>NC_138772.1:372120175-372617675 GCF_965119305.1 Pelophylax lessonae | reverse complement strand
AGGTCAACATTGGATCATTCAGAGATCCTCACTGAACTTCTGGAGAGAGTTTGCTGCACTGAAGGTAAAGGGGCTGAATAATTTTGCACGCCCAATTTTTAAGTTTTTTATTTGTTAACAAAGTTTTAAATATCCAATATATTTAGTTCTACTTCATGACTGTGTCCCACTTGTTGTTGATTCTTCACAAAAAATTAGTTTTATATCTTTATGTTTGAAGCCTGAAATGCGCCAAAAGGTCGCAAAGTTCAAGGGGGCCAAATACTTTCGCAAGCCACTGTATATACACATAAACACACACACACATATATATATATATATATATATATATATATATATATATACCCCTATACAGAAGTTCAGATGTCATGCCTGCCTCCAAACGCCTTCAAAAAACGCCCAAAAAACACCTGAAACAAAAACGCCCAGGTGTGAAAGGAGGGTAACACCATCCCTGCGCTACTGAAATTCTAAGAAAAATAATCTGTTTTTTTTTCTGGTTCTAGACATGCTACAGAGCTGAAACTTCACAGGTACACTTTTTAGACCCCCCAGACACTAAATCCAAAGAAATTTCATTTTTTTTTCCAATAATTGGCTCTCTATCAAAAACGACAATTTTTTGATTCCCGAAGCTCGGGTCCCATTGATTTCAATGGGGTTCTGGAATCCGAACCGAACTTTCGGGAAATTCGGGTGTTCTGGTCGAGCCAAACTTTTCAAAAGTTCGATCATCCCTACTGAACACACTGAAGTTAGAAGCCGATTGGTTACTATGCAAAGCTGCACCAGATTTTACATAGAAGTGTTTTTTGCAGGCTGAAAAAAAAAAAAAATGATTAAACTGTAACAACATCTTTCAAGCTCTGTGTGCTTAACCACTTGACATCCGGAAGATTTACCCCCCTTCCTGACCAGGCCATTTTTTGCAATACAGCACTGTGTTAAGGTCAATTGCGCAGTCACGCGACACTTTATCCAAATGAAATCTATGTATTTTTTTTCCCCACAGACCAAGCTTTCTTTTAGGCCCCTTTCACACTTGTGCAACTTGTCATGCAACTTTGGTCATCAGAGTTGCATGACATGTCGTTTGCCATGTTTTCCAATGATACCCATTCATATATGCGCAACTTAAAGTTGCAGCAACTTCAAAGTAGTTCCTGCACTACTTTGGCCCGATTTTAATGCGTTTTGAGGTCCAAAGACAAAGACATTGCTTAAAGTCCAGTCAAAATCGCAGTAAAATCACGCGGCTTTCAAGTCGCACAAGTGTGAAAGGGGCCTTAGTGGTATTTGATCACCTCTGTTTTTTATTTTTTGCGCTATAAACAAAAAAACACAGAGAATTTTGAAAAAAAAAAACTATATTTTTTTACTTTTTGCTATAAAACATATCCAATAAAAGAAATTTGAAAAATTGAATTTCTTTTTTAATTTAGACCAATATATATACTGCTACATATTTTTGGTAAACAAAATCCCAATAAGTGTATATTGATTAGTTTGTGCAAAAGTTATAGCGTCTACAAACTATGGGATATATATATTTTTTGTTACTAGTAATGGTGGCGATCAGGGACTTATAGCAGGACTGCGATATTGCGGTGGACAGTTTTGACACTGACACTTTTTGGGGACCAGTGACATTATTACAGTGATCAGTGCTTAAAAAAATAAATAAATAAATAAATGGTATTTTCGACTTCCCATATAATCCATTTCTCTGATGTTCATTGATGGACACAGCTCCTGTTATTCATAACTATTGGGTTATACTGCCCCCTACAGGAGTAGGACACTAGGCAGAAAAGAATTCTGGCAACTCATATGGGCAGTCCCAGGGGTTATACTTCCTCTCTCTGCTATAGCCACTCAGTTTTTTTATAAGCAGTGTCAGGAGAAAAATAACTCAACAGAGGGGTGGGTGCTATGTGCATCAATCAACATAAGAGAAAAAGATTTTACGATAGGTAAAAAAAAAAAACATTTTCTCTTTCGCTCATTGACGGACACAGCTCCTGGTATTCATAACCATTGAGACGTCCCAAAGCAGTGTTAACATGTGGGGTGAGAAAAACAAACAAACAAAAAAATTCCCAAGCTAAACATTAGCCAACCAGGCAACAGGAGCTCAACCAAAAAACTGTAGCCCTCCTGAAAAAAACAATACACCCTCAAAGAGGATCAGGTCCTCTTAAACAGCAGCCTGCAAAACCTTGTGGCCAAACGAAGCATCGCAGATGCCAACACATTCAGTTTATAAAACATTGTAAAAGTGTGCACCGACGACAAGGTGGCCGCATTGCAAACCTGCATCACTGACGCCTGATGACGAAAGGCCCAGGAGCCACTAAGTGCTCTAGTAGAGTGTGGAACCGGGACAATCACCCCTAGTAGGAACAGGTCTTGTACTGCCCCAACCAGGCCCTGTAAGCAGGGTGGGGACAGGCGCAAGTTGGAAGAAAAAAACCTTGCCGGGGGACAAGAGCGAAACTCGATTTTGTAGGCTGGACGGAATGACTTAGTGGACCCACTGGACCCATGGATACCAGGGAAGTCCACGGGTCCAGAAACCAGTGAAGACCACCCCCTACCCCCGATACAGGTGAGGGCATACCTTCATGCTGAAGGAGCCTTATCCAGGGGTCTGGAGAAGCCTGATCTTGGCTTACCAGACCAGGTTTGTTTATATCCTCCTGAAGAGGCCCTGAAAGGCTTCAAGCCCTTTTCGGTTGACCCTGAGGGACTCAAAAACTTATTATGAGCTGAGAAGGAATGCCCACGTCTACGACAAGGTTTCTTGCCCTTAGTAGCCTGTGAGTAGAAGTACTCCTCCCCCCCTGTGAGACATTTAATGATGTCATCCAGAGTAGCTGCAAACAGGCGATCTCCTTGGAAAGGAAGATCAGTCAAGGCCCTTTTTGAAGTCTGATCCGCAGACCAGCACTTGAGCCAAAAGAACACACGAAGGACCACTGCCAAAACAGAGAGGCGATCAATCAGGGGAGCCGCATCCAAAGAGGCATCACAGATAAACTGCAGGCCCTGGACCAGCTGGTTCTCCAGCTCGGCAAAGGCAGGGGGGAGCTGTTGCCCCTCCAGGTCACGGCATAAGAGTTTAGCCCACTCGGGCAGAGTTTGTGACACTAGGGTAATGGTGAATGCCAGCCTCATTCCCGGACGAGCCAGAGCGTACATATTGCGGGCCACAGCCTCCGCCTTCCGGTCAGCCGAGTCCTTAAAGGCCGGGCACTTCTCAACCGGAAGCATGGTTGCCTTGTTTAATCTGGAAACCGGAGGGTGCCCCACCGGTGGCACAGTCCACCTCTTAGAAGGGACTCCTCATAGGGGTAATGCCTAGTAAAGCGCTTAGGAACCCCACGGAACGCTTTGGTCATCCCCACTCTTTAACGACAAATCTGCCAAAATAGGCAGGGAAAGGAAACATCTTTGCCGCTCTGGATGGCTTGTGAGTGCCAAAGAGTACCAGCGCCTCCGTCGCAGCTTCAGCTGCGTCCTCAATTTTTATGGGCTCACGAACATATACAATCAGTGCATCCACAAGCGCCTTTTCGTGCGCGGTCGCAGACGTGGAGGAATCATCTTCACTATCAGAGGATTCCAGGCAGACCCAGCAAGGTGACCAACATCTGTGGCGACCGAATCAGATTCAGGATCTGATGAGACAGGGGAAGGCAGGGGGGGGGCTTTTTGCTAGCTCGTTGCCCACAAGCCACCTCCATCTGGGACACAAGGGACTCCGCCGTCAGTGCATGGATGGATGGTTGTGATCCAGAGGGACCCGCAGTTTTAGAGACGGATCAGGTGGGGAAATGTGCTCCAAAGAATCCATGAGTCACCAGGGGGACCCCACAATAGGTGTAAAGCACTGCTAAGGGACAACCCACACCGCTCCGGCAGCACCACCCAGTTGCTAGGCACAAGCACCAAGTAATCCTCAGCAGAGTGAGAGGACCCCACCAGACTTGCCACCTGCAGAAACAAGCGCCTGCAGCCCCCAGGATAATACGCTACACATGTGGCGATCAGGAAGTAAAATCATCAGCACCAGGGGATGAGGAGGGACTTCCACTGCCAAAATCGCCTACGGTCATGGCATTTTCAATGGCAAACCACAGTAAAATGGCCGCCGGATTACACTCATGGCCACTGTGTAGAGGAATACACAGGCTACAACAAAATGGCGGCACCACGAGGCATACAGGGACCCAGGCCTCAGGGACAGATCCAGGCAAGATGGGGGAGAGCCCCCACCAGGTGCAATCCCCCACACAGTCGATCATCTGGTCGCCGGCGGTGCACCCCCCGGCCCCCATCACTGGTAAGCGCCCTGCCCCCACCCCAGGAACAGTGGCCAGACCACCCAAACAGTCCCAGCATATGGGGAGGGGTGAAGGTAAGGTACTCGGCAAGGGGGAGTGCCTGCGGGAAGGAGAGGAACCCGGGAGTTTGACCGTCCCAAGGAGGGGCCCGCGTCCACCCAAAAACTCTCCAGGGGGAGAGGGGGACAGCTACTCACTATACCAGGAACCAGGCGGGCATCGTTCCAGACAGCACCCCTCTCCATCGAAATGGGGGGGGGCTGTTGGCAGGAGGAACGCTGCAACTCAGGCCAAGACCCGGTCATATGCAACCTCGCTCGCAAGGCGTTTAAACTCGCAGGCCAGCCCCCCGTCCAATGGGGCTTTGTCGCATCTGACCTAGCACTTAGCCAAGGTCTGCGTGCACTCACTGGCCAGACTGGGGTGATCACTGGATCTAGATTATCCAGCCTGTCACCCAGTCTGGCAGTTGATTGTAGATCTCACCGGAAAAATCCAGGAGAAAAAAATTCTATCTAAAAAGAAAAAAATTGCCAGGACCAAAGATCCCAGCAAGGAACTAGGTCCTTACTCCTGACTAGGCAGAAAAAAACTGAGTGGTTATAGCAGAGAAAGGGAGTATACCCCCCTGGGACTGCCCATGGGTGTAGCCAGAATTATTTTCTGCCTAGTGTCCTACTCCTGTAGGGGGCAGTATAACCCAATGGTTATCAATACCAGGAGCTGTGTCCGTCAATGAATGGAAGAGAAATATGCATTGTCCCTGTACTAATGACAAAAAACAAGTTTATACTGGGCGATCAAAGGCTTAAATGTGTGCCTAACTAGTGACTTTGTGTACTGCAGGAGGTGCTTTTACTGAGGTAAGGCATAAATCTGGTTTGTTTAAATAGGCTGACCGCCGTTCTGCCTATGTACTAAACAATTGGCGGGTGCTAGCAGACATCGAGTCCACTGTACCCGCCGCTCGGCCCCTGCTGTGTTTGATCACAGCGGCAGCGAACCACCGCCGACGCGCATGTGCGCGCACTAACCAGAAGAGCCAGATCACATATACAGATGTGATCGGGTGCACAGCTGCCACTCTGTAGCAGTAAAACTGATATAGGGCGGTCAGCAAGTGGTTAAACTGGAGAATCTGAGAAAAAAAGAAATGAGAAGACATCTGATTGCTGTTGGTTAAAGCATTTTCAAAATTCTCTTTACACTGTTTACTTAGACCCTGTGAAAAGCTGGATGTTTTTTGTCATCAATAGAGTCAATACAGTGTAACATTCCTGACCTTTGAAGCTAAGCATACTCTTAACATTTTCTAGACTGTCTAGATTTTCAGCTTTCCTACATTTGATAAAAAAAAAATATATATATATATATATATATATATATATATTTTTAATCAAACCAATCAAAATAAAGCCTTAAAAGTAAGAAACCGTTTAAACTGAAAGCCAATGCATTTATAAATGTACATCTACATCTAGATGAAAAATAACATTACATTTGTTGTGTCTTATTTTAAAACTTTATTATACATTTTTTCACTTTAAAATTGCTTTTACTATGCTGTCATATAGAAATCATTGAATTATAATCTTCTGGTACAAAGTAAAACTGCCGAGATGTGTGGTTAGCAATACCGATCATAAATGAGAAAATGATAAATGAGAAAATCATATTCAAAAAACAAAACACATTATACAAGAAAAAAATAACAAATCACAGCGCATATATACATGTTTGCATATTTGCATTTTGAATCCTATAGGTAAAAGCATTGATTAAAGCAGCTCCTTCACTACAAACTAAAACGGCATATATTTTGTTACTATGGTGATCACCATGGTATCTGTGAAGCTTACTCTGACTTTGCTTTTCCCAGGAGATTCTGCATGCAGACAGGCTCTGCAGTGTCACCATTTTAGATATTGTAGCAGTAACAGACTACTCGCAAGCAAAAAAAAAAAAAAAAAGTGTATTGTTAAACCGACAAAAATCATCAATCTTGGCAAACCGCTCCTTTGTATAAAACTCTACAACAAATAAGAACAGTTTGCATACATACATATATCAAGAGAGTGGTCACCATTTTTTACAGCTTTGTTTAGACCAATTTTACATTAGATTATAATAATAAAAAAAAAGAAAAACAGTGGGGTTGAAAATTTGATAAATATAATAGCACTGTTTATCCATGCTACAGCCTCTATGCATACAGTCTTTTAATAACAACCAAAAAAGTAGACTAGAAGTGTATCAAATCTGAACATAGAACAAAAAGCTGAATATACATTTAAAATGCGTATTAACAGTCTACCTTAAAATGGAGTTTTAATTCCATTCAATCGTTTTTGTGATCTAGACACCCCCTGCCAGGCTGCACATCTAGATACCATATTCCCTGAGACCTCATTGTAGACTACTCAACAGCTGAGCATTACATCCTCATTAAAGACCTGGACCCATTTGTGAGTGGACCACGAAGGAGCACAGAGGTTATCACTCTTTATGACAGATGAGCAAAAATGTGCAAAGTAGCAGAGCTCCGATTGCCTTATCTACTGCCATTCTTTAACCCAGTCTGATTGTTGCTGTGACGGGGGATTATAGGACGCTTGTATCAATTATGATTTAGGAACTTTTACAAGCTATACATACTATTAGGTAATTACATTTTTTAATTAATCTGTAAATGTATTACCTTAACCTTTTTTCAAGATCTTAGGCCAGCCATACATGGAGCAAATATCTTTCCTTCAATTTAATTCCCCCATCAACACAGACGGGGGATCCCTCCTGCTGGGCCGATGTCTTCTCCCGGCGGAGAGGTGGGGGAAGCCAGTAATTATCGCTAGAGGCTATAGGAGGCGCTAGTGATAATCTCAAGAGAATCGGACAGGCTGATTGTACCAAAGTTGAACGATCAATCAACTTGGTACATTCAGCCTGCCCATTTACGGCATAAATCTTGGTCCGTCCCTGCTGAACTGGCTGTGATTCGAAACGTGTACGGCCAGCCTAACCAGAGCCAAGATGCATTATTCTTTTGCCGGGGCCCATTCACACATTCTAGCTTGTAATCAACCAAAATTACCAGCACTGAAGCGGCAGCAGACTTTATAAACATACACTAATAAAGTAATAATGTACGTTCCTAATTAAAGCCTAAAGGGACACTCATTGTCATGAGAAATTGATGGGGCTGCCATTATTGAATGATAGTTCTCTGGCTGCTATTCTAAAATTTTCCAATCAATGTTGTTTGATTTACTGACTCAAAACAAGTATAGAGATGAATAATTCTGACATGCATTACAGCATGCTTGTTCCATGATGGTGACCGAACCATACTGCAGTTGGGACACAGTCAGGCGTCTAGCATTTTCAAATGGAGGCACTTTAAATTGAGCCTGGGCTTTGTCTATGCACAGGTGTGTATAGTCACCTTTCCTTCATTCCCACACCAATCTATTTTTTGCTTGGAATATTCTTCTAGACTTCTAAATACAGTGGGCCATGTGACAGCTTTGGTACTTGGTAATTGGTCACTCAGGCACCAGCACTATTACATGGGGTGGCCAGAGTCCCCGGCCCTTAGTAAGCTTGAAGGGGCTTCTTCTCCTCAACCCTGACAGCAGGAGGAGAAGGATGGTAAATAAAGGATGTTGCCGGAGTTGGTTTTAATGTCAACCTGGTGCTTTGCAAAGCACAAGTTTACTTTCAATTTATTTTTATTTTTTAAGAAATACCACAGTGTAAGACAAGACAGTAAAATACATTCAATAAATAATACATCACCTATCGTGCTCATTTAGCCTGCAGAGGCTTTTAAAGAAAACATTGAGGGGAAAAAGGTATGGTGAAAGCACATGGCCTGCACCACTCTTCGAAACATAAATAAATAGAGCAGATGCTGCTCCTAATTAACAAAGAGAAACAAGCCTCTTTGTTAATAAGGGGTGATCAGTTCTCTGTTCTGGTGCGAAAGATACAGCACAGAGGACAGAGGGCTGGAGCTGCATACTCTATTCTATAGGCAGTCCTAACAAACCACCACCCTAGCCCCCCCCCCCTCCCCTCCACTGCACTGCACTGCCGTTTGGCTCAGAGCAGGAGAGTTGTTAGCCCTGCAGACTCCGTCAGTGTAGTGTGATCACTGCATGGACAGAATCTGCTGACAACTCACATCCTATATTCAAAGGTCACACCAGATGGGAATCTGTGGCAGTTTTTTATATAGGAAATTGCCACATTCCCTCCATTAATTAGGAGCAGACTAGCGCTAATTTCCTTTTCCATTCTGAAATAGAAACTGCCACAGGTGGCACAGACAGACCTGAAACAAGTCTATCTGCTTAGTTAAAGTGGCGCATACAACTTCTGCCAGTTTCCAGCACCAGCTTAGTTAATTCCCTGGATTGTGTTAAATGAAGAACCTTTATATTTTACATTGAATTCCCTCTATGAAAACAGGAGCTGACACGTCCCAAAAACTTCACTGTGCAAGGCTGAGAGAAGAAAGAAATAGGATTTGCAAAGTTAATTCTTTTGCTGTCCTACATTACAATATTACATTGACAATAAAGTCGATTTTACCAGTAAGGTAGAATTTATGACGTAAACATTTACATATGGCAATTATGCCATGCATAAGTGTTGTACAGGTCTTCTATTTTAAAATGTAAGAATACAAATGTTAAAAAACAGAAAGAGCAAGGTAAAAATACAAATTAAAGGCTAACCCAAAGTTTAGGAAAAGTTATTAGGATAAATAATGCCTTAAAAAAAAAAAAAAAAAAAAAAAACCTAGAAAAATAACATTGTACAATTTTTACTGCGAGACTCTAGAAACAGTTCAGTCCTCAATATCAAGGTGAAACATATGCTTTACACCAGAGCGAGAAAATAAGAGTTCACGGTTACATTCTATGCATAGTATACTACTTTTCTTATGAAATAAAATGACATCAAGCCTCATTACCCTGCACCCCCCACAAATCCATCATATACTGTACCATAACTGGAGCTATATTAGATGAACACAAGCAGATTAGGTATCAAAGTAAATCCCAACTTTCTCCACCTAGTCTTCCAACTCACTTGCACAACACATATGATCCTGCAGCCAGCCTATAGCCATAGCTTCTTCACTTTCCAAGACATAATTATCCATCTACTGCACTGGCGGAAAATAAAAGCTTATAACTTGGCAAAAAGCTGGTTTCTAAAAGCAGGAAATCATAAACAGCAGGCTAAAGGCTATGTGGTAATACAGCACAAAGCCTGCTGATGATGTGGTATGAGGGTGCAGTCTGTTAGGTTTACCTTTTCATTTTTTGGGAAACGTTAAACTTACACTTTAGGTCTGTTTGGTAAAATTTTAAAATAATGGATTACAGCAGATTTTACAAGAGGGGCTTTCCACTGAAAAGGCTCATTTAGAGCAGAGTCAGGACCAAGAGGTGAGTGGAGAGGTTTTTCATGTTGTGACAGAGCAAATTAAAAAAAAAAAAAATCCTCTAAGCTCTTTCTAATGCTAAGTATACCCGGAGTGTTGTGTTTGGCTCAAATTGGCAGTCTAACACACGAGGTACACTTGATGGTTATAATAGTAAGTGTTTCTTTTGTACGATCTTAAAAGTAGAACTGTGGGCAAAACTTTTTTTTTTTTTGGATAGCGTAAGAGAGGGTTATGACTCCTGTCAGTATTTTTGTTGCCATTTGTGTCCCATTGGAGAGATTGACCTTCACTTCCTGTCCAATAGCCAAACAGGAAATCCTTGCAAATTAAGGGAATCTCTTGGGGCCCCCCTGGTCACCAAAACTTGAGACCACATTGGAAGATTTCCCTTCTATTACTTTTCTTGGAACAATTCAAAATCTGGGATTTTCTTTTACGTTCAATGATAATGGTAAACAGGACAAATCGAGAAAGGTGAATCTCCCAAACTGGGACACAGCAATAACTACTGACAGGTGTTCTAATCCAGTGAACCAAATACAATCAGCGCAATTAGTAACTACCCAAAACCAAAGAATGCTCAAAGTGATTCTTAAATACCTAAATAAAAAAATAAATAGCATGTGTTGCTTGCTAAGACACTCAATGGTGATTCCACCCCACCAGTACAAATATAGGTATTCTCAACATTATAGGTGTTCTAATACCTCTGCAGTCTATCCAGAAAAAAAAAATTGCCTTCAGTTATACTATAATATAGGTTGTGAATATGGGTCTGAGCAAACCCCTTCATTCGCAACTATAGAGCACTGGCTTAACATTTCCAAAATGGCTGACGTGCTTTTAAAAGGACTGACCAGAGTGGAATGTCTGTTCTAATATAGATGGTTTAGTTGTTGAAAACATAGTATTAATAGCGAGGACCTAAGGAGTACCTTTGCTTAAGTAAGCTGCAACTTTAACATCAGTGAAACAGCGCAAAAGCAAGTTACAAACTACTTTCTTAAAGTGGTTTAGCAATGCACATCAACCTCATTGTTAAAATACATCCATTAGGTACTTTGAATACATTATACACATTTAAAAAAAATATTGCTAAAGCTGAATTCTAAAGCTTGCATACAAAATGGACTCTATTATTAAAAATTCAGTTACGTTCCAGTGGTATGAATAATACACACTTGAGAATTTAGGCCAATTAATAATTACCCCTTGGATGGATACTAGTTAGGACATTACATTAAGAAAAACAGAGGCTCTTTTTTATTTGATTTCTACTTTCAAAAGCTTTTATTAAATTCTAGAATGTCTGATAGATCGTCCCGATGTTCTAAAAATGTAAACTGAATGCATGCCAAGGATCAGTGAAGCAGAGTCCTCTTTTTTTTTTTCCTTAATAAAGCTGTGTCAGTGGTTGAATTTAATAAATAAGTTTGTTTTGGATTCCTAGTTAATCCAATTTTCATAAAAGTTAATCTTTCTTCTTCTCCATAATATCCTTTTCTTCTTGATCTTCATCCGTCACCTCCGAAGAGTGCTCTCTTATTCTGTCCTCGTCTTGTTCCTCATCGCTACCCTCGTCTGTATTACTTGGATCAATCACATCCTTTCTGGTCATTTCCTCAGTACCGTCATCGGTGTCGGCTGTGCAGATTCCATAACACATAATGCTGATGACACCCAGTGGCAGACCAAAGAGGAAGCATCCAAGAAGAGGTGAACTCTTGAACACAGACTGTTTAGAAAAGAATATTCATAGATACATTTAAAATACAATCAAAAACAAGTAAAACTACAGGTACAAGAAATATATTATTAAAATTAACAACATTTATATGGTAATAGACATTACGCAGTGCCTGCAGATCCAACCACTTCACCCAGGAGCCCCAGAACTTTTGTATAGAGTGCATGGGGTCTGCTAAAAGTGAAATACAGGCACTGCATCCCACAATACAATTAGGGCACATTCACAAAAGGCACTGGTACTGAACAATAAGATAAATTCAGGGTATGTTGATGTTTGTTTTCAGAAAAGTTATGCTTTGCACAGGAATACTTGAGTCTCCTGGGGTATACATGACCTACAGGCAGGGGGTGCCTTCTATCACTATACCAGGATAACTGTCTTACCTCTAAGTCTCAGTTCACACTAGCGAGGCTTCAAAGTTGCCTGACTTTGTAGCCAAGCCACACAGCGAATCTTCATCGTGGCTTGCAAATTTCTTCTTTAACAGAAGTTAATGCAAGTCACGCTGAAGTCGCCCCCCCCCCCCCCCCCCCCAAGTAGTGTAGGAACCTTTTTCTAAGTCGGAGCAACTTGAGTTGCTCTGATTAGAAAAATGCCATTGCACTGAATGAGGAGTGACTTGTCAAGGGACTAAGTCATCTGACATGTCGTCCAAGTGTGAACTGAGCTGAGCATAACACAGGTCCAGTTTGCCTACAAGCTGGTGCCTGGTTTATTTGAGCCTTTTCACCCCAAGACTTGAATGGCTATCTCCTTTAAGTGGAACTTTAAGCAAAAAAAAAAAAAAAAAGTTGGGAAAAGGCAGGATTTTTAATGCAGAAATAAGAGACATACTATGTCAGTTCTGCATTACAGTTTCCTACCTGCCTGTCTGCCACTGCATGCACAGCAAAGTGCACAATTTTGGCAATAATGAGCTGATTGAACCCCCACGTATGCATGAGAGTGACATCCCTTTGGCCCAGGCAATTAAAATTACTGGAGTTCGGTCCCCGGAAACGAGCCGGGTGACAGCAGCCAGCAGGGAGCTCCAGCATACGGAGTGCTGGAGTGAAGGCAAGTATAGTTCCACTTGAAATAACCCAACCTAATATACATTTAAAAACAGGTTGATTATTCCTAGCAATCAGGAGCTTAATTTATTTAGTCTGTGTATGCTCCATCTTGGTTACAAATCTAAATCCAATTAATATTATAAATGTAGCAAAATGAGTACAGGAAAATCAGATGGATAAATCTTAAATCCTTTTCTGCCTGCCCTGGCGTCCCTTTAAAAAGGTTCTTAACGCCCAGGGGAGGGAAGGATCAGCAGCCATGTGACCACTGTGATTGGCTCTCACAGAGGGTCATCTGATCAGGAGCCAGTCCTGCCAGGTACCAATGATTAGCGGGGACTGAGAGCTGTCTTTGACAGCTTGGTCTCTGTGCTAGGAGCGCACTCTCAGCACAAAAACAACAGTTGCCCATTGATGAATATGTGCGCCATGTGGCTGTTCAAGCCCACCCTTTAGCAACTGCACATATGTGTGATGTGGGTGGTAACAGGTAAAAGAGGTTGTACACCCGTGCATTTTTTTTTTTTTTTCACCCTGCAAGAGAAAGCCATAACGAGCTAGTATGCATCGCATACTAGCTCATTATGCAATACTTACCTTAGAACGAGCCCCCGCCGTGCCGCTCACTCACCTCTATGACGAGCGACATGTCCAGTCGCCCGTCTTCCAGGATCGCGGCATCCGGCCATCTGATTGGCCGGAGCACCGGTGACGTCACTCCTGCGCACGAGAGCCAACAGTCACGGCACGGGACTCTGAAGGAACGGCACGAGCTGCATGTAAGGTAAATATCTCCTAAACGGTACATGTTTAGGAGATATTTACAGTACCTATAGGTAAGCCTTATCATAGGCTTACCTATAGGTACAAGTTGTAGAGGAGGGTTTACTTCCTCTTTAAGGGCAATTAAATTAGTACAGACTTAATCAAATGTTCCTTTGGACCTTTTGCTGCCAGAAAGAAATTCCTGGTTTGTGAGCTGCCTTGTTAACACCACCATTTATCAGCCATTTCACATTGTCAAAGAACGTTGTTGAGGCTGATAAAATGGGATTTTTGTACTTACCGTAAAATGCATTTCTCTGAGTTCATTGACGGACACAACGCTCCTTAGATCATAACTACTATGCTATATTGCCCCTCCAGAAGTAGGACTAAGCAAAACAAAAAACACCTGGCTATGCCCATGGACCAACCTTTAGCTTGGTATATAACCCCTCTCTGCTCTAGGTAATCAGCGTGGTAGCAAGCAGTATTAGAAGTTTCAGAACTCCATAGAGGAGGGTTGGGTGCTGTGTCCGTCAATGAACACAGAGAAAATGGGATTTTTTACTTACCGTAAAATGTATTTCTCTGATGTTCATTGACAGACACAGCTCCTCATCTTCTTGACAACGTGGGTTATACTGCTCCCTACAGGAGTAGGACATTAGGCAGAAAAAAACTTGACTACGCCTATGGGGCAGTCCCAGGGGGTATACACCCACCCTCTGCTATAGGTACTTAGTTTTGTTACAAGCAGTGTCAGAAGAAAAAACCCAAACTCCATAGAGTGGGTGCTGTGTCCGTCAATGAACATCAGAGAAATGGATTTTAGGGTAAAATGTTGTTTATTGACGGACACAGCTCCTCATCTTCTTGACTACGTGGTACACCCCAAAGCAGTATCAAACATGAGGGGTGGGAACATCAAGAAAAAAATACTTCCTATTAGCTGGATCTGAGAAGGCCAGGGACTCTTTAACCGGAATTACAGTGGCTTTGGAACCCGGGGAGTCCACTACAGGAGAAACTGTCCATTTTTTAAGGAGGGAATCCTCATTAGGGCACCACATTGCAAAACCCTTATGGATCGCAAAAGTGGCACCCCCACAGTTTTGTGACAATATTGTCAAAGAAAGCAGGAGAGGGGAACACATTTGCCGCCTTGGAAGACGTGTGGGTGCCAAAGGTGACCCGCGCCTCCAATGCTGCGTTAGTCGCATCCTTCATCTTTAAGGTTTCCTGCACTGATACAATCAGCGCATCCACTAGCGCCTTTTCATGGCTAGAGGAGCAGAGGAATCATCCTCACTATCTGAGCCAGCAGGATGCATGAATGCAGTCTAGAAGGGTAACTCCCATCCGCAGAGGCTGAATCAGATTCAGGATCTGATTAGACAGAGGAAGCAGGTGAAGCCGTGTGACGCTTTTTGCTAGCCCGTTTTTCAAGGACCAAATCTACCTTTGACACCAAGGACTCCAGGACCGCCATCAGTACAGTCAGTTGTTGGGACCCAGAGGGCCCAGCAGCCTCTGAGAGGGAATCAGGTGGTGAAATATGCTCCAGGGACTCCAGGGAAACCCACACAAAAAAAAAATGAATCACACTGCAAGGTGGTGGCACCACAAGGCCCAGCACAGGGCACTACCGCTGCTACAGCAGAGAAAAGGAGAGAGAACCCCACAAAAAAAAAAAAACTCACCACCACTGATCAGGTACTTGCAGCACCAAACTAACTGCACACCATGCGGCAATCAGGAAGAGAAATATCCAGGGATCAGCACTAGGTGCTGAGGAGGGGCTCCCACCACTGATCACCGCCCATCCGGCTTCAAAAACATGGCCCCTGCTATTTTTAATGAGAAACCGCAAGAAAATGGCAGCCGAGGCTACACAAACATAGCCGCCGAACTGTAGCATAAAAAGCTACAAGAAAATGGTGGCCCTGTGCGGGACCGCACGGCTCCCGGGGGGTGGCGGGGCCCTAGTAGCCCGAAAAATAATCCCAACAGGAAGGGGGACCATGACAGGTGCCCCACCAGGCCCAGCCCCCTCCCAAAGTTTTATCATCTGGTCCCCGGCGGCGCGCTCCCCACCCAACCCCATTGCCAGCTCAACACCCCAGACTGACCTAAAACAGTATGTCAATCCCATGGGGGGAGGGGGGCAGATGGGGGGTTGACCAAGGCCTGCAGAAGACCACCCAGAAGGGGGGACACTGTCTGGGAAGGAGCGGAGCCCGGGGGTCTGACCATCCCAGGGAGGGGCCCACGTCCACCCCAAAACTCCCCCAGGGGTAGAGAGGGGACAGCTACTTACCACACCAGGAAAAGGGTGGGCACCGCTCCGGACAAACCACCACTCCATCGTATTGTGGGTGCTGTCGATCAGGAAGAATACTGCGACTCAGGCCAAAGCCAGGTATACCCCCTGGGACTGCCCTATAGGCGTAGTCAAGTTATTTTCTGCCCAGTGTCCTACTCCTGTAGGGGGCAGTATAACCCACGTAGTCAAGAAGATGAGGAGCTGTGTCCGTCAATGATCGAAAGAGCAATGGATTTTACGGTAAGTACAAAAATCCCATTTTCTCTTTCGTTTATCGGCGGACACAGCGCTCCTTAGATCATAACTACTGGGACATCCAAAAGCAGTGCCAAAAGGAAAATGAGGGGTGGGAAGAATAACCCAAAGCTAAACAGAAGACCCCTAACCAGGACACAGGAGCCATAACTGGGTCACAGAGGGGCTCCATGTGAAAAATAAGAATTTAAAGAAAAACACCCCTCAAAAGAGAACAGCCTCTTTTAAACAGCAGCCTGCACAACTTTACAGCTAAAAGAAGCATCTGCAGATGCCAAAGTATCTACTTTGCAGAATTTTGTAAAGGTATTTACCGACGATCAAGTAGCCACCTTGCGATATTGATGCTTGATGACGGAAGGCCCAAGAAGTACTCAGCGCCAGAGTAGAATGAGTTGTGACAGGGAAAGGTGGAACCTAACCTTTAAAAGAATAGGCCTCCGTTACCGTCTGTCTGATCTATTTGGAGATGGTAGCTGAAGAAGCGGCCAGCCTTTTCCATGGTCCCTCCAAAAGGACAAAGGACAAAAAGTGAGTCTGACCTCCGATAGGACCCCGTAGCTGCCAGATACACCTGAATCGCACAAACCACATCCAAGGTATGAGCCAGCTTGGGACACAAGGAAGGCAACACAATGTCCTCATTCAAATGGAAGTCAAGACAACTTTGGGCAGGAATGATGTATAGGGACGAAGAATCACTTTATCCCTATGGACCACTAAATAGGGACTATGACAGGATAATGCTGCAAACTCCGATACCCTGCAAGCTGAGGTAATAGCCACCAAGAATGCTACCTTCTGGGATAACGTAGGCAAGGGAATCTCCTGAATATTCTCAAATTGAGGTTTCTGGAGAACTGAAAGCACTAAATTTCAATCCCATGGCGGCAAAAGAGATCGTACAGGTGGAGCCACATGTCGAACCCTCTGATTGAAGTTACAAACTAAAGAGTGTGTGGCTAGAGGTCACTGAAAGAAGATTGCCAAGGGGGACACCTGGCCCTTGATGGTACTCAAGCCTAACTTCTGATCAACATTCAGTTGAAGAAAGGTTAAGATCCGAGCCACAGAAAAGGATTGAGGATGAGCGCCAACAGACTCACACCAAGAAATGCTTTCCATGTACGATGGTATATCTTGCTGGAAGATGACTTTTTTTTCTAGACTGTGGCAGGAAGGTACCCCCCCCCCGTTGAGACCCTTAATGATGTCATCCAGGGTAGCAGCAAACAGGCGATCGCCTTGAAAGGGCAGGTCAATGAGGGCTTTCTTAGAGGCTTGGTCTGCGGACTAATTCTTAAGCCACAGTACGTGCCTAATCAGCACCGCTGAAACCGAAAGTTTTGACAGCACAGGAGCTGTATCCAAAGCATTGACCAAATGGTCCGCTAAATCAACATACGCATCGGGGCCATGGAGCAAAAGCTTGGCCCATTCAGTTAGAGTCTGAGACACAAGGGCTGAGGCTAAGACTGGCCACAATGCAGAGCTAGCCATAGTAAACATGCTGCATGCCACAGCCTCCGCTTTCCTGTCAGCAGGGTCTTTAAAGGACGGGGGATTCCTTTACTGGGATCATTGTTGCTTTATTCAACCTAGAAAAATTAGGGTCCACCACTGGTGGACTAGTCCACTTTTTTAAAAGGGACTCCTCAAAAGGGTAAAGTACAGCAAAACGTTTGGGGACCACAAAGGGTAATTTTGGTTGTTCCCATTTCTTACAGGAAAACCTGTCAAAATAAGGTACATAAGGAAACACCCTTGGAGTGCAAGATTACTTAGGCTTACCAAACAACACAGCCACATCACTGGACGGGCCGCGTCCACGGCAGCATCCAGCTCAGAATCAAATGAGACAGACTGAGCAGGGGAGAAGGGGGACGCTTCCCTCCTGGGCCTTTGCCCACACACCACTTCCACTCGGGACCCTAAGGACTGCAGGACCGCCGTCAGTGTAACCATGGGAAGCTGGGGTTCCGAGGGACCTGCTACCTCCATGAGGGGGTCAGTGGGAGAGATGTGACCCTGAGGCTCCATAAGGAAAGGAAGACCTTGCAGTACAAAAACTATTTATTGGTATCACTAAATTCCTCCAAGGCTCAGGGTACCTATTAGCAAAAAGAGGGATAACAGGGACCCCCAAGGACTCTCCCTACTGACCGGAGGAACGCAGAGAATTTGATCCAGCAACATCATGGACGCCATCCCCCTTCATATGTCCCGGGCACAGAAGGAATAAGGGAAAATGGCTGCCGTGACATCATCGGGCTACAAAAACATGGCCGCTGGCCGGAGACCAGCCAAACCAAGGAAAATGGCCGCCATAACATCATCGGACTTCTCCAGCATGCCTGTCCGAAACTACAGATACCATAGCATGCTGAAAGGATCTTCCCTGCACCCTCTGCAATGCTGCGCCTTGTGCAAGGGGACCCCCCCCCCCGAAGGTACTCCACCCCATAGATAGGACAAACGTTAGGGGAGACTCCGCTGCACACTCTGCACGGGTCTCGGCACTGGGACCCCCCTGCACTACACCAACACTGCAACCAGTTAGGGTATGCACCTAGGGGGTCTCCTACACTGGAACCCCTCCAGACTACCAGGGCAGGACACACACCACCCCAGGACCCTTACAGAGCGGGGATAGCAGGGGAGACCCCCAGGGGTCTCCGCAGCATCCTTTGCCCTGGGACCCCCACCAGACTCCAGGTCCAGATAGGGGGGAAAGGGAGTGGGGGAAGCCCAGCTCACTGACAGATTTTAGGATGGGAGGAGGGAATCTGCAGGCATGTCCGACTGTCCCTGCAGGTTACCTGTGTCCACCCCAAAAAAACACCAAAAGGGGAGAATGGGAACTGTACTTACCCTTCCATGGTGTGGGTAACACTCCAGACAGAACTCCTTGCCACTGAAGTAGGGGAGCTGTCGGCTAAGGGACCGCTGTGACTAAGACCCTTGTTCGGTCGTATGCGACCCTGTGAGAGGCCAGCCTCTGTCCGTGAAACTATATCAGGGTCGACCTAACGCTTAGCTGCGATTTGTATGCGCTCGCTGGCTGTGTTGGAGGGACCACTGGATCTAGATTATCCAGCTAGACATCATTCTCACCTGAGACCTGAGGATCCCCAAAAAAAAAAAATCGGCTAATGTGTTAGAGGTGGAGGAGGATGAGTGTTCCTTTTAATTTTAAGTGAAGGTCCACATCAAGCATATAGAAAACAAAAATCATTCTAGTCAGTGGGGGAGAAGGATATAGTCAGTGTATCCAAAAGACTGGTTGCAGAAATTGATAAGCAGATTATCTTACAGACACTAATTTAAGGATCTTTGAAATCAAATGGCTGCTCCCTATACCTTTGGTTATACAGACTGTATTAAGGGGAAAAAAATCGGGAAAAAAAAAAAAAATCAGCCATGCAAAGCCGGACTAAGGAGCTGCATCGGTAGGTTTATGATCAGCACTGTATCCATTAGTGAGAATATTCTAATTCTTTTCCAGTAAGAAAAAGTATAAGTGCCACTAAAACATATGCGTTCAGCTTATTTTAGTCACAAAAAATGACACATAAGGGTTTTCTACACAGACAGGATATGTTGGACAATGCTGATTTAGCTTTATCTGTCATATTTCATTTTGCACTGGAAGGTCTACGAAGGACATTCAATTGCTTCCTACTTTAAAAAGAATCTGCTTCATCAGCATTCACATAAGGTAAGGAAAACATTACATTTTAATACAACCATATAGGTTTTACTTACTACAACAGTAGATCGAGCATCATACGCAACTCTCTTGATGCGTTGCAGTATTCCATCACCCCCTTGAGCCTTAAATATTCACAAAATAAAAGAAAGGGAAAAAAAAGTAAAAAGCTTTGTGTGGGTTTAAGGGAATAAACTTTACTAACTCAAAATGAAGGCTATGCATAACATTATGTTTGCGTACAAATAAAATAAACTTCTTCAGGAATGGGCCTTAAAGCATTGAAAAGGTCTGGAACAGCTGCTAAAACTTTGAAATTGCTATGTGCCAGTGGAATTTTTAGTGCTACCACCTGGATTAGCGATATACTTTACTGTTGGTTATTGCTTAGGGTACAAGCCAGCTCATATGTGGCATATATACAAAGTCTTTCCGAATTCAAAAATGCAAGCAATCCAACCAATGCTGCACCTTTGGTTAATGTCCTGGTGGCACAGCACAGAGAAAGATATTTTTGAGAGCTACAAAAATGTTAAAACCGTAGGGGGGCTACTATATGTGCAAAGGAATCCACAGACTGAAAGAGATGTACTCTCACACCAGAGGGATCTTTGACATCTCTCTGAACAGAGTGTAAATTAAATGGTATTAAATAGGGCTGCGGAATATAATTGAAAGATCAATGCATCGCGATTCGACCCTTCGCGATTCTGCATCGATGCGGGAACCCTGAATAATCGATTCCTGGCTCCTCCCCCCTCCCTCCCTCCACAGAAGTGTCATTGCTGGATTAATATGCAGCGGTGGCCTGGCTGCATCCGGCGCTGTTGCCCTCTCATTGGATGGTGTGTAGCCTCAGCACACCAACGGGCCGCCCCCACCACGCTCTCCCCCTTCCTCGGAATTTGTAGCTCTCACCTCCCCCATGGGCGGGTGTAGTCCTGCTCAAAGCCGACACAGACATGGCTGCAGCTATCATCACATCCCTCGGAAGAAACAGTCTGCTTCAGGAAATGAGCTGCGAGGGGAGGAGGAGGAGGGGTGCACTGCTAGGAGTCCTCGGAAGATGAGAGACCAGCCTGTCATGCTAAATGTAAGTGAGGAGTGAGTGAGTGCAGCATAGAAGTGGCCCATCCCCCACCTCTGCTGTACCTCCAGTCCGTGTACTACTGTGCCTATCACATTGGGGCTTTTTTCTGTCTAGTTCTTCCTAAGATTTCCCTATAAACTTTCCCACCTGGAAACATCCACTTATCTACAAGTAGTATACTTGTAGATAGAATGCCTTCCTTTTTTTTTTTTTTTCTTTCATTGATGTTGTTGACCTGCATTCTATCCAAGTTGCTACCAAAAGACTCAGCAATGATTTGTTAAAGTGATACTAAAGGGTATTAATATTTTTTTTTCTATAAAATAAAAAAGCTATCATACTTACCTGCTGGCCGTCTCTTGTACCATGTCTGCAGTCTCTGCCCCTCTTCTGTAGTGTATCTGTAGTCTGTGACCCTCTCCTGTAGTATGTCTGGAGTCTCTGACCCTCTCCTGTAGTGTATCTGCAGTCTCTGACCCTCTCCTGTAGTATGTCTGCAGTCTGTGACCCTCTCCTGCAGTGTGTCTGCAGTCTGCGACCCTCTCCTGTAGTGTATCTGCAGTCTCTGACCCTCTCCTGTAGTGTGTCTGCAGTCTCTGACCCTCTCCTGTAGTATGTCTGCAGTCTCTGACCCTCTCCCGTAGTGTGTTTGCAGTCTGTGACCCTCTCCTGTAGTGTGTCTGCAGTCTGTGACCCTCTCCTGTAGTGTGTCTGCAGTCTGTGACCCTCTCCTGTAGTGTGTCTGCAGTCTGTGACCCTCTCCTGTAGTGTGTCTGCAGTCTGTGACCCTCTCCTGTAGTGTGTCTGCAGTCTGTGACCCTCTCCTGTAGTGTGACATCTCTGACCCTCTCCTGTAGTGTGACAAGAGTGTCCTTTAAAAGCAAATGAAAATAAAAATGATTATTTAATGCTTGATGTTTTTTTTTTTTTTTTATAAAGTTTTGAAAACCGTTGGGCAGTGGGCTGGGCATGGGCAGTAATCGTGATGCATCGTGGAATCGAATCGTATCGAATCGCGACCCTAATAATCGTAATCGCATCGAATCGTGAGGTAAGTAAAGATGTGCAGCCCTAGTATTAAAATGGGATTAGATTAGATGGACTACACTTCCTTTGAATACAAATATAGGTCCTTGTGCGTTCTGACATCTGCGGACCCATTTTTCAGTCTTTATTAGATAATTTATGTACTGCTGGGCATATTGTTCATAACTTACATCTGCTGTGCCATCCAGAATGCTGTTAATGAACTGAATCATATCTTCCACGCTTTCAATTTTCTTGCTCGCCAGAAAATACTGCTGATTGGATGTGTTGAGTACAACAATAGTTGGGACCTGGACTTCACTAGAAAAGAGTTGGTCACATTTTGGTTAAAATAATTAATACGATTTACTTTCTTCATGAATAACAGAAACATTTGCTTTTTTTCACTGGAAGAACTCTGGTTCCTGTGTTTTTTCCCCAGCAATAAGCTACAAAATGTGCAGTTGCAACATAACATAAGTGTGACTTTGTTAAGACTTTGGCCTTGACCAATGTGATCATTTTGTTTGTGCTCCACAAAGTCATTAGATATGTAGAGAACAGAACATTTGTTTAGTTGAATTTCTTTATTTTCAAACAAATTCCAAATTTTCAGAACAATTCTAATTCTGTGCTGGTTGTTAAGTAGCAGGCCGGTGTTCCGTGAGAATTACCTACCCGTGAGAAAAACCTACCCCCGTCACTTCCGGTTCACGGCAGTCTGTGTAACGTGAGCAGTTACATTAAAACAGCTGTGCTGCACTATGAGTCATCTCCGCTCCTGTCCCGGTCACTTCCCTGCTCTCGGCTACTAAATATAAAAGCGGCAGCGGCTGTATGAAAAGATAAATCACGGAGCCGCCAGCCGCTTTTATATTTACTAGCCAAGATCAGGGAAGTGACCGGGACAGGAGCGGAGATGACTCATAGTGCAGCACAGCTATTTTATGTCACCGCCGCGTCGGTAGGTTTTTTTAACGGACACCGAGATCGTTTCAGACTAGTGCGCATGCGCACTAGTCTGATCCTCAGCTCTTCCATTAGGTATCCGGGGCTGTGAGCATGCGCACTGCTGCGCTGCTCAGCTGTTCCTGGCCGGAAGTGATGAGGGGTAGGTTTTTCTCACGGGGTAGGTAATTCTCACGTTACACCGGGAAGCCGGTCACCATGTCCTAAACAACCAATGACTCGTTAGCTGTCAACAGGGTTTCCCCACTGACAGTTTAATGTAGAAAAAAATTAATAAAAAAAATGGCAGCAATGAAAAATAAATGAAAACAATTGGCCTGGGGTCCCCTCTGCAATGCATGCCAGGTCCTTGCCCTCAACATGGGGGAGAGGGTGGAGGTGATTTGGGGCAGGTGGGGGCTCTGGTTGATGGGGACAAGGGCCTCTTCCCCACAACCATGGTCGGTGGTTGTGGGGGTCTGCGGGCAGGGGGCTTATCTGGATCCCGCCACCCCCGATCCCCATGTGAGTATAGGGTAGTACCCCTACCCACTCACCAAAAAAGTGAGTAAAAGCACAACACGAGTTTTTGACAAATCACTTAATAAAGAGATAAAAAAAAAAAGAAATGTCCCTCGATGTAGATCCATCGTCAATCACAACGTCCGCTAAACCCGAAAAAAGAGAAAAAAAAAAAAACCTCCAGCTCCGACAAAGGCTCCCCTGCTCCACGTTTGACAGCTCTTAAAAAGCCATGGGATGGGGCATCGCTGACCCAGCATGCTTCTTCGTTTCCAGACCTGCCTGGCTGCATGTGCGGATAAGGGTCTACTATGAATTTGGGGGGGGGGGGGGGCTTTACGCCGTGTTTTATTTTAGTATTTTTGGCATGGGGTTCCCCTTGAAATCTATTCAGGACTCCGAAGGGCCTGGTATGCATTGGAAAGGTCTCCACACCATTTTTATCATTGCCAGCATCTACGTCACACCCAAACAAATTGCCTCTGTATTATGCAGCTGATTGGTTATCATTAGGAAACATGGGGTGTGACTTGTCATGCGACTCTGGGGTCTAAAGTCGCATGACAAGTCGCCAAAGTGTCAATTGGGCCTTATTGTGACTATGTACCAGCTTGGTCACATCAGGGATATATGCAACAAGCACATATCCTAAATCAGTAATTAATATCAGGGAAATAGATTGATGACCTGAGCCAGAAAGGTCCATCTGATCAAGGGGTAGATCTAAGAAGATTATTAAACAACTAGGGTTATTTGAAAAGATGGAGCATATTTCATATTTTATTTCAAACAAACTGAAAACAAAAAGGCATAGAACCACATTTTGCACATCACTGGACAGAGAACGGTTCAAACTGTATGACTCCTTAGGTTGTATGCACTCAACATGAGCATAATGTGTTGCAAAACAAACATCAAAATGGTAGACCATTTCTTGCCACACATGAATCAACTGGTTGCTAGTTATAGAATTCACAGCGGGAATTAATCCTGCAGAATGACAGCACAAATTTGAAACTTCTGTTATGGTTGCTAGGATGCAACACCTGCAGTAACTGCTCCTTTAGATTGAGGAACTCCAATTTCAATGATTGCCCGTTTTGAGGATTTCTCAAGGTTTTCATTGGACATACAAGGATGACCAGTGCTTTTTCATTTGCATATGCAACCATATTCAACAAATATTTTATGCCACTGCTTATGGTGAAATTCATATTGCACTTGCACATTTGAATGATGGAGTCACACGACACAAACTGCAGCACACAAAATTACTTTTCCTGTGGCGTTGCTATTTTCCTATAAACAAAAAACAGCGCTGCTCTGTGGCATTAAATGGAACGTCTAGGAAGGCTTTTAAATTTTGAACCTTCCTTTATATCCAGTGTTGTGCGGAATGTGCTTCTGTCCCTTACAGTTTCCTTGAAATAAAAAGTTGAAATCTACTCCAAGTATTTCAAAATTGTATAAAGAAGATCATTATATATGATTACCTTCAGAAGTAAAATTTATAGAATACCCTGTACAAAATTTGTGATGGTGTTAGAACAGTTTAGGTACAGCAGTGCTTGGTTTACACTAGAAATCAACTAGGTAGGAGAGGAAAATAATACATATCAATTTATGTAAATACAACTCTTGTGCTTGCTTGCACTGGCAGCAATACTGAAGATGAGAAAAAATCATACACACTGTACATCTGTTATTTACATGAAAAATAAAGTACGAAGTGACTTACTCCATTAGCAGACCATTTATGTACTCGCTGCCATCCATGTGCCCAAACTGGAAATCTCTGAAAACACACACAAAAGTAAAAGGTATTATTAGTTCAACAAGACCGGTATCAAAATCTAAAAAGTACTAAAGGGAATATATAATATAGATGTACAGAAAAATGGGATTTTTGTCTTACCGTAAAAATCAATTTCTCTGATGTTCAGACTAACACAGCTCCTCATCTTCTGGGTTATACTGCTCCCTACAGGAGTAGGACACTAGGCAGAAAAGAACCCAACTCCATAGAGGGGTAGGTACTGTGTCCGTCAATGAACATCAGAGAAATGGATTTTACGGTAAGTCAAAAATCCCATTTTCTTATTCGTTCATTGACGGACACCGCACCTCGTCATCTTGACTACGTGGGACGTCCCAAAGCAGTGTCAAACATGAAGGGTGGGAACAACAAGAAAAAAATACTTCCCAAGGCTAAACCAGGTAACATGGAGCTCAACCATAAAACAAATGATGCTCACCTGAAAAAAAAAATTAAAACACCCTCAAAGAAGACAAAGTACTCTAAACAGCAGCCTGCAAAACCTTGCAGCCGAAGGAAGCATCCGCAGATGCCAACCCATCCACCTTATAAAACTTTGTGAACATGTGCATAGATGACCAGATAGCTGCCTTGCACACCTGCACCACTGACGCCAGATGACGGAAGGCCCAGGAGGCACTAAGCGCCCAAGTAGAGTGCGCCTTAACAGGGAAAGGAGGAACCTGACCCTTATTGGAATAAGCCAGAACCACAGTCTGTCTGATCCATCTGGAAATGGTCGCAGCAGAAGCAGCCAACGATTTGCGAGGTCCATCCGTGAGGACAAATCGTGATTCTGACTTTCTAAAAGACTTCGTAGCTGCCAGGTACACCCTTATTGCCCAAACCATATCCAGGGAATGCAAGGCAATTTCCTTAGGATGCTTAGGCCTGGGACCCAGGGAGGGCAACACAATGTCTTCATTGAAATGAACATCCGAGATTACCTTTGGAAGGAACGACGGACACCGACGAAGAGCCACCTTACCTATGTGAACCACAAGGTAAGGCGAACGCAACGACAGCGGCGCCAGCTCCGATACCCCAAACGCAGACGTAATAGCCACCTTCTAGGACAATGTAAGCAGGGGACCTCTCAAATGTTTTCAAAGAAAGGCTTCTGGAGAATGCACAACACCAAATTGAGGTCCCACAGCGGCAAAGAAGACCACGCTGGAGGAACCAAGTGTCTCACTCCCTGGAGAAAGGTAGGCACCAAGACGTTGAAAGAAAACTGCCAAAGCCGAAACCTGATGGTACTCAAGGCCAGGCGCTGCTCAACCACTTGTTGGAGGAAAGCCAAGATCCGAGTCACAGAAAAGGAGCAAGGGTGAACCCACTGTGACCCTAGAGGGGCTGGGAAGGAGGGGAACCTGGGGGTCCCACCGTCTCACGGAGGGGCCCACGTCCACCCCAAAACCCACAAGGGGGGAGGGGGGACACTACTTACCATACCATGGAACAGGGTGGGCACCACTCCAGGCAGACCACCGCACCACTGGAATGGGGGTGCTGCAGGCCGTGACCAGGTCATGTGCGTCCTCGTGAGACGTTTAACTCACTGGTCAGCCCCTGTCCAGTGGGGCTATGTCGCGGCTGACTTAGCAGGGAGCGGAGGCCTGCGCGGGCTTGCTGGCCAGACTGGGGAGACCATAAGTATCTAGAATATCCAGTCCATCGCCCAGTCCAGCAGTTGATTGTACTTCTCACAGGTACAGAAAATAATCAAAAGGAGGAAAAAAAATCAGTTTAAAAAGGGAAAAATGCTAGGACCATCAATGAACTACTTACTCCTGACTAGGCAGAAAAAAACTGAGTACCTATGGCAGGAAGTGGGATTATACCCCCTGGGACTGCCCCATGGGCGTGGTAAAACTTTTTTCTGCCTAGTGTCCTACTCCTGTTTGGGGCAGCATAGCCCAATGGTCAAGAAGATTCTGGAGCATGGTGTCCATTAATGAACAAAGAGAATTTATTTATTTTTTTTAATTTTCAGTTTTTTTGTTTATTTAGCAAAAAATAAAAACCCAGTGGTGATTAAATACCACCAAAAGAAGCTCCATTCACGTGAAAACAAATGTCATATGGGTACAGTGTATAGTGACCACGCAATTGTCATTCAAGGTGTCATTCAAAGCGCTGAAAATTGGTCTGGGCAGGAAGGGGGTAAAAGTGCCCAGTAGGCAAGAGGTGATCCAGATTAGGTTCAAATAAATAGAACCCCCTTAGAGAATATGAAGGTGAAGCATGTCTTATTTTACTTCAAAACACAGTATATATTGTCTGGGTTTTCTATGGACATATGTGGCGTCATCATGCCAAGATCGATAGAGCTCTCGAAGGCCCTTAGAGAGAGGTTTGTGGATGCCTATGAGTCTGCCAACGGGTTTAAAAAGATCACCAAACTCAAACTTTCCACTGTAAGGAAAATAATCTACAAGTAGCGTGGCTTTCAAACAATTGCAAATTTGTTCAGGACTGGCTGACACAACAAATTCAGCCCAAGAGCTGACCATCTGATACTTAAAGAGTCTCCAAGAACCCCAAAATCTAATTGCAGGATCTGTAGGTAACACTTGCAACAGTAGGTGTCAAAGTGATCAAACCAATTTAGCCTGCATGGGAATTCTGCCAGGAAACAGCCTTTGCTGTCCAAAAAGAACATAAGAGCAAGACTACAGCTTTCCATTATTTATATTTCATACTTCTAGAACAATTTTGATTTGATCTGATGAACTAAATATAAAATTGTTAGGCTACAGTGACAGCAGATGTGTCTGATGCAAACGGAAGACAGTATTTCAGGGGACAAAACCCATATTAAATGTGAAGCATGATTGTGAAAATATTATGGCTTGGGGCAGCTTTGCTACTACAGGACCTAAGCAGCTTGTAGTCTACAATCTAACTATGAATTCAGCATCATATCAAAGTGTGCTTGATAGAAATGTGAGACACCTGGCCCTTGATGGTACTCAAGGCCAATTTCTGATCAACGCCCTGTCTAAGAAAGGTTATGATCCGAACCACAGAATAGGATTGAGGATGAGCGCCAATCCACTCACACCAAGAAATATACGCTTTCCGCGTATGATGGTAGATCCCTGTTCATATGTCCCGGGCACAGGAAGTGGAAACTAAGGAGGAAGAGCATCCCCA
This sequence comes from Pelophylax lessonae, assembly GCF_965119305.1. Lineage (NCBI taxonomy): Eukaryota > Metazoa > Chordata > Amphibia > Anura > Ranidae > Pelophylax > Pelophylax lessonae. The sequence goes on along the minus strand of NC_138772.1, from coordinate 372,589,453 downwards.
CTTCAGTTGTCTCCAGCATCTCCCAGACTAAGGGAAAATGGCCCCCATGACATCATCCAGCTACACAAACATGGCCCCCAACCGGAGACCAGCCAGACTAAGTGAAAATGACCACTATCAGCTACAAACATTGAAGCATGCTGCCAGGATCTTTTCTGCACCCTCTGCAAGGGGATCCCCCCCCTGAAGGTAGGACACAGGTTCAGGGGAGATTCTGCTGTGCACTCTGCACCTGTCTCTGCACTGGGGTCCCCCTGCACTATACCCACACTGCAAACAGCAGGGCATGCACCTAGGGGTCTCCTACACTGGGACCCCTCCAGACTATCAGGGCGGGACACACACTATCCCAGGACCCTTACAGTGTGGGGATAGCGGGGGAGACCCCAGGGGTCTCTGCTGCATTCTCTCCCCTGGAACCCCCATCAGACTCTAGGTCCAGACAGGGGTGAATGGGAAGCCCAGCTCAGTGAGGGATACTCGAGGTTACCCGCGTCCACCCAAAAGAAAACCACCAAAAGGGGAGAGGGGGGACTGTACTTACCCTTCTATGGTGCGCATAATGCTCCAGACAGAACTCCTCCCCACCGAAGTAGGGGAGCCTCTGTGAATCAGACCCAAGCCCGGTCATATGCGACCCTGCGAGACGTTTAACTCGTGGGCCAGCCTCTGTCCGTGAAGCTATGTTGCGGCCTAACTAGCACGTAGCTGCAGTCTGCATGCGCTCGCTGGCTGGGCTGGGGAAACCACTGGATCTAGATTATCCAGACCGTCGCCCAGCCCGGCAGTTGATTGTAGATCTCCCAGGAGAAAAACAAAAAGATGTAAGGAAGGAGAAGATTGCTAGGACCAGAGATCCCGGCTGGGAGCCTAGGTCCTTACTTAGTGCTTTGTCTAGTGCCCTTCCTGCACTTTTACTGTTTAATTCCTTTTATTTTTATTAATATTTTTTATTAATAATTAATTTAATAATTACATTTATTAATAATTTATTGATACTTTTTATTCACTTTTACTGATTTATTACTAAGAATTACAGGCCTACAATATAAAAACTGATTTTCATGCAAAACTATGTACCGCTTTGACATTCAAAAATACTGACATAATCAGACCGCCAGGGAGGTTAAAGTAAAAAAAAAGTTTGGATTTAGATACACTTTAAATTGTATTAAACATATATCTCAACTTACCGATGAAAAAGACCTCTGTAGCTTGTGGCTACCTCTTGAACAATAGACTTTAACCTAAAAGAAAAAAAATAGTTATATAAGTTCATCCAGCTGTTATAAAGTATAAAAGCATTGAGGACCAATTCACACCTCTCCAATGCGGTGCGGGAACGTGCACTTTTGTGAATTGAAGTACCATTCATTTTCAATGGTACTTCAGTACACTAACCTAACACAACTCCGATTCACATTGTCTGTTCTGGTGCGTAGGCAACCTATTCAATTTCAATGGGCTGACTCGCAATGCATGGTAACGTGCACAAAAAGGTGCATTAAAGCAATGCGTAGGGATCGGTTTGTATGACTCCATGACATTAAAATATCAGCTAACAAAAATAAGCAGAGAACAGAGCATTGGCAAAGGTATCTATAAAGATATGAAGGTGACTCTTTAGTCATACCATTAATAGAATGGAATACACTACTGTAAAAAAATTTGCAGAATTTTATCAAACAATTTTCATTTACAAGTCTTTATTTCCTCTTTCTTGGTTAGAAATATTTTAAGAATAACTAGCTATGAGTTGAATTCCTACTGATTGTACAAAAAGACTACTGAAAGCCCAAATATGAACACAAAAATCCTACTAAGTTTAATGCAGTAAAACCTTCCTACAAATCTGTTTAGATGCCAGGATTACCATAGCTACTACCGTACTTCTGGCCCACTAGGATGTAATCGCTGCAGGTCTCAAAGACCTCAGCACTGTGGTCATGTCTGCCCCCTATTCTCCTTGCTATTCACAAAATAAAGCCTGGGGCTGTATGTTTTGAGGATGTCCAGAGGAGCAGGAGATCAAGGCATGAATCCAGTGGCCTGAACGCTTACATTCAAAACAGCTCAGAAGTACAGTATTAACTCCAGTGTCTAAACAAGCAGATCTACAGGATGTAGAACAAAGTCTGCATGGCATGGGGTTGCTTTTGCGGCAAAAAAATGTCTCACTACTTTAAAGTGGATGTTAAAGCTTACATTTTTCTTTATTAAAATAACAAACGTGTTATATAAAAGTCTATATGCAGCGCTAAAAAAGGGTTTATGGCAGTCCATATAAAGAAAATGGAAGAAAAGGGAATGAAGATGAGACCCCCACACCGGCTTGAGTGTGAGTAGGAAACACACCACAGTGACACTCCAATCTCCTCACCAGAAGAAGAAGAAAAGCAGGCAACAACCGGGTTCCAAAAGGCAGGATTGAGATCGGGCTCAGGTAAGTATTTAGGAGGGGCTGCGGGGGGAGTTGCATGCAGGATTTTTACCTTACTACATAGAATGCAGTTAGGTAAAAAAACAAAACATTCTGCCTTTACAACCACAAATAGCCAGTTGTAACTTTCACCTCCTTTCTGAGAAGCTGTGTTCTGCTCACACTATATTGTCAAGTGTATTGGGACGCCTGCCTTTACATGCACATCTCAGTCTTGGTCTGTAGGTTTCAATATTGAGTTGGCCCATCCTTTGCAGCTATAACAGCTTCAAGTCTTTCTGGGAACACTGACCGCAAGGTTTAGAAGTGTGCCTTTGAGAATGTTTGACCATCCTTCCAGAAGCGCATTTGTGAGGTCAGACACTGATGTTGGCCAAGACGGCCTCTCTTGCAGTCTCTGCTCCAATTCATCCCAAAGGTGTTCTATCAGGTTAGAGTCAAGACTCTGTGCCAGCCAGTCAAGTTCCTCCACCCCAAACTCGCTCATCAATGTCTTTATGGACCTTGATATTGTGCACTGGTCCTAATCATTTAGTGATTGTGTTCTTGACCATTGGGACATCCCAAAGCAGTTTTAAACACGAAGGGTGGGAAAAGCAAAAAAATTCCCAAGCCTAAACAGTAGCCAACCAGGCAACAGGAGCTCAACCAAAACAACTGGAGCCCACCTGAAAAAAAACAATACACCCTCAAAGAGGACCAGGTCCTCTGAAAAGCAGCCTGCAAAACCTTGCGGCCAAAAAAAGCATCTGTGGATGCATTCACTTTAAAAAACGTTGTGAAAGTGTGCACCGACGGCATTCACTTTAAAAAACGTTGTGAAAGTGTGCACCGACGGCTAGGTGGCCGCCTTGCAAACCTGCGTCCCTGACGCCTGAATCACTGTCTGTCTGATCCATCTGGAAATGGTCGCAGTGGAAGCAGACAACCCTTTATCTGCAAGCACAAACAGTGAGCCTGACTTCCTGAAAGACTCTGTAGCTTCCAGTACACCCTAATTGCCCAACCACATCCAAGGCATGCATGGCAAATTCCTTCGGATGTTTAAGCCGGGGACATAGGGGAGGCATCACAATGTCTTCATTCAAATTAAAATCAGAGACAACCTTTGGAAGGAACGACAGGCAGGGGCGAAGAACCACCTTGTCTCTGTGAATCACCAGGTAAGGTGAAGGACAGGATAACGCCGCTAGTTTCGACACCCCGCACGCAGAGGGGATAGCCATCAAAAAGGCCACCTTCTGGGCCAGCGTAAGCAGTGGAATCTCCCAAAGATTCTCAAAGGGAGGCTTCCGGAGGGCTGAATGCACCAAATAGAGGTCCCAAGGCGGCAACGGAGGCTGCACTGGAGTGTGTGGCCAAAGGTCGTTGAAAGAAGACCATCAAAAGCCGACACCTGGCCCTTGATGGTACTCAAGGCCAATATCTGTTCAACCCCCGTTGGAAGGAAGGTCAAGATCCGAGCCACTGAGAAGGAGCGAGGATGAACCCCAAGAGACTCACACCACGCAATGTACGTCTTCCATGTACGATGGTAGATCTTCCTAGAAGTAGATTTCCTAGCTTTTAACAGTGTAGGAATCACCGACTCAGATAAACCTCTATCCTTCAGCACCTGGCGTTCAACAGCTAAGCTGTCAAGCCAGCGATTGTAAAGCAGGATGGAAGATCGGTCCTTGGGACAGCAGATTGTCCCTGAGAGATAGCTCCCAAGGAACGTCGGGGACCAGCCAGACCAGATCAGCGTACCAAGCCTGGCTAGGCCAGTCCGGAGCCACTAAGATGACCAGAATCCCTTCTACGTAGAAGTCTTGGCAGAAGCTTGAGAGGAGGGAAGGAGTAAATCAGATGATACTGACCGCAAAAGGCCACCAGCGCGTCTGTGGCATCCACGAGAGGATCCCGTGACCGAGCCACAAACCTTTACACCTCGCTCTGGAGCCGAGACATCAACAGATTGGCCTCGGGGATGCCCCACCAGAGACACAACTAATGAAACACCTCCAGACATTGATCTGTAGTCTGAACTCTTCCAGTGTCCAGATCCCCTGAGCAGAATGCTTGCTGAGGACTCCTCCCTAGCCAGACAGGCTGGCATTCGTGGTGACCACTGTCCAATACAAGGAGAGGAAGGCTTTTCCCAGCCGAAGCACCAGAGAATGAAGCCACCATATCAGGGACTCCTTTGTTTCCCGACTCAGCCGGATTGGATTGTAAAGAGACTGCGGAGTCTTGTCCCATTTGGGCAAAATCTCCCTTTGCAGGGACCTCATATGGAACTGTGCAAATGGAACCGCCTTAAAAAGGTAGTCATCATCAGGCCCAGCACCTGCATGCAAGTCCGAAGGGGTGACCATCTGCTGGACAGCAGGAGACCAACTGCAGCCTGCAATTTCGGGAGTTTGTCCAGAGGAAGGAGCACTCTGGCTAAGGCCGAGTCCAGAGTCAGGCCCAGAGAGTCCAGCTTTGTGGACAGGACCAGCGCAGACTTCTGAAAATTCAGAATTCTCCCACAGCGTTCATATTGCGATCTCCAGGTTTTCCACCAGTGCAGTAGGAGACTCCACTCGCAGAAGGAGATCGACCAAATAGCCCAGCACCGCGATCCCCCATTGGCGTAACAAAGCTAACACCAGGGCTAACACATTTTTGAAGACCCGAGGAGTGGAGACGAGACCAAAGGGTAACGCCACAAACTGATAATGCTCCTCTCCCACAGCAAAGTGGAGAAAGCGTTGGTGACTGGCACACATTGGAATGTGAAGGTAGGCATCCTTGATGTCGATAGAAACAAAGAAATCCCCCTGACGCAGGGATGCCACCACCGTGCAAATGGACTCCATTCGGAATTTTTGAACCCGCACAAAGCAGTTTAGCGCCTTGAGGTCCAGGATTGGACGCACTTTGCCTTCATTCCAGGGAACTGTTAACAGGTTTGAGTAAAAACCCTGAAAACGTTCAGAAGTCAGAACCCTGACAATCACCCCCTGAAGCAACAGGTCTTGTACCACCCCAAACAGATCCTGTAAGCGGGCCGGGGACAGGCGCAAGTTGGAAGCAAAAAACCTTGCTGGGGGACAAGAGCGAAACTCGATCTTGTAGCCGGAGCAAATGATTTTGTGGACCCTCTTGTCTTGTACCAGGGAAGTCCACGGGTCCAGAAACCAGCGAAGACATCCCCCACCCACGATACGGGTGAGGGCACACCTTCATGCTGAAGGAGCCTTGTCTGTGGGTTTGGAGAAGCCCGCTCTCATTTTGCCAGATCAGGTTCATTTGAATCCTCCAGAGGAGGACCTGAAAGGCTTTGAGCCCTTGTCAGTCGACCCTGAGGAACGAAAAAACTTCTTATGAGCCGAGAAGGAAGGCCCACGTCCACAATGAGGTTCCTTGCCCTTAGTAGCCTGCAGAAGAAAGGTATTTTTTCCCCCCTGTGAGACTTTTATGATGTCATCCAAGGTAGCTCCAAACAGGCGATCGCCTTGAAAGGGAAGATCAGTCAAGGCCTTTTTAGAAGTCTGGTCCGCAGACCAGCATTTGAGTCAAAAGACACACCGAAGGACCACTGCCGAAACAGAAACCCGCACCACTAGGGGAGCCGCATCCAAAGAGGCATCACATTAACTGCAGCCCCTGGACCAGCTGGTCCACAAAGCTCAGCCAAGGCAGGGGGGAGCTGTTCTTCCTCCAGGTCACAGCGTAAAAGCTTAGCCCACTCACTCAGAGTTTGCGACACCAGGGCAATGGTGAATACCGGCCTCAGTGCCAACCCAGTCAGAGTGTACATATTGTGGGCCACAGCCTCTGCCTTATTGTCAGCTGGATCCTTAAAGGCCAGGGACTCTCAAGCGGAATCACGGTTGCCTTGTTCAACCTGGAAACCGGAGGGTCCACCACCAGTGGACCAGTCCACTTCTTAATAAGGGACTCCTCATAGAGATAACACCTAGTAAGGCGCTTTGGTACCCCAAGGGGATGCTTTGGTTGTCCCCACTATTTAGTGAAAATTCTGTCAAAATAGGTGGGGAAAGGAGACACCTTTGCCGCTCTGGATGACTTGTAAGTGCCAAAGGGAACCTGCGCCTCTGTCGCAGCTGCCTCCTCCATCTTCAAGGTCTCACACACAGATACAATCAGTGCTTCCACTAGTGTCTTTTCGTGCGTGGTTGCAGACATGGAGGAATCACTCTCACCATATCAGATGATTCTGGTCGCATGGTTGCAGACCCAGCAGGGTGACCCAATCCAGATTCAGGATCTGATGAGACAGATGAGGCAGGGGAAGACGAGAGGCACTTTTTGCTAGCCTGTCGCCTAAAAACGCCACCTCCACCCAGGACACAAAGGATTAGGAGCGCCATCAGTGCATTGATGGATGGTTGGGACCCGGAGGGCACCGCAGCATTAGAGAGGGGATCAGGTGGGGAGATGTGCTCCAAAGACTCCATGAGTCACCAGGGGAACCCCACAAAACAGGTGTTTAAAACACTGCAAGGGACACCGCCACCAGGCTGGCAGCACCACCCAGTCGCCAGGCACAGAGCACCAATCGATCCTTAGCAGAGAGAAGGAGAGAAACCCACCAGATTCACCAACCAGCAGAAACAGGAACCTGCAGCCAACAGGATAATTTGAACTGTACCCATGGTGATCAGCAAGTAAAAGCATCCAGGAGTCAGCCCCAGGGAATGAGGAGGGGCTCCCACTGCCAAAATCGCCACCCTCAAGGCTCCACTGTCATGGCCGCTGCTATTTTCAATGACAAACCACCGCAAAATGGCTGCCGGACTACACAAACATGGCCACCGAGCATAGAAACACACAGGCTATAAACAAAATGGCGGCACCACGAGGCTGCCTGAGACCCTGGAGGGATCCCTAGGCCTCAGGAACAAACCCAAGCAGGACAGGGGGGCCATGGCAAGTACCCCCACTAGGTACAACGCCCACCCACAGCCGATCGACCGATCACTGGCGGCGCACCCCCCCAGCCCCCATCGCCAGTATAGCGCCCTGCCCCCACCCTAGGAGGTGGAGCAGACCACCCATACAGCCCCAGAATAAGTGGAGGGGAGCTAGGATGGGGGACAGATGAAAGGGGGATGCCTGACGGGAAAGTGGGGAGCCTGGGGGTCCGACTGTCCCAAGGAGGGGCCCATGTTCACCCCAAAACCCTCCAGGGGGAGAGAGGGATAGTTACCATACCAGGAACCCCTCTCCATCAAAATAAGTAATTAAGCTGGAAAAAGAGGATGTGGTATTCTTACTTGCCTGGCTACATTCATTGAACCATTGCTTACTCCATAATACAATTTCATGGTTTAGATCAAGAAAAGGAATAGAAAAAGAGGACATCCTAGACAAAAATTATATAAAATATTCTTACCGAGTATGCTCAACTGAATTGTTTTTATCATCAATTACAGCAACAGCCACAAGTTTTCCTAAAAGTATAAATGGAAATTATGAACAATTCCAATGCTTCAGATTACACACAATTCGAAGAATTTTGACATTTCTTTCTGTATTTTATCATCTTTGGACCATATGTACACAGGACGTTTTCTAAACTCTCCTAAAAGCCTTTTCTCCTGGCAGCTGCATTTTGGCAGAAATAACGATTGTTAAAGTGTGTAAAGCCTTTAGGCGTGTTTACAAATGTCAAGTGCTTGGGCGTTAGGATTTCATTGGCCAGAATAATAAGTTATTCTGCCCACTGAAATAAATAACGCTCAAGCGCTAAACGCGCCAAGGGTTTACACAAGTTTACAAGTGTCAAGCATTTTTTCTGCCAAAATGCTGCTGCTCCGGGAAGCACTGGCATGTTAGCTTATGTGTCCATGCAATGCGTGCATGGACACATAAGCTAACATGCAGGGGAGTTTAGAGGCTGGGAAAAAAAAAAAAAACATCCGACACCCCTAGAAGCAGCTGCAAAAACATCCAGTGTGCATGAGGCCTTACTGTTAGATAGCATCAAGTGTGAGCTCACAAAAAATAGAAAAAAAAAAGCAACAGTAGTATATATATTTCATTATGCGTCTTACAACCGGAATGACATTCATGAGCTCATCATGAAGACACAGAATGTTCACCATGATTCTCCGAACATCCTCCCAATACATAGAAGCATCCACCATTCCCCTGAGGCCCACTTGAGATTCCAAAGTGAAAAAACATTAGGGCTGATAACACACAGGAGACATTGCTGATAATGACACATCGTACTTGGCAATGACGCAGAAGATCTTTCAATTTTCCTTGTGGAATCAATCCCTCTCTAGCCCCAAATAATGCCACACCTTCTTCTCTAGCCACTTCCCACCAGGACGATGCCCATGGACCTCTTAAAGCGGAGTTCCAGCCATTTCACTCACCTGTCCAACGGTCCGGTGATGCGGCCGCCCGAAGCCTCGATCCTCTCCCTCGGCATCACTGCTGTGGGCACCCGGCTGTGACAGTTTGCTGCTTCACAGCCGGGTACCCACTGCGCATGCGCGAGTCGCGCTGCGCGTCTTGATTGGCCGGCAATCTTCTGGGACCTCTGACATGTCCCAGAAGATTGCAGGGAGGGAGGGGGAGAGGAGAACTTCCGCTCAGGGCGCCGCGGCGCTCCGAGCAGAAGTGGGAGCGGGTACCTGTCAAAACTAGGTACCCGCTCCCCCCCCCCAAAAAATGACATGCCAAATGTGGCATGTCAGGGGGTTAGAATACCTAAAGCGGAAGTTCCACTTTTGGGTGGAACTCCGCTTTAAGGTCCATGCCAGGATCATGCCTGCACCTACAGGCATTATCCCAGTATAGATCTTTTCAGCTGGCGATTCCCTGTAAGGCAGAAATTATTCTAGTGGCTAATTAGCGACTAGATCAGTTCATCAGTTCAGTCACGTCAAGATGGATCAGTTTTTCATCCATTTTTCATCCGTTATTCATTCGCTTTTTTTACACCCACCACCAATGGATCGTTTGTCCGTTTACATCTGTTTTTCGTCCAAACCGTTTTTTTAACGGAAGAAAAATGGGGCTTTCATCCATTCAAATAAACGGATATTGATGGAAGAGGATGAAAACAGATGTAAAAGTATGATCATCCATTTTTCCATAGGAATGCCTTGATGTCTGTTTTTTATCCATCAACGGATGGATGAAAAACTGACAAACGGCCCGTATGTGAGAAAGGGGCCTTAGCTTGCATCTCAGGCTTCAACTGCCTTTGGGGTCTGGGAGTGAGTGAACTACTATTAACTGCCACAGTTCAGCTGCTGAATGGAAATATGTAGTGGCAAATTACATTTACTTGCAAGCTTTAAAAACCAGCCTGTGAGTCCCCGTTCACATTAGGGCGCTCCGATTTAGGGGGCGACCTGTGAAGTCACGTGCAGCGCGACTTCGGCGCTACTTGCACGGACTTCACATAATGGAAGTCAATGCAAGTCGCCTCTAGGTCGCTCCCGAGTAGTACAGGACCCTTTTTCTAAGTCGGAGCGACTTGTGTCGCTCCTATTAGAACGGCTCCTGTACTACACAGTGGGAGCGACGGTGCACGACTTGTCAGGCTGACCAAGTCGCCTGACAAGTCGTACCAGTGTGAATGGACACTAAGGCAATTGCATAACAAACTGAAGCATAATTAAATCTAAAGCCAAAACATGAATAAAGGAAAGTTACAGACCTTTTATAGTTTTTCACAAGGAATATTTTATATCTTACTCATGCTACTCCTATATGGGATCTGCACATGAACCACTTGACTTCTAGTAGCTTTACCCCCCTTCATGACCAGACCACTTTTTGCGATACGGCACCGCATTACTTTAACTGACAATTGAGTGGTCATGCAACGCTGCACCCCCCCAAAAAAAAAAAAAAAGGGTCAATTAATGAAAATGCTGAAAAAACAATATTTTTTTACTTTCTGCTATAAAACATTCAATAAAAAAAAAAAACTGAAAAAAAAAAATCGTATTTCCTCATAAATGTAGGACAATATGTAATCTGCTACAGGCTTTTGGTAAAAAAACAAAAAAACAAAAACAAACAACCAATAGGCGTATATTGATTAGTTTATGCGGACGTTATAGCATTTACAAACTATGGGATTTATACTGGGATTTTTATTTATTTTTTTTATACTAGTAATGGCAGTGATCAGCGAGGACTAAGATATTGCAGAAAACAATCAGACACTAAGGGGGTTTATTTACTAAAGCTAGAGAGGGAAAAATTAGTCACAATTCTGCAGAGAAACCAATCAACTTCTAACCTCACCTTGTTTAATTAAGCTTTTGCAATAAAACCTGGAAGCTGATTTGTTTCTCTGCAGAATAATGACTCATTTTGCCCTCTGTAGCTTTAGTAAATAAACCCCTAACTCACACTTTGCGGGAACCAGTGACATTAAGGCCCCTTTCACACTTGTACGACTCCAAAGTTGCACCGACTTTGGAGTGCAACTTTGATGCAACTTTGGTGCAACTTTGGATAGGTGCAACATGGATACGACTTTGGCTTTGACCAGTTTTAATGGACAACTGTTGCACACAAGTTGCATAGTATAACAATTTGGTATGACTTTCATGCAACTTCTGAGGGTTAACATTGAAGTCCATGGCCCTGAAGTTGCATGAAAGTCAGACCAAAGTATTGCTTGAACTACTTTGAAGTTGCTGCAACTTTAAGTTGCGCATATATGAATGGTTATCACTGGAAAACATGGGGAACGACATGTCGTGCAACTCTGATGTCCAAAGTTGCATAACAAGTTGCACAAGTGTGAAAGGGGCCTAATACAGTCACTAAAAATATGCACTGTCACTGTACTAATGTCACTGGCTGGGAAGGGGTTAAACATCTAGGGCGATCAAAGGGTTAACTGTGTGCCTAGTTAGTGTTTGTGTTTACTACGTGTGCTGCTTGTACTAGGGAAAGAGATGGATTTAAGTCCCTGCTTTGCAGGAACACATAATCCATCCCTTCCCCCCATCAGAAATTAACCCTGCCTTGTTTACATCGGCACAACCCTGTTCGGAGTCTCTGCCCCAAGATCATCAGGTGCCGCACATCGAGTGCCCGGAACCCTTAGATTGGCTTCTGCTGTGAATAGTCATACCAGAAGCGGCACACGCGCGCCCCCTGCAGGCAGAAGTGCAGGATCACGTATATAGTAGTAAAACTGCTATAGGGCAGTCAGCAAGTGGTTAACATATGTCATGTTTTTCCCATTTTATCTGTTTAAAAATTTGATAATGATCTATTCAAGCACTGCCAACAGGAAATCCAAGTTAAAGAGTAACGCCACTTTCGTTGAGAGAAAATAAACAAAAAACATTCCCCTCTGGGTGATCAATGTACATTGCAAGGATTTTAACAAACTTTCCTGTTTTGTTATTATAAAAAAAAAAAAGCTGTTTGTCTGTGTCCATGTGCAAAGTGAATTTAATAAAAGTGATTTTATAATTATCAATCAGCTGCTGCACTTACAGGCCATTAAGAAGGAAAGTGTCAAAGTCTGCATCTCTTTAGACATGACTTCCCTTTGGGACTATCTCACCAAAAATGATAATTTTGTTGCAGGGGATGCCCAAAACCTGACTTGTATCTTGGTGCAGATTTCTAGACAAATTAGTGAGTCAATCACACAAGCAGGAAACTACATTTCTGGGGGGTGTTCTGTACACCATCTGTCCAGGTAGCCATATTGCATTGCATTTTACAGAAAATTACAGCGGCTGCAAATTGAAAAGGAAAGGTAATTTTTAAAAACATTCCATTACAATATGACTTATTATTACTTGTATTTGTTGTTTTTTTAGTTACCCTTTAATTATGATTTCCGGAATAAAGGCAGTTACAGTGCCTTGAAAAAGTATTCATACCTCTGGAAATTTTCCACATTTTGCCATGTTACAACCAAAAACGTAAATGTATTTTATTGACATTTTATGTGATAGACCAACAGAAAGTGGCACATAATTGTGAAGAGGAAAGAAAATGATAAATGGTTTTCCAAATATTTTACAAATAAATATCTGAAAAGTTTGGCGTGCATTTGTATTCAGCCCCCGAGTCAATACCTTGTAGAACCACCTTTCACTGCAATTACAGCTGCCAGTCTTTTTGGGTATATGTCTACCAGCTTTGCACATCTAGAGTGAAATTTTTGCCCATTCTTCTTTGCAAAATAGCTCAAGCTTTTGTCAGGTTGGATGGAGAGTGTCTGTGAACCGCAATTTTCAAGTCTTGCCACAGATTCTCAAGTCTCGGATAACGCATGAATATGCTTTTATCAAAACCATTCCATTGTAGCTCTGGCTTTGTATTTAGGGTAGTTGTCCTGCTGGAAGGTAAACCTCCGCCCCCAGTCTCAAGTCTTTGCAGACTCTTAAAAGGTTTTCTTGAAAAGGTCTATGATAAGGCTTACCTATAGGTACTGTAAATATCTCCTAAACATGTACGGTTTAGGAGATATCTACCTTTAATGCAGCCAGTGACGTCACTGGCGCATGCGCTCTGAAGGAACGGCTGATCGTGCCGTTCCTTCAGAGCCCCGTGCCGTGACCGTCGGCTCCTGCGCGCGTGCGCAGGAGTGACGTCACCGCGGCTCCGGCCAATCCGATGGCCGGATGCCGCGATCCCGGAAGACGGGCGACTGAACATGTCGCTCGTCATACAGGTAAGAGAGCGGCACGGCGGGGGCTCGTTCTAAGGTAAGTATTTCATAATGAGCTAGTATGCGATGCATACTAGCTCATTATGTCTTTCTCTTGCAGGTTGTAAAAGAAAAAAAATTTTTTTAAACAAGTTTACAACCTCTTTAAGATACCATGTGGGGATGGTGTGTTCGGGGTGATGGGCAGTGTTCGTTTTCCACCACACATAGCGTTTTGCTTTTAAGCCAAAAAGTTCAATTTTGGTTTCATCTGACTAGAGCACCTTCTTCTACATGTATGCTGTGTCCCCCACATGGCTTCTTGCAAACTGCAAACTGAATTTTCATGTCTTTCTTTCAACAATGGCTTTCTTCTTACCACTCTTACATAAAGGCCAGATTTGTGCACGGCTAATAGTTGTCATGTGGACAGATTCTCCCACCTGAGCTGTGGATCTCTGCAGCACCTCCAGAGTTACCATGGGCCTTTTGGCGGCTTCTCTGATTAATGCTCTCCTTGCCCAGCTTGTCAGTTTAGGTGGATGGCCATGTCTTGGTAGGTTTGCAGTTGTGTCATACTCTATCCATTTTCGGATGATGGATTGAACAGTGCTCTGAGATGTTCAAAGCTTAGGCTATATTTTTCTTTATAACCTAACCCTGCTTTAAACTTCTCCACAAACTTTATCCTTGATCTGTCTGGTGTGTTCCTTGGCCTTCATGATGCAGTTTGTTCACTAAAGTTCTCTAACAGCTGTATTTATACTGAGATTAAATTACACACAGTGGACTCTATTTACTAATGAGGTGACTTCTGAAGGCAATTGGTTCCACTAGATTTTAGTTAGGGGTATCAGAGTAAAGGGGGCTGAATACAAATGCACACCACACTTTTTAGATATTTGTAAAAAAATGTAAAACCATTTACCATTTTTCCTCCACTTCACAATTATGTGCCTCTTTGTGTTGGTCTATCACATAAAATCCCAATAAACCCCCATAATACATTTACGTTTTGGTTGTAACATGACAAAGGTGTACTTTTATGAACGGGTGAATTTTTTTCTCTGTTGGCTTCTCTACAGTTCTCCGGGGAAAATGATCACATCTGGCACCCATTTTATGAATCGGAGAACTTCAGTTCGCCCAGGGTGATCAGAGGAGAACGGTTTTCTCTGAGATCTGTGTAGAAGTCAATGGGGCGTCTGTAATCTCGTGAGACAAAGCGAGATTACAGTAGTATGAAAATCCCTGGCGCGCTTTAACAAGCAGTGATAAATTATCACTGCTGAGTACACTAGGTTAATAAATAATAGTCCCCTTACATAAATATATATATATATATATATATATATATATATACACACTGAATACACATATACATACATTGTATATATATATATACACATTAAATATATATCTACATGTATGTGTGTATATATATACACATGTATATATATATATATATATATACATAAATATGGCAGGGGGACATGATTACTGTGTTGGGGGGTCTGAACGAGGAAGAAGGAAGTCCATAATCTTCCTTTTTCCCCCTCAGTTCTCCCCCGATTCTGTCTTCACTCCTCGCTTCACAAGCTCCAGGCTGGTGAACCCTGGAGTGTGAATTCTGACCCAGATCGCCAGTGAAGTGCGGGGATCGCAGCTTCATAGCCTGGCTGTTTTTGGGTCTGTCAATGGCAGATTCCCGTGTGAAGAGATGATCAGCGGAGAACATGTTCTCCCCCGATCATTTCTGTTTCATAAACTGAGAATGATCGGAAATGAGCTGTGATCACTGGTCATCTCCGTTTCATAAAAGGACACCAAAATGTAGAAAATGTTGAGGGGTAGGAATACTATTTCAAGGGACTGTATAATAATAAATGCAGCTCCAGAAGATGCAGGAGAGCAGAGAGCTGAGCGTTACTGCCCCTAATATTTTATTACTAAACCATTAATGGCATTGACACATGAGCCGGCTATTTCCTTCCTATCTCAACAGAATTTCTGCTTATGTAGACACTTTGTGCAGTATTTTCCTTTCCAATAAAGCGCTGTGTACACACAAAAGTTGCTTTTACCATTTTGCAGCAAACATGACTGATTAGTAAATGAAATTGTCCTCAAAGGGAACCCTGACATTAGAAATAAAAATGGCCAACAACTCTACCTGAAAAAGAAGAGTGAAAATACTTACTTTTTCCCATTTCCCGAGACAACAAAAGGCCATTCAGTTCAATAAAAATCCTGCTCTACACTCTATTTGGAAACCAACACTCCCAGGACTGTCAACATCTTTGATCCCCTGAAGTGTTCAATAGTTTATCTTTCCTATTTCCTCATCATTACAGGATACAATCATGATAAAGAGGTCTGAGGTAGGAACAACTGAGCACTGGGGGTACCAAGGATATAGACCAGGGTTTCTCAACTAGGGTTCCTCCAGAGGTTGCCAGGGATTCCTTGAGCAATGAGCAATGTCTGCCCCTCAGATAAGTTCCCACTGACACCAATGGTCTTTTTTGCTATCTGTAAGGGGGTAATTCATCCCATTGATCACAAGTGTAAGTAGCATTCTTTACATTGACCATCACACTAATGTATCATGACTTGTAGATATAGTTATTTATAGCACAGGTTCCCTGAGATAGGAAAGTTATTTTAAGGGTTCCTTTGTGTTGAAAAGGTCGAGAAAGGCTGATATAGACATTGCTGAAAGTATTTGTTTTCCAGCAGATTTTCGGGGGAAGATTTCTACTGAAAAGAATGATTTTTTTTGGCAGCACAGGCAGCGGGAAATGTTAGTATTCCTTCTCTCTCTCTTCTATCATAGGTAGAGGGGCTTACAATTTTTATTTTTAATAACAGGGATTCTTTTAAGAAACCACAGCTCTTATCATACCTGTGTCTCCAAGCTCGTACAATGTAAATCCATCAACATGAAGATACCCTTCAAATCTCTCTCTGTTCACCCAGCTGGACAAATCGCCATCTTCATACTCTGAATAAAAATAAAACAAATAAATCACATTTTCATTTGCAACAAAGAAAACAATATATTGAGGCTTTAAATATTACAACGGCACAGGCTTGAATATAAAGAATGTATACTTCCACATCATTTAGCTTTGCTTACTTTGTCTAAACCTGATACTTCAGCTAGAGGGTTGAGGACATCAAACGCCTATCCTGTGTCTGACCCCACTCAGGGCTCATATTAAAAATGGGAGGCGGTGTGTGTTGTCAGACAGTTGATGGGCCAGAAACTTCAGATTTCCTACTTCTCGATTCTGAGAGCTTATTTTAGGACAACTGATTTCTGAACTTTCAGTAACCCTCTGTGCCAGGATATTGCAGAATATTTATTAAAATTGAATCTTAAAAAGATTTTAACTTTATTACATAAACTTTAAAAACTGGGCAAAACCCCCACAGCTGACCAGTAGCAGTTTTTGGTGGCTTTCTTAGACAGAAGTGCTTGGTCATAGACTTAAAGTGGTTGAGGGGCCTAAAACGCTTGACTGCTTTGGGTATGAGTGAGGAGAGCTCAGCTGGTTGGATGACCGATGACTCTTCTTGACGTGAAAGAGACACCTAAAACAAACAAGAGTTGCCTCTTACATCAAGGTTATGGGGGGAGAAAATTACTTCTTAAGTCTACGGTTTCTCCTTCACTGTCCAGTCTGCAGGCTTGGGACAGGTGAGGTAATCAGTGCACTTTTTCAAGCAGAAGTAAAGCCCTATTTCCAAAAAGTGCTGGCAGGCAGATTTCTTATTACAGAGGAGACTGTAAAGACAGCCATACAGGGATCAAAATCTTGCTGAACTGGCCAAATTTTGATCCATTCATGAGCACCCTGGCTGTACAGAAAAACATATTGTTCCATTTTCCCTGCTAGATAAGCACTGCAAGCTAAAGCCAGCAGCACTAATCAGTGTATTCTGATTGGGTGGGGGGAGTGTGTGGATAGGGTTATCGAGTCTGTTTTTTTGTTCAACCCGCTGGTTTAACAAAAAAAACACAGGACTCATCTATGGGCTGCTTAAGTCTCTTCCATCGTAGATACTCCTACCTGCTTAAAAGCCCTTTTTCTTTTTGTGTACACGGAGCTGTGCATGTGTAGCTCAATGTACAGTCTCTGCTCTACTATGTGCTGAGACAAAGCAATTCCCATGCGGATGTATGGGAATTACATCATCCATGCCCAGCTAATGCATAGGACAAAGACTCAACCTGGGAGGAAGACTGGGGGCCCAATTTCCTCACTGTTTTCCTGAAGTTCAGTTTTAAAGTACAGGTGGTATATGTAAACCCTCACCTTGCAAGACAACCTATTCAGTTTAGCCACTTCAACCCTTTTTTGACAAGGCCATTGGCCTGGTCATGCAACATTGTACGCAAATTACATTTATATCATTTTCTTCACACAAATAGAGCTTTCGTTTGGTAGTATTTGATCACAACTGGGGTTTTTGATTTTTTGCTATCTAAAAGAAAAAAAGACTGAAATTTAAAAAATAAATAAATAAAACCAAATTTTTGACTTTCTGTTATAAAACCTATCCAATAGTGATGAACCAAAATTGTAGCTGCCGGAAATTATCGGATGAAAATAAGGATTTTTGTACTTCTCATAAAATCCATTTCCCCGAAGTTCACTGACTGATACAGCTTTCTATATTCAGAACCATAGGGCTATACTGCCCCCTACAGGAGTAGGACACTAGACCGAAAAAAAAATAAAAAATTGGCTATACCTATGGGCAATCCTAAGTGGTATACATCCCCCTCTCTGCTATAGGCCTTCAGTTTAGTGACAAGCAATGTCAGAAGTATCAAAACTCCATAGAGGGATGGGTGCTGTGTCTGTCAATGAACTCAGAGAATTTGATTTTACAGTAAGAACAAAAATCATATTTTCTCTTTCGTTCATTGACGGACACAGCTCTCCATATTCAGAACTATAGGGACATACCCAAACAGTACCAAACATGAGGGGTGGGACAACAAAAAATCCCAAGGCTAAACACAATAGCCACCCAGGCAAACAGAAGCTCAACAAAAAAAAAAAAATGGAGCCCAACCTGAACAATACACCCTCAAACAAGGAACATACCCTCTAAACAGGAGCCTGCAAAACCTTTCGGCCAAAGGAAGCATCGATAGATGCCAACACATCCATTTTGTAGAATTTAGTGAGAGTGTGCGCCGACGACCAAGTGGCCGCCTTGCAAACCTGCTCCACTGATGCCTATTGACGGCAGGCCCAAGAAGCACTAAGTGCCTGAGCAAACTGCGCCGATACAGGGAAAGGAGGAACCTGACCCTTGATAGAATAGGCCCGAGTCCCTGTCTGTCTGATCCACTTGGAAATGGTAGCAGAAGAAGCGGACAGCCCTTTTCTCAGCCCGTCTGTGATCACAAAAAGTGAGTCTGACCTTGGAAAAGACTCCATGGCTGCCAAATACCACCTTATCTTTGTGGACCACCAAATAGGGAATACGACAAGATAACGCTGGCAGCTCTGACACCCTGCTAGCACAGGGGATAGCCACCAAAAAGCCACCTTCTGGGACAGTGTAGGCAGGGGAATTTCCTGAATATTTTCAAAGGGAGGCTTCTGGAGAACTGAAAGCACACAGTCAAATCCCATGGTGGTAGAGGAGACCGCACCGGTGGAGTCAGATGTCTAACCCCTTGAATAAAAGTACGCACCAAGGAGTGCGTGGCCAGGGGTGGCTAAAAGAACACAGCCAAGTCAACACCTGGCCCTTGATGGTACTCAAGGCCAATTTCTGCTCAACATTCCTTTGAAGAAAGTTCAAAATACGAACCACCGAAAAAGAACGAGGGTGAACACCAATTGACTTGCACCACAAAATGTACGTTTTCCATGTACGATGGTAAATCTTCCTATGGGTAGACTTCGTGGCCTTCAATAGTGTTGGAATCACCAAACCAGGCAGCCCTCTATCCTTCAGCACCTTGCTTTCAACAGCCAGGCCGTCAAAGCCAGCGACTATAAAGCAGGATAGACGATCGGCCCTTGGGACAGCAGATCCTCTCTGAGAGGCAGTCTCCAAGGGACGTCGGTGACCAATCGCACCAGGTCAGCGTACCAAGACTGGCGAGGCCAGTCCGGGGCCACTAGAATGACCTGAATCCCTTTAGCCTCGATCCTGCCCGAAAGCCGTGGCAGAAGCTTGAGAGGAGGGAAGGTGTAGATCAGACGATACTGGCCCCACAGCGCCACCAGAGCATCTGTGGCATCCGCCAGAGGAGCCGAGACACCAACTGATCTACCTCGGGGAGTTCCCCCCCCAGAGACACATCTGATGAAACACGTCTGGATGAAGGGACCACTCACCTTGGTCCAACGCCTGCCGGCTAAGATAGTCCACCTGCCAGTTTTCCACTCATGGAATGTGTACGGCGAGGGGTGCCAGAACTAAGCATTCTGCCCTCTGGAGGATTCCGGCTACTTCCAGGGCTGTCAACACACTCTTTGTTCCGCCCTGGTGATTGTAAAAAGCCACCACCGTGGCACTGTTTGGATCTGTATCGGGAGCCCCCAGAGTCCATCTATCCAGTGATACAGGCACAGCCTGATTGCCCGAAGTTCCAAGACATTGATCGTCAGTCTGGACTCCTTTAGCGTCCAACAACCCTGAATGGAGCTAGGTCAGCTAGGACACCTCACTACCCGGACAGACTGGCATCCGTGGTGACCACTGTCCAATACAAAGGGAGAAAGGATTTGCCCTGCCGAAGAGCGGGAGAGCAAAGTCACCAGATCAGGGACCCCCTGGTTTCCCGTCTCAGCTGAATCTAATTGTCCAGAGACCTCAGATACTTGTCCCATTTTACCAGGATCTCCCTTTGAAGGGACCTTGTATGGATCCGGCTCGAAGGTAGAAACCATCAGACCCAGCACCCACATACAAGTCCAGAGGGAGGACCACCTGCTGGACAGCAGTAGATGAATCACAGCATGCAACTTCTGAAGTTTGCCCAGAGGAAGGGACACTCTGGCTAGAGCTTAATCCAGAGTCAGACCCAGATAATCCACTTTCCTGGACGGAATCAGAGCAGACTTCTGGTAATTTAGAAGCCAACCACACTCCTTCAGGGTCTGTATAGTGATCTTCATGTACTCAAGGCATCAGAGGACACTGCTCGCAAGAGGTCGTCCAGGTAGCCCAGTACTGCAAATCCCCCGCTGACATAGCGATGCTAGAACCGGGGGAATGTTATATAGCAGAATGTAAAAAAAAATATTTTTTTTAAATAATTTTTTTTTTTTAAATAACGCAGTGCCGAATCGCAAAAAATGGCCTGGTTATTAGGGGGGAAAATCCTTCCGGTCCAGAGGTGGTTAACGTACGTGTGCAAAGTAGTTATCCATAGCAAAAAGCCTTTATTTTACTCAAGTGAAATCACTGTGACTAGTGAAATTTCCATTCATCACTACACCATTTATGAACATGTTATGAACATTTTAAGCATATCAATATTATATATACGAGGCAAGCAGCATTCTATTTGCCTTATTTTAGATGTGTTGTAAATTTTTAATAAATGGTCTCTTGAGCTGGAAAAGAGAATAACGTTTGATGCAACACAATAGAGCCGGGTTTACTTTCCTTCTTAGCTATACTCTCCCAGGTCTGGTGACTTTCACTTTCATTTTCTTTACCTAATGGGTGAATTCCAGGCAAATGACACTATTCCACCTACAAATACCACTGCACTAATCCTTCAGCGAATAGTCAGCTATTCGTTCTCCAACAGACTGAAACTCTCCAGAAGCAGAAACAGCTAATTAGAATGGCACTTGGAAATGGTCGGCCTGTTCTATTTCTAATTCTTTTGGCCCTATTTTTGATCATATTCTTCTTTATCTGGTAAGTACACTTTACCTGTATAAGCAGATTTGAATGTTAGAAGTTTGTAGTAAGTAAATTAGAATTGATACTACTTCTTATAAATAGGAGCTATATTCATGTTTAAGTCTCTGAACACAGCAACATGTATTCATCAGGGAGAAATTATCTATCTTTATTTATTTGCACGCAACAGATTTTGCATATTCGCAGTAATATCTACATGTCAAACAGTCAAGTAAAACAGCATTGACAACATAATTATTAGATCTCAATGTGTCCCTGTTTACATTTTAAGTGCAATTATTATTTCTAAATTAGATACTTTAAGATTCCACAATCTCAATGCCGTGTGCGGTGCGCAAATTCTGTACTGACGAACCTTGGCCCACTTATGTTGGCAAAGAAAATGTTTGATAGGCTGACATAGATTTACTTATTGCAGTTGACCCTGTGTTATGAAACTAGAGTAGAATCTTCTTAGCCTATATGATCATTTAAATGTATAGCATATTGGACCTTTTAGCCATTGAAATTTTTATAATTCACATGCATGTGTAGACCAGTTTTGACTCATTTACTGCATTTTGGAGCTTTGGCGGATCTTCAGGGGCACAGTGCTGAGCCCCCAGTTGGGCTTTAGCTATGGGGCTCTGTTATGGGATACTCCTATGCTTGGATGATCTATCACTTTAACTCCTAGGGTCTACAATCATCCCCAGAGAGAAATATGGAGCAAATATAAATTTTTCATAGGTGAGCCATAAGCACAATTATGACAGGTTCCTTTCTAAACAGAAAAGGATCCTGGAATAAAGTACCAATAAATGTGCTTTCATACAATACTCTATCATAAACCTAAACTGCAGGTTTATTTTTATTTTTTTACAATTAATCAGAATATTCAGGTCTGCTGTACGACATTACCCAGATGTGCTCAGTATAAGTAAGTCAGTTTGAAGGCATCCCACCCTTTACTCTGATTCTTCATTTAGTATATTCTATAGATAATAAACCAAGGGAGGATCAAGACTCCGTAGCAAAAATGGCAGAATAAAAACTTACAGAACCCATTAAAAATGAACAAAAAAAAAAAAAGGTGGTCGATTCAACTCACCGTCATGTAACGAAACTCAAAATTCCTGTTTTTTTTTTTTTTGTCAGATTAAGCAAAAACAATTAAAGTACAGTAACAGAAAAAAAAAAAAAAAAAAAAAAACTTTACTTGATCTAGCATCTCTGCTGAACAATTAAATATAGCTAGAAGTTACGGATTACTGCACACTAACTATCATCAAACATAATTCTCAACACCCTTGACTGGTTGCCAGCCAGATTAAGAATTCTATGAAAGGAACTGTGTTGAAATACATACTTTATAGTGAGAAAAAGAAGCCACTACTGATCTCCTTTTGAAAATGCTAGATTTCTGGTGGTCATTCGGGTCTCTCTGACCTCAATAGTCCCTGAGGCACTCTGCCTGAACCCTGAAGTATTCATGAGTTCTTGCTTACCTGCTGCATGCCAGTTCTATGTCAACGATTCAAAATCCTTTAAGATTATCTATGGTTCTAAAGGCTGAAGGTTTTTTTTACCTTTGTGCATTCAACGCATGAAGCTAAAAAACCTTCTGGGTGCAGCAGCCTCCCCAATCCCTCCTAATATTTACCTGAGCTCCCTCTTGTCAGCGATGTGCACAAGAGCATTGGCTCTCCTGCAGCTCTCCCTCCTTATTGGCTGGGACAGAAAATCATAGCCAGTAAACCAAAAAGGAGAAAGAAGGCGCAGGGCCGAGCCACCTCTAAATGGACACACAGAGCGGTGGCTCGGGAGCGTGCATGCTTGGATGCCCCCATTGCAAGTTGTTTGCTCTGGAGGCACCCGACTGGAGGGAGGGGCCAGGAGTACCGGCGGGAAACCCGAAAAGAGGAGGATCAGGGCTGCTTTGTGCAAAACTGCTGCACAGAGCAGGCAAGTAGGACATGTTTGTTATTTTTTTTTTTTATTTTGCATTTAATATCACTTAAAAGTATTAAATCTTGCAACAATATGGTTACATTGTCTTCTGCTGAAGCTTGTATGAGGCTTATGTTTTGATTACAATGTTGGCTACAGCAAATTCTAGGGATCTATTTATACTGGTGCAGTGCAGAAATACTTGCTGGTGCAATGCAGAGCCATGAATTCTTACTGGTGAACCAAATGCAAATGCACCTGCATTGCGTTATACTACAGTACACAGTAAACCGCTACTCTGTGTTGTGGTGTGCCACCTCACAAAAAAAGATGTGGGTTTTGGTAGCCCAAATAAAATGGCCTACCTTAATGAAACACACAGCATAACTCACATAAGTTACGCAATTCACCAGCATGAATGGACCCTAAAGCACCAAAAACACTATGTTAGTGTCATTATAACTGAGCAAAAGGTCATAGGATACAATGTTTACCTTTTAAACTAAAAACTTTTTTTTTTTTTTTTTTTTTTAACTGGTCACTTGCCAATTTGGAAAAAATAGACCTTTTTTTTTTAACATCATTTTACTTTTATATATATATATATATATATATATACACAGTAAAACCTTGGATTGCGAGCATAATTCGTTCCGGAAGCATGCTTGTAATCCAAAGCACTCTTATATCAAAGCGAATTTCCCCATAAGAAATAATGGAAACTCAGATGATTCGTTTCAAAACCTTTTATTTATATGTCCTTCAGTTTATAGTCCATATAAAAAGATTATAGCATTGCGATAGGTTGTGTAACCATAAAATGTCCATCCACAAATGGCTGCTTCCATAAGGGGATTGGAAGCAAAATCCAGCAGGAGCTACAGGGTATCAAAGAGAAGAGAGGCTCCTCTAAGTGTAGCAATATGGTTCCATTTAATGAAGGTACAACATTTAGCAACTCACATGGTTGATGAATAAAACAGGCACATCTAAGTATGCAGGCATCCGGGGTAAAGCTGTCCACATAGACTATCTTCTGCACCGCCTGCTGCCAGTCTGTAATCTTGACCGGGAAGACCACCCTGCAGTAAAGCGATCTGAAAGCGAGGGGCAGCATTGAAGGGATGATGTAGATGTCGGTGCGGAGGATGGTCTATGTGGACAGCTTTACACCGGATGCCTGCATCCTTAGATGTGCCTGTTCCAATCATCAACCACGTGAGTTGCTAAATGTTGTACCTTCATTAAATTTAACCATATTTCTACATTTAGAGGCGCCTCTCTTCTCTTTTATACTTAGCTGTGACTTGAGACTACTTGTATATCAAGACATCGCTTGTATATTAAGTCAAAATTTATTTGAAAATTTTGCTTGTCTTGCAAAGCACTCTTAAACCAAGTTACTCTCAAACCAAGGTTTTACTGTATATATATATATATATATATATATATATATATATATATATATATATATTTATACAAACAATATAGAAGGAACATAAAACAATTTTTTAGTACACAATAGAAAAACTTGTTTGTCATAAAAAAAATGGAAATGGATTTTACGGTAAGTCAAAAATCCAATTTTCTCTTTCGTTCATTGACGGACAGAGGTCTTGATCTTCTTAATCATTGGGACGTCCCAAACCAGTGTTAAACATCTGGGGTGGGAACAGTGAAAAGACCTTAAAGTCCTGGGAATCTCCAACCGGAATCATGGTTGCCTTGTTTAATCTGGAAATCAGAGGGTCTACCACCGGTGGAACAGTCCAGTTCTTAAGAAGGGACTCCTTATAGGGATATCACCTAGTAACTCGCTTAGGGACCCCAAGGGGATGCTTTGGTTGTCCCCACGCTTTAGTGACAATTCTGTCAAAATAAGAGGGGAAAGGGAACACCTTTGCACTCTGAATAGCTTTTGAGTGCCAAAGGAAACCTGCGCCTGCGTCACAGCCACAGCTGCGTTCTCTAAATTTAAGTCTCAAGCACAGATACAACCAGTGTGTCCACCAACGCCTTTTCATGTGCGGTTGCAGAAGTGGAGGAATCCTCCTCATTATCTGAGGATTCAGGGCGCGTGGTCACAGACCCAGCAGGATGACCCACGTCCACGGCGGCCAAATCAGAGTCAGGATCTGATGAGGCAGGGGAAGGTGGGGGGCCA
Source organism: Pelophylax lessonae (assembly GCF_965119305.1). NCBI lineage: Eukaryota > Metazoa > Chordata > Amphibia > Anura > Ranidae > Pelophylax > Pelophylax lessonae. The sequence goes on along the minus strand of NC_138772.1, from coordinate 372,564,358 downwards.
GCCCGTCGCCCAAAAACCACCTCCACCAGGGACACAAAGGACTCCAGGACCGCCATCAGTGCATTGATGGATGGATGGGACCCTGAGGGCCCTGCAGCCTCAGAGAGGGGATCAGGTGGGGAGATGTGCTCCAAAGACTCCATGAGTCACCTGGGGGACCCCACAAAAAGGTGTAAAAACACTGCTAAGGGACAACCCCCACTGCTCTGGCAGCACCTCCCAGTTATCATAACAGAGCACTCAATCAATCTTCAGCAGAGAGGGTGAGAACCCCACCAGATTCACCAGCCAGCAGAAACCAGGCACCGCAGGACCAGAGATCCCAGCAAGGAACTAGGTCCTTACTCCTGACTAGGCAGAAGAAACGTATATCAGAGAAAGGGAGTATACCCCCTGGGACTGCCCATAGGTGAAGCCAGACTTTTTTTCTGCCTAGTGTCCTACTCCTGTAGGGGACAGTATAACCCAATGGTTAAGAAGATCAGGAGCTGTGCCAGTCAATGAACGAAAGAAAAAAAAAAAAAAGACAATGAGTCAGGTATTGTGAGTAGCGACAAAGTGTTTACAGTCAACAGGCTAATAGCTGACGTGTAAAATGATTAATGGATGATGACATAGATACATCACTATTCACAGAGCTGGAATTCCCCTTTTCCTGTGTTAAGGTTATTGTCAGCGATTACAGATGGTAAAAGGGCGTACTGCTGTACTTTATGTGAGCTTCAAGATGGCTAACAGGTCATCCTTAGCCAAAAAAAAAAAAAATAAGCCTCCAGTATTATAGGATATATTGTGGCTAAACTGATATACAAGACAGGTTTATTTAATACTTGCTGTAACATTTTACATTTTAGCTCACGGTTGACCTGCAAAGAAATGATGTATGTCCATATGAAAAACACCATGCGTCAATACCTAAAGATAGAAATCGAAAGCCCAAACGAGGATCTAATCGAGACCATCAAGACACTTGAATTTGTTTTGCCGCAAAACTACACACAACGTGAAACCACCATAAACAACAGAATAAAACTTTCCTATATTATATCTTTACCAGAAATAGGACCATTCGATTCAGATGTTATTAGAAAGATCTTCAATCAAATTTTATTAAATGTTTATGAAAAACTTGGATTGTCACCTTCACAACCCATGTCATTAAGTGACTCCTTTATTGTTGTTTTGCACAAAAAAATGTTTAGATGGTTTACCTAAGCCTAAATTAAATGGTTTTATCTGGAGAGGTCGCAGTCAGAGAAAACTGTTAAAGAGGATGAGATGGTTGTACTACTTGACTGCCTCCCATCTATCCTAGTACCAGTAACAGAAACGTGTGCATTTTTAAAGACGTTTCTAATGGAATGATGGGAAAGAGACACCCAGGGGTATACTTCTCCGATTCACCCCTCTTCTACTGGCTTGAATGACTGACAATGTCCATGCACATGAAATGGTTATGGACTCATCTGACATAAGGCAGTCTACAACTCAGAGGACACATCTGATCAAACAATCCTAGAAACTGTATAACGAGGCATAACATTAACGATTCATGACAACTGATCAAAGTACAAGTTTAAGGTTCTGTCCAAAAAGCAATTGTCTGGAGTTTGGATCCTCCAAATGCCTTCTCCTATCTAATGGTACATTTAAAACTGTAAATGGAAGCGGTGTCCTTCATTTGAAAACTTGAGACATTTAAAACTATATGCACCTTACTAGGGAGTACTTATAGAAAACTATACTATATATTTTCTGACTGTTTTATATTTGCAGAATAGCACCTCTGGAAAGGATCTACAGGTTAAAAAAATATGATATGATATTTTTCATATGGTATTACCAATGTTTTCAAATAGGAGATGAAAACCAATAGATGGTCGATTCACTCATGGTCATCCATACCATACAGAAATGGGAACAATTCATCAGAATGATTAAAGGTTCAATCTACAAAAGGGTACAGTATTTCATTTTAAGTAGAAGCAAAGGGCGGGTACTTAAACCGGGTAGTAAAAGGGCCATTAGAAACACGGAGTATCTCAGTGATAAATGATTAGGATCATACTTGTAATTATAGGATTATACTTGTAAAAGCTGCATATAATATGTTCCTAAGGCTCAGTTCACTCCTATGCCTTTTTGGTACGTTTTGCAGAACCGCACTACAGTCCATTTGACATGGTTTTCTATGAGACACGTTCACATCTATGCTTTTTTTTAGCCGCTGCGTTTTTGGAAAGGGACTTTTTAAAACACAAAACTGAGCTTTTTGGTTCCAAAGACTTCAATAGATAAGCTGCAGAAAAGCATGTAGTGCGTTTTTGCCATGATCTGTAATTTGAAATCCGCCCAACAACAGACAGGCAAAAAAAAGCATAAATACTGCAAGTTGCGGCAAAATCGCATGTACAAAAACGCAAAACGCACAGCAAAACGTACTGTAAAACTCACCAATCGAAAACTGCACAGATATGAAATCGAGCCAGACCAGGGATGTCAATGTTTTCTTTGGCCATATGTGGCCCTCTTACCTTACCTCTTCTTTGTGCACTACAGCTGTTCTGTTGCTGATGAAGGCAACACTTTCTTATATAATTTTTGCAACGGAATATTCAGGACACGTTTTATGGCAAATTTTTCAGGATAAACCTCTACATACAGGTTGCAGGGTGTCACAGTTCAAACCGCCCAAACCATAAGTGTTACATTAGGTAGATGTATATATTCAGAGAATATGCCTCGCGCCTAGGAGTGCCTAATATGATGTGTACTAATATAAATAACGGAGCAGCTGCTATAGATATGGTTGATTAAGTAAGAAAACCCCCCGGCTAAAAGGGATAATATAGCGCTTGCTGGTAAATGCAAATAGGAATAAAATATCAATCTAAAAGCATAAAGGTAAAATATATGCCCTTAAAGTCTCAAGCTGTGACACATTCACATTTTCCACCACAGCTACTGGTTTATCTGCAGCAGCGTTGCCAGGAGCAACAACACCCCTCTCCAAGGACCTCGGGAACTCGATCCATATACCTGGAGAATCCCGGTCTAGGGGGACCTGAGCCCAGCAGTCACCTTTTCCCTGACCTGGATGGTCATAAAGCACTACTGGTCTCTTTGTCATACGACATTTGAGACCCATCACATCTGGTGAGTTTACATCCTATTTCTCCTTTGAAAGTCACCTTTGTGATTGGATCTCCTGGATCATTGGAGGATTCAGCACCAAGCACTGGCACTTTTTCCTGGCACTTTCTTTGGACTTTTTATCACATAGTCACTTTTGAACTACTTTGGACTTCACCTGGCACTATTGTTATTTATTTTATTTATATTTATACATACTGTCATACTGTGCATTTTAAGGGCATATATTTTACCTTTATGCTTTTAGATTGATATTTTATTCCTACTTGCATTTACCAGCAAGCGCTATATTATCCCTTTTAGCCGGGGGGTTTTCTTAATTACTGTTACATGCATAGATGGTAGCCTTAGACCTAGAATTTCCATCCTCCAGGCCTTAGACAGTTAACCCCCACGTCCCCAGTAGTATTTGCACACCCTGTCCACAAATAAGTTTCCAGGACCAGTACAGACAGATTTGCACTAGTAAACACACCTCTCACTTCACATCCCAGGCACTGGCTATGTTTGGCACTTAATCCATCTCACAGAGGCTTCTTGTTGAGACAAAAATTCTTGTACTGAAATAATTCTTCAATGGTAGAGTAAAAAATACTGGCATTAGGAAAACCCAAATATTGGCTTGACAACAATGAACTATTGATAACATGAGGTAGCTTGTGTCTTTCAGCTTATACGGGCATACCTATTCTCTCCATCACTGTCTTTAATTTCTCCCATAGACCAAGCAGATCTTTCGGGGGGGGGGGGGGGAAGGGGGGCACACCGATCTCTCCCTCCTTCTAATGCTCCTTCTTTGGTCTTTTTGTTGTTAAGTCCTTGTACCCATCCTCCCTCTAGTAAGCTCCAAAGAAAGGGAACCAAACTCAGTCCCTTTCTCGAGGGGGAGAACACAAACCCTGGAACAGGACTTCTTCTCCTCTCTCTGTCTGCTACCCAGAAGCCCCCAAGCCAATGTCTCCACCCACTATATAGGAACTCCCAGATCCCCTTATCACATAGGAGGAGCAACCCCTAAGGGAAACTCAACCTGCCAACAAATGTAAGCTGGAATTTATAATAATATGTTAAAACTGAACTCTGGGCAACATTAAAAAAAATGTCCTTTTGTTAGCATCTTCATTCTAAAGTAATGCTGTAAAAAGCTTGTTACGTTTAGAGAGCTAGGACAAAGACAGGTACTTACCTTATTCCTTGCATCCCTTGGTTTCCCCTGCACTGGTTGACCGTTCCTGCAAATGCACTTGTCTTTGTGGGTTGTGTCGCTTCCAACTTTTCTACGTCATCACGTACAATGCAGAATTATTAGTCCTGCACTGTCCCTGAGAACATTGACAGTCCTCTCACATTTCAGAAATGGATTCGAACAGAGGGGAGTGCCTGCTGCCTAGGAAGTGAGGAATAAGGCGCTTCTCTGTTACACTCGCTAGACTCAATGAGTATTAGAGCCTTACTACACAAAGGAGATGAAGATGCTGAAAGGATATTTTTACATTTTTAGAAGTAGATTGGGATTCAGCTTTAATTACAAAAGACCGGTGGACCATCCATTGCTCTCCACGAAGGGGCGGATGTCAATGGACAGGTGTCCACTGATGCCAGTCGACATCCCATCCTGTCCCCTAAAAACAGACGGCTGGTGATCCATTCCCCATCTGTCTGGCGGAGCGGATAAGATGGGATGACAGTCAGATGAAAACAGACAGGTGGTCCATTTCAATCTGACAGCCCATAGAGGATAGCAGGCTGTATCTGTGTACACTCTGCATCAGTGGAGGGGACACGGTCCTGTCATCCACCTGCTCATCAGAGGTCAGCAGAAAGATCGCCTGCTGAGGGGGCTGGTACACTGGTCTGAACAAATCTGAACAGCTCTTTGCCATTAACATTGGAATGTTTAGTTCACCGATCAATTACAATCACTTTGTCATGCGCAGCCATTAAAGCAAACTGTTATGCTCAGCCATTAAATCAAAAAACAGCAAGTCACATGGCATAAAATAAGGATTGTTACAGCAAAAAACACAGGTTGCAGCCTAGCAAATCAAGTAATTTGTTTACATTACCTATATATATATATATATATATATATATATATATATATATATATATATATATATATATATATATAATATTTATTTACAAGTATTTATTTCAGTTTGTTATCAGTAAATATTTATTATATAATTTATTTGTTTTACTACTATAATATATTATGTACTATAATATATTTTCTATGTTTCCAATTGGTAAATTACTGTTGGAATGGTTGGTCACATCTCCATTTATTTAAGAAAATTTGTATTCTAGTATTCCATGTATTGTTATGGGCTTGCAAGCACCAAAAAGTCATGTTGGCAATAAAAGAATGAACAAATGATTTCCTGTGGTGTAGAATATGTTCCTCTTTATTTTATAATAAAAAGTGCTAATGTAAAATCTCCTGCTTTATCATGTGTTAACAAGAAAAGTTACAAAGCAAAAGGCTCCATAGAAACGTTACATATAGCCATGCCCAAATTAAAAGTAAAATTTAGCTTGAGATGTTAAAGTAAATCTGACAGCAGTAGACAGTACACAAACATAATACTTATGTAAGGTTGAAAAACATAAACCTATGCTTGTAATACCATGCCTCAAGGCCATATAGAAGCCTCAGATTTTTAATACACAAATACCATCTTTCTGAAAAGGAGAGTTAGTGTGTACCTCTTACATGCAGATGCACATATACAATCCTACAATGCAAGTGCCTCACAAAAAGTCAATGAGGCGAATGCACTGTGTTCTATTGCAGAGCGGAGCTGGCCAAAACTCCAACTTTCAGTTGTCCGTAATTGCATACTGAATTTCCTGCAATGTCCGTTGTTTGATCCCTGAAAGGCTAACTAGAGATGCACACCAAAAATATGCACAAAAAAAAAAGTACCAAATAGCATTCAGAACACAATTTAGTTTTAGTGGGATAAATTTTTTGAAGCTGGACCTTTGCAAAATATTCATAGGCAAACATTTTGCTAAGTTGGCCCCTCAGAAATAACTTAACCGCTTGCCGACCGCCGCACGACTATTTACTGCGGCGGTCAGCCCCTCACAGTCAAAGCGACGTAGTACTACATCGCTAGCCTGTGAGGGTCTAGGGAGCGAGCACGCGGCGCCGGAGGCGCGGTCACGGACCCCCCGCACGTGTGACCGACGGACCTGATGTCCGCCGGTCACTCGCGATCGTCCATTAGAGCGGGAGAAAGGCAGGCGGCTAATGTAAACAAGCCGCCTGTCATTCTCCCGTGTAAAAATAGTGATCATACGGTTCTACTATGTAGGACCGTTGATCACTGTTCCTACACCTCAAGCCACAGCCAATCACAGTTAGAATCACGCCCCTAGGGACACACATAGCCCCTCCCTCTCAAAAAGTTAACCCCTTCACTGCCAGTGTCATTTTACAGTAACAGTGCATATGTATAGCACTGGTTACTGTAGTAATGTCACTGGTAACCCCAAAAGTGTCAAAAATGTCAGTCAAGGGTCCGATCTGTCCGCCGCAATGTCGCAGTCCCGCAAAAAAAAAACAACAAAAATGACAAAAATCTTTCCCTTTGTTAGTAAACGCGATAACTTTTGCGTAAACCAATCAAAATACGCTTTTTGCAATTTTTTTTACCAAACATATGTAGCATAAAACAAATTGGCCGAAAATGTTGATTTTTACATTTTTTGGGGGGGAATTTCATATAAAAAAATTTGAAAAATATTGTTGTTTTTGCAAAATTTACGCTCTTTTTTTGTTTATAGCGCATGATCAAAAAATCGCACAGGTGATCAAATACCACCAAAAGAAAGCTCTGTTTGTGGGAAAAAAAAAGGACATCAAATTTGTTTAGGTACAGCGTCGCATGACCGCGAAATTGTCCGTTAAAGTCACGCAGTGCCGAATCGCAAAATAGGCCCTGGTCAGGAAGGGGGTAAAATCTTCCGGGGCTTAAGTGGTTAAGAGGTGAAGCCCTCAATTATATCTTCTCAATCCTGCCCTGAAATTTACAGGATATTTGAATATCTGAATATAGCAATCAGTGTGCGTTTTTAAGGAATATTTCAACAGTATCAAGTTTCCATTTAGGATGATCACAAGGAAACATTCGCAGTCTGCATCACTAAACTGCAAGAATCTGAAACACATGCCTAAAAGGACTGAGATTATGGAGTATTTTCTAAATTGTAACTAAGGAGGTGTAACAAAAAGAATAAAGTAGAACTATAGCCTTCAAATAATAAAAATATGTGCTACTGACCTTACAGTTTTCCCTCACTCTGCCTTTTAAGTCTGGCAAATATCTGTTGATGCTACCATGATGAGATGACAACACTGCTGGCTGCTACTGCATTCAATACAGCATTGTCACCCTAATGAAGGATGTGCCTGCTTGCATTACAGAGAAGAGATTGCATTGGGTGTTACTATCAGCATTGTCACTGCAAGCCTGTAGCTTGTCATGAAGTATTCCTGCCTCCTGCTTTTTAGATTGTCAGCACTGACTGTTAATATAGCCTTCTATTGTAAGCTGCAGTTTCTGGAATGGTGAACATGGGGGCACAAATGAAGGAGAAACTGGCACACTCAGGAGTGATAAAGATTACTTTGTACAAAATTGTGCTTTAGATCTTTCAATATTTTCTCATGCTGATTTTAATTAAACGCATTACACACTCTCAAACGCACAGTTGAACCCCTTGCTTGTTACAGTGGGGAAAACAATTATTTGATCCCCTGCAGATTTTGTAAGTTTTTCCACTTACAAAGAAATGAAGGGTCTATAGTTTTCATCATAGGTGTATTTTAAATGATAGAGACAAAATATCAACCAAAAATCCAGAAAAAAAAAACGTAATACAAATGTTCTAAATTGAGCTGCAGTTCAGTGAGTAAAATAAGGAAATGATCACTTACCAACCAACAATAATTCTGACTCCCACAGACTGGCTACAGTATGTGCTCATGTGGTACACAGATTAGTCCTGCCAATTTAAGAAGGTGCTCCTAACGACAACACGTTATGTGTATAAAAGACTCCTGTCCACAGAATCTCTTTCTTCCATTCAAACCCACCATCATGGGCATGACCAAAGAGCTGTCAAAGGACATCAGGGACAGGCTTGTAGACCTGCACAAGGCTGGAATGGTTACAAGACTATCAGTAAGAAGCTTGGTGAGAAGACAACCATTGGAGTGATTACTGGCAAATGGAAGAAATATAAAATATCTATCAATCACCCTCGGACTGGAGCTCCATGTAAGCTTTTGCCTCATGGAGTATGGATGATCATAAGAAAAGTGAGGGATCACCCCAGAACTACACGAGAGGAGCTTGTGAATGACCTCAAGGCAGTTGGGACTACAGTCACCAAACAAACCATTGGTAGCACAATACGCCACAATTGATTTAAATCCTGCAGCACCTGCAAGGTCCCCCTCCTCAAGAAAACACATGTAGAGGCCTGTTTGAAGTTTGCCAATGAACATCTAAATGATTCAGAGAAGGATTGGGAGAAAGTGCTGTGGTCAGATGAGACCAAAATTGAGTGTCATTAACTCAACTTGCCGTGTTTGGAGGAAGAAAAATGCTGACTATCACCCCAAGAATACCATCCCTACAGTCAAGCACAGATGTGGAAAAATTATGCTTTGGGGCTGTTTCACTGCTAAAGGTACAGGCCCACTGTGCCGCATTGAGGGGCCAATGGACAGGGCTATGTATTGTAAAACCTAGTATAAGAACCTTCTCCCCTCAGCCAGAACACTGAAGACGGGTCATGGATGGGTCTTCCAGCATGACAATGACCCAAAACATACTGCCCAGGCAAGAAAGGAGTTGCTCAAGAAGAAGCACATTGAGGTCATGAAATGGCTTAGCCACTCCAGACCTTAATCCTATAGAAAATGTATAGAGGGAGCTGAAACTTCAAGGTGCCAAGCGACAGCCAAGAAACCATAATGATAAAGAGAAGATCTGTAAAGAAGAGTGAAATAAAATCCCTTCTGAGATGTGTGCAAACCTGGTCACCATCTACAAGAAACATCTTACCTTTATGCTTGCCAACAAGGGTTTTTCCACCAAGTTCTAAGTCATGTTTCGCTTGGGGATCAAATACTTATTTTACTCACTGTACTCACTGAACTGCAACTCAATTTATAACAATTGTATTGCACCCCTGATCAGCAGATTGCAGGTGCCATGCAGGACTCCGGCAGACTAATCTTTGTATCGTTCTGCTCATACCTTGTACGGGAAGGGAGATACACACTGACAGTATAAGACAATGAACAACCAGAGCGCTCAACAGTGCCATGGTAGTTTGAGAACTACAAGCCGTCAGCCGCGAAGGCTGTCAGTACTTGTAGTTTTCTATTCACAGAACTCTTTGAATGAATGAAGCAAGCCAGGAGGGCGCCTAGAAAAGATGTCTGTTCTCTGTCACTTGGGAGGGGGGGCTGCAGCTGCTGGAACATCATAACATGTTCCACTCTAAATACAGGTGGAATATCTAGCATGTTCCAATAGGTGAATTTATCCTTTAAACCAGTGGTCCTCAACCCTGGTCCTCAGGGCCCACTAACAGGCCAGGTTTGCAAGATAACTGAAATACATTACAGGTGATATAATTTGCTGCTCAGTGATTGCAGTACTCTAGTCTGCATATCTCCAAGGTAATACTTAAAATTTGGCCTGTTAGTGGGCCCTGAGGACCGGAGTTGAGGACCAATGCTTTAAACTATGTATGTGCTGTCCTGATACCAGATATGCACACGCTTGTTCCAGGTAGTGGCCAACTAAGTAGTAAAACAAAGAAGGCCCAGGAGGTTTGCACAAGCTAGAAATGACAGCTGCCATATTTCTATCAGTTGGTTAGATTTAAGTTGCTGCATTTCATCCATTTGTATAGATGCAAGAAAAACTCACCGTCATAAACAAAGTAGGTTGAGTCTTTAAACACCAATATAGCAGGAACTTCATTCAGCTTGACATACTGCAAAGTAAAAATATTCAAAATAATACAACAGTACTTACAATACAAATGTACAGTACATACTAACAATATCAATAGACAATACTAACACAGTATCATAAAAAAAACTTGGCGATGGTCATTTTTAGAGACTGTTTCCATTGTGCACCAACATTGAACCAATAGCATTGCTAAAGGCTGGGTTCACACTGATCCAAATTGGATGCAGGCTTCCTCGCATCCAATTCGCATGACAGGAGAGCGTGACCGGCTTTCAATGAAAGGGCGGCCATGGTCCGAATTGCAGAAGAGTCCTGTGCGTCTTCTGGTCTGTTTTAAGTGCAAATTAGGCCAATAATTCAGACTCGATTCGCACCTGAAATGGTGACTAAACACGCAACTGACCCCCTGCTGTGAGCCGCGGCCACAGCATGTGTGAACTCAGCCCTACTCCTTTTTATTTCAAGCCACTGGGTTATATATTTGAGTTTTTATGGAGTGCTTTTGAGTCTGAAGAATAGTTTGTATTATTAATTTGCATTATGATATATTACTTTTTTCCTTTTTAAAATATATTACCCTATAGTCGAGGAATGGCTATGCATGCAACCATTTTAGTTTTATTAATTACCCTACATAGTGGACCAGTAGTTTCATAGCAACATTTTTTCAGTGACTGCCAATCTAACTACCGCCAACTCAGGAGACCACTACCTGGTACATATGGACATTAGGAATTCTGAACAATGTAATCAAGACAGACAAGTCACATGTAGCGGAGGTCATAGTGATCGGGACATAGTGATGAGCATAATTCTTAAACCACACACCACTCCTCAGATACCTCCTAGTTTTTTTAGCGAGTTTTACTCTCAGCAACATAATAACCCTAAATTACCACAAAGTTGTTTTATTCCTTGTAAAATAGCAAAAAGACAAGTTACACAGCACTGATTTACTTGTTATTATCTGCAGCCTCAGAACCAACTGCTGAATGCTGCACCCCTGGGGCAGTTGGTAGTGTTCTGGAACACCGAATGTGTATCTATCACCTTTCATTGATACTGGTTATGTAATGTATAAAACTATCCCTGTAGTGACATCTAGGGGCTGATTTACTAAAACTGCAGGAGTGCAAAATCTGGTGCAGCTGTGCATGGCAGCCAATCAGCTTTTAACTTCAACTTGTTCAATAAGGCTTTGACAAAAAAAAAAAAAAACTGGAAACGGATTGGTTTCTATGCAGAGCTGCACCAGATTTTGCACTCTCCCGTCTTCGTAATTCAACCTCATAATGTCAGTTACTGTAATCACAATTTGTTGTTTTCAAGCTTGTAAAGCAGTATAATCCAATATACCTGGAAGCTCCGAAAGAAGTCCATTAATAAAGAGGAATTGCATTGGGTGGCGCTCTATTTTGCCGCCACTTCCGCTCTTTGTAACGCACGCTGACACCGGTGGGGATGCAGCGGCGCTCCCTGATTGTTAGAATAAATGCAGTTTAAGTGCTGGATAAGCACAATAACAAGTGAGTGTATACTTTTCTTTGTATTGTTTTTAATAAATGGTATTAATGTGGTTCTAACAGGAAGACATTTTTACCTCAATATATTCTATGTATTAAGTTAAAAAAACTTCTGTCTTCAGCTCATCCCCACCTACCCCCATATTTACCTGAGCCCGATCTCGATCCAGTGCTGTGCAAGAGGGCAGCGGCTCTCTCCACTCGCTCTCCTCAGTAGCCATGGAGGCCGTTGGCTCCTGCTTCTGTCAATCACAGTATGTGTCTTAAGTGACTTGCTATGGGGTCACTTGGAAGGAGGGGGGGTGGAGCCAGGACCACCAGCGGGGGACCCTAGAAGGAGAGGATGGAGGCTGCTCTGTGCAAAATGATTGCATGGAGCAGGTAAGTAAAAATTATTTGTCATTTTAAAAAAATCCTTTTAAATCACTCTATGCTAGGAGAGCTTTCTTGTTTTTAGCATATCAATCTGCTTCTGTTGTTCCTGTGAAACTATCATTTATGTTCCTGTGATATTCTTCTGATGTTGCAGCCTCTGGAGCATCCATAAAGGAGCAATACGATCACATTCTGACCTTCTTATTAATTAAGTGGTCTGTGATATCTGGTGAGTGCTTACAATGCTGGAGTTACCTGGGAGTCACACGGAAAAGGAGCAAAAATAGTGGCACATGTGGAGCACAGAGTGTTAAAGAGTATACACAGATTAGTGTTGGAGGTGGTTTTGCATACTGCACTTTATGAGCACAATTTGAAGTGGTATTTCTTTGCACTTATATTGTAAAGATAGTAATTTGTGGCCACTGGAATTAAAGCAGAACTTCCCCCAAAAAAAAAAAAAAATCCACTCTTCCTCCTCCTTATTCACGTCATTTTTTATTTCTTTTGGGGGGTGGTACCTGGTTTTGTAATTGGATAGAAAATTGGCTAAAAGATAGAATTCAGAGAGTAGTGGTTAATAATTCTTACTCTGGATGGTCTAAAGTTATCAGTGGTGTACCCCAAGGTTTAGTGCTGGGACCCTTACTTTTTAATATCTTTATAAATGATATAGGGTCTGGGATTAAAAGTAGCATTTCAGTCTTTGCAGATGACACCAAGCTATGCAGTGGAATAACTTCTTTGCAGGATGTCTCCAACTTACAAGCCAACCTCAATGCACTGTTTCATTGGGCAACTATGTGGAAAATGAAGTTTAATGTTGATAAATATACAGTTATGCACTTCGGGGCCAAGAATATGCATGCATCATACATACTAGGGGGGAGTAGAACTGGGGGAATCCATAGCAGAGAAGGATCTGGGTTTTCTGGTAGATCATAAGCTTAATAATAGCATGCAATGCCAAGCTGCTGTTTCCAAAGCAAGCAAAGTCCTTTCTTGTATTAACAGAGGCATTGACTTCAGAGAGAGAGATATCATGTTGCCCCTGTACAAATCATTAGTAAGACCTCATCTGGAATATGCAGTTCAGTTTTGGGCACCAGTTCTTAAAAAGGATATCAGGGGAACTGGAGAAAGTGCAGAGAAGGGCAACCAAACTGATAAGAGGCATGGAGGACCTCAGCTATGAGAAAAGATTAGAGGAACTGAATTTATTCTCTCTTGAGAAGAGGAGATTAAGGGGGGATATGATCAACATGTATAAATACATAAGGGGTCCATATAGTGAACTTGGTGTTGAGTTGTTCACTTTAAGGTCAACACAGAGGACAAGGGGGAACTCTTTACGTCTAGAGGAAAACAGATTTAGTCTCCAAATACGGAAAGTTTTCTTCACTGTAAGAGCTGTGAAAATGTGGAATAAACTCCCTCCGGAGGTGATTTTGGCTAGCTCACTAGATTGCTTTAAAGAAGGCCTGGATTCTTTCCTAGGTGTACATAATATAAATGGGTACTAAAAATTTTTCAGGTAAAGTTGATTCAGGGAATATCCGATTGCCTCTCGGGGGATCAGGAAGGAATTTTTTTCCCCTGCTGGAGCAAACTGGATCATGCTTTGCTGGGGTTTATTTTTTTCTTCCTCTGGATCAACTGCAGGTATAGGATTGTGTATATGGGATTGTATGGTTGGGTTTTCAATACTGATTTTTTTTTTTTTTTTTGGTTGAACTTGTGTCTTTTTTTCAACCTAACTATGTAACTATGTTGGGTTTAACTGCAGTGTCTTATTGCCATTGGCTGCAAGCTCTGGTCAGATGCTGGTTTTCCATGCTAGTTTGACAGAAGCGAGACTGGCTTCTGTCAGACAGGGAGCTTTAACACATGGGCTGAAAGTCAAGCAGTTCCTGCCAAATCGTTTTCGGCCTGTGTGTACCCAGCTTTGAGGCTACATTCACACCTGAGCGTAGCGTTTTTTACCGCGATTTTACCGCGATTTTTGTGGCGTTTTTTACCGCGATTTTACCGCGATTTTTGTGCAGGCATTTTTAGATTGAATAGAGATCAATGGAAAACGCCTGTAATCTGCCCAAAAAGAAGCTCATGTACTTTTTTGAGCGTTGGGCGTTTTGTATACAGCGTCAAAACGCTCAGATGTGAACAGGGGCCATTGAAATGAATAGGATTTGTCTTGTTGGGCGTTTTGAGAGCTGATCCTAGAGCAGAAAAACGCCCCAAAACGCCTAGATGTGAACGGAGCCTAAAGTGATTGTAGAGTCTCGATTTTAAAAAAAAATAAATAAAAAATAACAAACATGTTATACTTACCTGCTCTGTTGCAGTGGATTTGCACAAAGCAGCCCAGATCCTCCTCTTCTCGGGTCCCTCTTTGCAGCTCCTGGCCCCTCCCTTCAGTCGAGTGCAGCTAGCTATAGGGGAACCCGAGCTGAGCTGCAATGCCGTCTGTCCATTCAGACATGGAGCTGTCGTTCAGCCCCACCTCCTCTCTCTCCCGACTGGTTGATTGACTTTGATAGCCGTGGGTGCCAATGGTGCCACTGCTGTGTTTCAGCCAATCAGGAGGTAGAGTCTCAGATGGCCGAGGGACTGGTGGACATCGCTGGACAGAGATATGGTTCAGGTAAGTATTAAGGGGTGCTGGGGAGGCTTCTACACACAGAAGGTTTTTTATCTTAATACATAGAATGCATTAAGATAAAAACCTTCTGACTTTACAACTCCTTTAGGCTGGACAGAATTTCAAACAAAAATTCATAAGAAAAGTCTCTTTAGAATTCTTAGAATATTCTAGAAAAAATTGTCAGTCGAAAGATTTAGTTTGCTTTTAAACAATTGATTTTGGAATAAATAGCCAAAACAGGAAGTGAGAGAAAATCCCTGCAAATAGGGGAATTTCTGGGGACCCCCCAGGTCACCGAAACTGGTGTTCCAATTGGAAGATTTGCCCTCTATCGCTTTTCTGGGGACAAACCAAATTTTGTGATTTTCTTTCACTTTTAATACTAATGGTAAACAGGATAAATAAAGAACGTGAATCTCCCTAACGGGGGCACAGACAGCAATAAGAAACTGGCAGGCATTCCAATCCCTCTCCATTCCAAAATCCAAAATAATAAAAAAAAAAAAGTTGCCTTTAGTTATACTTTAACTCTTAGTGAATTGAGCCCTATGTCTTAAAGTAAGTTTATAACTAAAGGCAAAATGTTTTTTTTTTTGTTGTTGTGGATAAAGTGGAGGGCGATTCGACTACCTGCCAGTTTTTATTGCGGTCTGTGCTCCCTTTAGGGAGATTTAATCTCTCTATTTATTCTATGTACTGGGACCAATTTTGTTTAATATCTTCATAAGTGATATTGCAAAAGGCCTCGATGGTAAGGTTTGTCTGATGACACAAAGATATGTAACAGGGTTGATGTTCCTGGAGGGAAACGCCAAATGGAAAAGGATTTAGGAAAACTAGAAGAATGGTCAGAACTCTGGCAACTGAAATTTAATGTGGATAAGTGCAAGATAATGCACCTGGGGCGTAAAAACCCAAGGGCAGAATATAGAATATTTGACACAGTCCTGACCTCAGTATCTGAGGAAAGGGATTTAGGAGTAATTATTTCAGAAGACTTAAAGGTGGGAAGACAATGTAATAGAGCAGCACAAAATGCCAGCAGAATGCTTGGATGTATAGGGAGAGGTATAAGCAGTAGAAAGAGAGAAGTGCTTATGCCGCTGTACAGAACACTGGTGAGACCTCACTTGGAGTATTGTGCGCAGTACTGGAGGCCATATCTCCAGAAGGATATAGATACTCTAGAGAGAGTTCAGAGAAGAGCTACTAAACTAGTACATGGATTGCAGGAAAAAAACTTACCAGGAAAGGTTAAAGGACCTTAACATGTATAGCTTGGAAGAAAGAAGAGACAGAGGGGATATGATAGAAACTTTTAAATACATAAAGGGAATCAACTCGGTAAAGGACGAGAGCATATTTAAAAGAAGAAAAACTACCACAAGAGGACACAGTTTTAAATTAGAGGGGCAAAGGTTTAAAAGTAATATGAGGAAGTATTACTTTACTGAGAGAGTAGTGGATGCATGGAATAACCTTCCTGCAGAAGTGGTAGCTGCAAATACAGTGAAGGAGTTTAAGCATGCATGGGATCGGCATAAGGCTATCCTTCATATAAGATAGGGCCAGGGACTATTCATAGGATTCAGATATATTGGGCAGACTAGATGGGCCAAATGGTTCTTATCTGCCGACACATTCTATGTTTCTATTTGTCCTGTTTACCATTATCATTAAAAGTGAAAATAAAAGAAAACCCTGATTTTGGGTTGTCCCCAGAAAAGTAAAAGAGGGGAAATCTTCCGATGGAGACACTAGTTCTGGTAACCTGGGGGTCCCAAAGGAATTTCCTTAATTTGCAGGGATTTCCTCTCACTTCCTGTTTGGCTATGGGACAGGAAGTGAATGGAAATCTCTGCAATGGTACACAGAAGGCAGAAAAAAAAAAATCTGACAGGAGTTATAAGCTTATAGTTTTGCCTATAGTTCTACTTTAAGCAATAGAAGCAGATTCTCAGTCGCCTCTGATGCTCTTGATAACACTGATAACATTCCTTCAGAGCAACTGCCTCTTAGGACTTTTGTGGCTACTTATGAAATAGAAGATCCCAATCACCAATGTTCAATTCACAAGAAGCTGCATCCTCTCAGGGTTGCAGAAAAAATCCCTGCAGAACTACTAAAGCAATTTGGAATTTGCTTCAAATATTGAGATACTACAGAACATCTCGCAAAAGATAGTAAAGCCATAATTAAATGTATAGAGTGTGACAGTCTTACTCATGACTATGCACTTCATTCACTTAAGCACAATTCTTCCCCAGTAGATCCTCTTCTTGCTGTGTCACATCATGGCAAGGAGAGCCAAAGAGAGACTATCTTACTGCCAATCTCAAGCGAGCTTGCAAACCTCCCTTCCCTTGAAGAGAAGACTGGTCCAGACTGTCAAGTCAAGGATATCAGGACTTGACTGGACAGCATTACCCGTTTATATATTGAGTCAGATATATTACTGTTTATACATTGAGTAGACTCCTGGAGAAGAGACACCTGAGAGGGGACATGATAGCAACTTATAAAAACCTCAATGGTAATCTCAGCATAGAAAAAAAAGCTATTTAGTCGCAAGGATTGCATGAGGACTCGAGGGCATACAATGCGATTAGAGGAGAAGCGTTTTAACCTCAGGTAACGCAGGGGGTTCTTTACTGTTAGGGCTACAAGATTGTGGAATTCTCTACCACAAGAGGTGGTTTCTGCGGGCTACTTTCAAAAGACTCTTGGACGTACATCTCAAGGATCAGAACATTCAGGGGTATGAGAGATGATTATGGCCACACACACCTACACAGGTTGAACTGGATGAACTATAGTCTTTATTCAACCCCAACTACTATGTAATTATGAGTGAGATGAGGCTTGACATTTTGCGACCTCCCTGATTTGAAGATGGGGGTTTCAAGTATCATCTTCATTCTTTATAGACATAAGGCCTCCTTCACACAGTCGGGTATAGCTGCAGCCACCAGTTTTCTGGAATGACTGGGTCATGTGATCAGCAGCAGCTGCTCAGCCCATATAACCTAAGAGCGGGCTGACAGCAGCCACTGCTGTTCGCATGTAGCTGCATACTGAGTGATTAAAGACAGATGTGCGAGCATGGACGCAGCCAGGTTCGGACATCTGACCACTCTTTGTGCAACTACATGCGAACAGCAGCAGCCGTTGAGAGCCCCTTATTCATTTAAATTGGCTGACATGGTCATTTCAGCAGCAAGAATACATTAAATCTTGCCACAGGAATCGGACGGCCGCAGCTACCCAGCCATGTGAAAGAGACCTATGTTTGCATTGCAGGTTTGCATATTTTCCTTTCTTGTTTTATTTTCCAGGTCTAAGGACAAGTTATTTGTAATGTTATGTTTAATAGTGAATTCTGATGATTTTAGATTTGCAGATCCATTATAACTGCATGTTTGCATTAGTTAGTTTATCCCTTAGCTAGACCCCTTCCTTCTTTATTATGGTCCTCAGTTAGTATCCAGCCTCCATAGTGGACACAGGTGTAGAAGATCACAGTCCGTTTATACTTAGGTCCCTTTCACATGGGCTTTCCGATCCGCCTGTCAGTTTTTCAGGCTGACCTGATCGGATGCTCCATGCACCCCTATGGAGCAGCAGATGTCAGCAGTGACATGTCTGTTGACACCCGCTGCTATCTGATCCAATCCTGTCTGGGAAATCCAGACAGATGGAAACCCTATTTTCCATCCGTCTGGAGGATCGGATCGGTTGAAAACAGACAGGCGGTCCTTTTTCATCCGATCTCCCATAGAGGAGAGTGAGGATCTGACAGATCTCTCTCTGCCAAGTAAGTGGAGACAGACCTGTCATCCGCCTACTCAGCGGAGATCGGTGGATGGATACCTACAGAGCAAAATGGAGTCTGCCGGGTGGAAAGCCCATGTGAAAGGATCCTTTGATATGAAAGCTGAACATCCATTTATTGCATTATACAAGTAAAACAACATTGGATTCTTATTGGAGAGCTGAGCTGTCTGTGGGGAGAGCTGAGCTGTCTGTGGGGAGAGCTGAGCTGTCTGTGGGGAGAGCTGAGCTGTCTGTGGGGAGAGCTGAGCTGTCTGTGGGGAGAGCTGAGATGTCTGTGGGGAGAGCTGAGATGTCTGTGGGGAGAGCTGAGATGTCTGTGGGGAGAGCTGAGATGTCTGTGGGGAGAGCTAAGATGTCTGTGGGGAGAGCTGAGCTGTCTGTGGGGAGAGCTGAGCTGTCTGTGGGGAGAGCTGAGCTGTCTGTGGGGAGAGCTGAGCTGTCTGTGGGGAGAGCTGAGCTGTCTGTGGGGAGAGCTGAATCAAAATGTGACCATACTGGCCACATGGACCAAAGTCTAATGAAAGTAAGTCAATGTATGAAGAAGTGCTTGAAATGCGACATCATTACATTTTATGAAGCTATATCAGTCACTCCTAGACCAACGATGATAATGAAAGTACTGGCCTGTGAGATGTCAAATCAGAGATGCAGAAACTTTGAGAACCTCAATAATAAAACCTTCATTTTTTATTATAATTATGATTATTATTATTTTTTTTTTTTTTTACACATCAAAAATTGACTATAAACTTCATAACTAGAAAAATACTCAATGCAAGTAGATATTTTATAAAGTGTTGGTAAAAGTAATAAATTAAAAATAAATAGGTGTTTTTCATGGGTGTTAGCACTATACAGGTGTTATTTACTGAGAAAAACAGTTGTACATAACATGAGGTCTATGCCTCTCAACATATTATAAAAACAGCATTATTACCTCAGGCAAGACATCTTCTGAAGCAGAAAAGAAGTATGTGTACACAATAAGTTCTGATGCAACTTCAATGAATTTTTCCTGTTAAAACAAATGATACATTTTATGGCAGGCACAGCTATATTTATTACTAGGTATTCACCAAAATGTATCAACCGTTTATCTGAATTTTTAATCTGCTAAACAGATTTGCAATTTTTCAGCTTGCCTTAACCACTTGACCTCCAGGCCTTTTCTGGCACTTTGTTTACATGTAACAAACAGTATTTTTTGCTAGAAAATTACGAACCCCCAAACGTATTGTTTTTTTTAAAAGCAGAGGCCCTAAAGAATAAATTGGCGAGTTTTGGAATGTTCTATGCCACTGGGTATTTTTGAATTTTAATGCAAAAAAAAAAAAAAAAACCAATACATAACCCAATATTTTTAATATAAAAGATGATGTTACGTCGAGCAAAAAATACCAAACATGTCACACTTTAAAATTGTGTATGCCCGTGCAACGGCGACAAGCCACGTACATTTTACAATTCATAGGCAACGCTTTAAAGGTTTTACAGGTTACCACTTTAGATGTACACAGGAGGTCTGGTGCTAGAATTACTGCCCCCGATCTGATGTTTGCTGTGATACCTTACGTGTGTGAGTGGGACGATCACTGTTTGCGTGTGTGTGGGACTGATGCATGTGTTCCCCTTTTAAAAAAAAAAAAAAAAATGTAGAGTTATTTATTTATTTTTACACTGTCACTTTTAATTTTTTGTAAACATCCCTTGCAACAGCAATAGGCACGTGACAGGTATTCTTTATTCTCTATAAGACCCCAAATCTCTCCTCTGCGCTTAACAGCATTTGATCACACCAAGATCAGCAAGATCAAATACTTAGAAAAAAAAAAATGGCGCCATTTACATTCGGGTAACCCTGAAGTGATGTGACGTCATCACTTCCGAGTTACTATACCATAGAGCCCAACAAAGCCGATCCAGTCTTTGCTGGGATCTATGATAAGCAAGCTGGTTGATTGGTACTCCTGGTGGAATAGGAGATCTCGATAAAGCTGCTGAAGCCAACTGCCGGCTTTAAAAAAACTGTACCGGGATGCAAGCATCTTCCGAGTATAAACACCAGAAGTACGGGTACGTCGCTGTTTGGCAAGTGGTTAATGTTTTTTATGCAGCAACATGTTGGAGACTAGTTAAAGTGTTATTTAACCAAAGACCTTGCATTTACTATATCTGGTCTCCCACAGTACAAAGAACATGGAAATGCAATTATTTTTGCAAATATAAACTGCTAAATACCTTTTCTCATCAGCAATACATTGCGGTCTTGTGATTTATCAGTGTCGAGCCGAGGACTGGTTTAAGCCTGTAGGAGAAGTTTTCATTCTCATCTGACTGTCCTATGAGACTGCAAGTCTCCTAACCCTCTGTCTGGACAGTGCTGATTGGCCCAGTGCTGATCACATGCACCCTCCCAAAAAAAAAAAAAAAAACTCTCTAGTAATACACTTCAAACTGAGCATGTGCAAAGTGCCCCCAAGGCTCTGTATCAGGAGATGGATTGGGGACTGTGGAAGGAGGTGAGGTTCAAACAGCCTCTTAGGTTCCACAGTGAGTATAACAAGCATGCTTTATTTTACTGTTGTGGGTTTAGTAACACTTTAAATAATAGTATTAGATTTAGTACTATGAGAAAGAATTTGAGTGGATTGAAAAACTAGCTATATTCAAGACAAATTAATTTAAAAAAATGCATTTTGTTTTGTTACCTGCAAAAATGGCAACGTTTTTGGTAACGTCCCTCATGCTCTGTGTCGTTCATGAAAATATGAACTGTAAACTAGCATAAGGTAACAATCCATGGTAGCACCAGCTAGGAAGAATTTAGGATAATAACCTAAAACATTTAAACCAACAATAGGCAAGGTAGGGAAAAACGTATAAATCGCTTTTAATTCTCATAGGCTAACAATCGTTATTCTTATTGCTGAGTGTAACAAAACCAGTGTAATAAAAACAGATGAAACACTACTGGGAAATTATATAGGAGAAGTTGAGGATTAAAAAATTATACATGGGCATAACGTTTTCAATTTATAAGACTGCAATACAATCTCATGAGTGTTTCGTTACAAGAAAAGCAAGTCTTTCCTCATTTTGCATACAGTATTTGTTTTTTGTTTCTTCTAAGGTAACCTACTTTCTTTGGTTTTTAGTACCATGGTTATATCACTAGAGTAGAGTTGCACGATTCTGGATAAAATGAGAATTACAATTTGTTTGCTTAAAATAAAGATTACGATTCTCAGCGTAACATAATCTTTCACATTATTAAAAAAAAAAAAATGGGTTAACTTTACTGTTTAATTATTTTTTTTATTCATTGAAGTGCATTTTTTCCAAAAATAAATAGCGTTTGAAAGACCTCTGGGCAAATACAGTGTGACATAAAATATTGTAATGACCACCACTTTATTCTCTAGGGTCTCTGCTAAAATTATATATATATATATATATATATATATATATATATATATATATATATATATATATATATATATATATATATATAAATAATGTTTGGGGGTTCTAAGTAATTTTCTAGCAAAAACTACAGATTTTTTTCTTGTAAGCAACAAATGTCAGAAAAAAAGGTTTAGTTTTTAAGTGGTTAAACGAACCTCATTTACAGACGGAAGTTTATCCCTTTGATCTAAAAGAACAAAATGATACAATGTTTCTCCTTACCTCTCAGCACTTAGCAATGCCGTGATAAACTTTGCCGTCTGTTTTTTTTTTTCTTTCACGGCTGTCAGCTGTGAATAGAGAACGGCTCTGCACTGAGTCGTGGAAATGAAGACCATGAGGGGGGGATGAATCGAGATTGCGATTTTTTTTTTTTTTTTTTTAACAACTACTTGTGCGGCACTACACTAGAGAATCATGAAAACCCATCATTTGGCACTGGCATTTTCAAAAGAAGGGTTATGATTCCTGGGTGTAGTGGTATTACCTGGGTTTTGATGAATAAGGAATAACTGATAAATACATCTAAAAATATGTAGTGAGTATTTCACTAGGTATGTACAGTATATTGATTTCCTGGGCTTGACCTCAAGGGAAGCTACAAAAAGGGATTAACATTTCTTCTACACATATAGTAACCTTTGTTTAACATAGAACAATGCATATATTGCATTCACACGGTACAGAACAAGCTATGCTAAGCAAAGATTGTTGGAAAAGCAGTGGGAAAAACCTTGTCATTATGGGTTCTGTGATTAGAAGGGAGTCTAATACCAAACACCTGCACCCCATATACTACTGCCTTTTTGCAATCCAGGGTTGTAATCTAAATTTCCACCAAGGACTTAAATGCTCTTAAAGCGGAGCTCCACCCTAGAGGGGAAGCTGTGCTTGTTTGCACCCTCCACTGACACATTTGGAACTTTTGAGGGGTGGGGGGGGGGGGGGCAGGTGCCCGATTTGGACAGGTACCCACTCCCTTTTCCAGGGAAGTTTGCCGCATCGATCTAAGAAGCTGTTCAGCCCCTCCTACAGTATTTGTAGCTGCTGACTTTTTTTGCCCAGACTGGAGCTCGTCTTTAAAGACGTTGTTCAAACATATAAAGATCCCACTGAAAACTACTGTGAGTTTTCTGGTATTTGAAAAGCAACAAAATCCTCAAACAGTGCCATGCTCCAAATATACAAGTAAATAGTGAAAATAAATAATCATATGAATAAAATAAGAAAAATCCAAATGAATGTATTAATACAGAAATAGTCTCAAATAGTGCAAATAAGACTGGATCAAAAATGAATGTTATGGGTATCGACACAGGGAGTCATTGCTTGTGACGTCACCACGCTCTTCACTATAAGGAAGTGGTTACCCCATTCCTGGAACCAGGGCTTTTCACTGATAAGCACGCTTACATTTTATCCTTTGTGAGTAATCACAAAAATATATAATATATATTATAATATGGTTTTACACTATGTGGCTTTTCTGGCCTTTTTCTTCCACATGACTCCATTGTGTGGATGTCTCACACACGAGGCTGCAGCGGGATCCAGTTGAGCATTCCATATCCTGAGTAGGAGACCAGCGTTACATACTCCATGCATTTGACTCTTTTTTTTATTATGAGTCAAATTTGCTCTGGTAAGCCTCGGACACACTACTAGTTTTTTTTTTTTTTTTTGTTTAACCCAGCGACAGACCTTTTTTCGATCATGACCCTTGACAGAAGTTCGGCCAACTTCTGTCGGAGCGGATGTCGTACACACAGGCCAAATGTAGGCTGATTTCTATTGAACCGGCTAATGTCATCCGACATTCGGTCCGCTTGACATGGGATTTAACCTCATCGTTGGTGGTGGAGCACAAGATGTCAATACCATTAACTACTATCAATACTGTGACACTTTTCATTTTGATCCAGTGTTATTTGCACTATTTGGGTTTATTACTGGTATTTTTTATACATTCATTTGGATTTTTGTTTCTTTTCTTAATATGATTATTTGGGGGTCTGGATGAGGAGATTTTTGTTCCCCCATGTAACATAGCTATACCTCTTCTGTATTTAGGCTTCTGTATTTCGCAAGGAAACCGATAGCTCAATTCTGGTTGTCCTCTCATATTCTGAATGGTAAACAGGTCAACCGCGTACTAATTCGAGAACGATTGACATACCAACATAGAAATTCCATTCGAAAGTTCACATCTATTTGGCAGGCCATTAGCTGATGGTATAGACCTCCGGATGGAGGAAAGCATTTTTTTTTGGTTCAGTTTTTCTATTTCAAACTTTGGGTTTTTCCCTTTCCGTGTACCAATGTGCCTCTGTACTCGTTACATGCAACTCTTTTCTCGCTGGTTTATTTTGTATTATTGAAATCCAGGCCATATGGTTGTTTTTCCTGTATGACTTACTGTACTTTATGTATATTGCCCATTGGCACAATAAACCTTTTTTGATTTAAATTAAAAAAAAAAAAAAATAAGATTATTTATTGTTCACTATTTACTTGTAGCTCGGCACTGTTTGAGGATTTTGATACTTTTCACCATTTATATCTTTGGTTGTGCCAGCAGCTTTGTAGTCTTAGCATGATTTCACGGTTTATGTATATTGCCCATTGGCACAACCTTTTTTGATTTAAAAAAAAAAAAAATAGGATTATTTATTGCTCACTATTTATTTATAGCGTGACACTGTTTGAGGATTTTCATGCTTTTCACCATTTATATCTTTGGTTGTGCCAGCAGCTTTGTAGTCTTAGCATGATTTCACGGTTTATGTTTTGTCTGGTATTTGGGAGGTCTAGCTACACCTACTTATGGGTAAAAGCACATAGACAATGCGAATGTAGAAAAATAAACAAAAAAAAAATAAAAAAAACACAACTATCCTTTCTCAATAAAGTTATTATGTAGAACGTCTAGTTACATAGTTACTAAATAGTTAGCCACTTAAAATTCATAGCAAACTCATTTTAAATTATGCATTTCTTCAAAGGTAGAGTCCCATACAATAACATTTTGTAAAATTTATAAAACTAAGAAGTTTAATCTTTTCACCTTTAGAGTAGATTCAACACCAACATATACAAACAGTACGCGGTGACGCTTCTGCACATGATCGAACATCTGCTGGCTAGGAAGCTGTCGTATAAGCGGCCTGAAATAAAAAGCAAACACCAAAGAGTAAAATATATTAAAAATTAAAAACTAAGCAGCCAGCTATTTTAAAATTTTAGACACAAAGGTTGCTCATGCTATTAAGAAATGTGACTCTTTCATCACCATTTCCCTTTATTAGAAAGAGTTCAGGCCTGGAGAATGAAGAGGTTTCCTTTTAGGCAGACTAAGAGCCATAGGATGGCACATATTTCGTGATGACTGGTGTATAGTGAGGAAAACGTGAGACAAGTCCAGAAGTTTAATTTTATTGGAAGTTACATTCAGTAACGACCAACACATTTTACATGGTCCCTTTTCATCAGGGATTAGACATAACTGGAAGATTTAAAGGATAAGTTAAACTTTTGCCAATAATAGGGTAAAAAAAATGTGCATTTATTGTACTCGTCGTAAGAGCCTGTAAAGCACTGCACCAGCAATCAGCAGCTCGCTAATGCTATGCAGGTCTCCTACAGATCTGTCCGTGTATCTCCTTTAGTGGAGTACACACTATAAGAAAATCAGGCAATCGAAAAATGTACAAAAATTCTTAGGACGAAAATGTTCGCCCGATTTTCTTATAGTGTGTACAAGCCTTTACTCATACCTTGTACAAGCAAACCGATACATACCGACAGGAAGAATCAAGCGCCGTGGTGGTTCATTGAGAACTACAAGCCAACAGTCACGAAGGCTGTCGGGACTTCGTAGTTTTCCATTCACTGTGAATGAGTGATGTGGCCAGGCGGGAATTTTTGTTTTTATTGTGACAGCTACCAGGGGGAGAAGATCCCCGCTAGCTGTCAAAGCGGGGACCTGCCCTTTCATAACATGTTACATCCTGAATATGGGTGTAACATGTAATGAAAGGTGAACTTATCTTTTAACCACTTGCCGACTGCTCAAAGTATATTTACTGCGGTAGTCAGCCCCTCACAGGCAGAGCGACGTAGTCGCCGGAGGCGCGCTCCCGCGCGGTCACGGACCCCCCCCCCGCGTGTGACCGGCGGACATCGTCGGTGGAGAGGGAGAAAGGCAGGTGGCTGATGTAAACAAGCCGCCTGTCATTCTCCCCGGGGTAGGAATCGTGATTATACGGTTCTACTATGTAGGACCGTTGATCACTGTTCCTACCCCTGAAGCCACAGCCAATCACAGTTAGAATCACGCCCCTAGGGACGCACACCACCCCTCCCTCTCAAAAAAAGTTAACCCCTTCACTGCCAGTGTATTTTTACAGTAACAGTGCATATGTATAGCACTGATTACAGTAGAAATGTCACTGGTAACCTCAAAAGTGTCAAAAATGTCAGTCAAGGGTCCGATCTGTCCGCCGCAATGTCGCAGTACCGCAAAAAAAAAAAAAAAAAAAAAACCGCAGATCGCCGCCATTACGTGTTAAAAAAACCAACAAAAATCTTTCCCTTTGTTAGTAAACGCGATAACTTTTGCGCAAACCAATCAAAATACGGTTTTTGCGATTTTTTTTTACCAAACATATGTAGCATAAAACAAATTGGCCGAAAATGTTAAAAAAATTTGATTTTTACATTTTTGGGGGGGGGGGGGGAATTTCATATAAAAAAAATGTGAAAAATATTGTTATTTTTGCAAAATTGTCGCTCTGTTTTTGTTTATAGCGCATGATCAAAAAAAAAAAAAAATCGCACAGGTGATCAAATACCGCCAAAAGAAAGCTCTGTTTGTGGGAAAAAAAGGACGTCAAATTTGTTTAGGTACAGCGTCGCACGACCGCGCAATTGTCCGTTAAAGTCACGCAGTGCCGAATCGCAAAATAGGCCCTGGTCGGAATGGGGGTAAAATCTTCCGGGGCTTAAGTGGTTAAATACATCCAATAAAAGTAGATAACCAAAACTAAAAAAAGGCTGGTCTTCTCTAACTTCTGAGAAAAACCAATTACCAGCTGCTTCCCTGTTTAATAACACTACCAATATTGAAACAAGTGCATAGGAGGTCAGATGGGTGGGTGCCTTTAATTTCAAAACAGATTTTAACCTAGAAATTGGGGACCTTGGTAACCATGTTCTTTTAGTAACAATGAAGACCTAGATTCAGGTGAGATGGCCTTTAAACAGTATAAGACACGTCAGTTGTGAATGATAAAATGCTTAGGGCTCACTTGCTTTGCCTTTAACACACATTGAAGCTCCTACCACTTCAACATGCTTTATTGATGGGTTTTTGATGCTTCTGTGATGCTTTTTGCCCTGTGTTGATTTTCTATTCATTTTAAAGGGGCAAGTAGAAGCCCAGCTCAGTAGTATTCCCACTCAGCAGATTCCCAGCTCATTATTACCACTGTTCAGCAGATCCAAAGCGCATTGGTACACTCATTCAGCAGATTCACAGCTTATTAGTACCCTCGTTCAGGAGATCCCCTGCTCAGTAGTACCCACAGCTCTGCTGATGCCCCACTTCGTAGTAACCACCAGCTTTGCTGATTCCCCACTCAGTAGTAACCCACAGCTCTGCTGATCTCCCACTCAGTAGTAACCCACAGCTCTGCTGATCTCCCCGCTCAGTAGTAACCCCCAGCTCTGTTAATCCCCCCTCTCAGTAGTAACCCCCAGCTCTGCTAATCCCCCGTTCAGTAGTAACCCCCAGCTCTGCTAATCCTCCCCTCAGTAGTAACCCCCAGCTCTGCTAATCCTCCGCTCAGTAGTAACCCACAGCTCAGCTGATCCCCCGCTCTGCTCAGTAGTAACCTCCAGTTCTGCTAATCCGCCGCTCAGTAACTGTGCACAGTCTGTGCAGTTATCTATTTGCAGTGCCTCTGACCCCTGCAGGAGTTCAGTCCTCCCAATTTGTAATATATATATTATTATTTATATTGTTTTTTGTCCATATATATATATATATATATATATATATATATATATATATATCTATCAATACAGTATATATCGGCATTTATCTTTGCACATTTTTGCACTTTTGAATATCACCATATTTTTATGTATACTAAGACACAGTGGTTTGGAGATATTTAGATTTGTGGAATATCACACAGTTGTTGGTTTTTAGTGAATTTTTTTTGATTTTCTCTTTGAGGATCACATACACCCAATAGGCAGCGTCTCCCTCTATATTTATTCATTTTACATATCTCACTTTGTGGGATATGTGAGGCAGGCAGCAGCCATTTTGTCTAAACCGTAGCGCGGAATCATAATTATTTATAATGCCACATTTTGAAGCAAGTGTAAATGAGCCACTTGTTTCGACTTCAACACACATTAAAGCGCCTACATGATTTTTGATGTGTTTTTAATGCTTCGGTGATGTTTCGGCAGTGCTTTTTAGAAGCTTGGCAAATGCCGTGTGTGTGTTAATATCTCATACCTGCAATTTCTCCAAAACAAAGCTAAGCTAAAGCTAAAAGAAGCCTCTCAAAAGCTTCAGGTGCTTCAAGCGAGCTTTGTCATAGATGTTTATGGAGGCTTTGAAGACGTTTTGAAACACCATTAAAGTGACATGGGGTAAATTTTTGGAAGTGAAGCGAAGCAAACGCAAGGTGTAAACAGGATTGCAAGCTTACCATTTTATTTAATGACAGGTGCTTTGACTGGCGTTCAGAGCGCATTTAGCAGCTGCTCTTTGATCTTGACTTTTATTTTCAAACACTTCATAGTATTGCTAAGGCAGAGTTCTTCCTGTTCCTAGACCCAGTGTCTTTCCACAAATTGAAATTCAATTTTTCATTGTATGCTCATTTTTCATTGCATGCTCACTGGGTGTAAAATAAACACCCTTTCCCTGTAGACTGACTACATTTTTTAAAATGAGAGGACAATGAGAGTTCTCACAAGGAAGAGGAGGCCAGTAAATATACTGTATGTATGGAAATGTATTTATAAGCCAAGACTCTAAGAACCTTTACCACTCAAGCGGATATATACTGATCGTGTAGCAGTATTAACTACAGCTTTAACATCTCTCACCCAATTTCCTTATGCTCATTATTATGTATCTTTATTAATGATGAGGCTGTCAAAATAAAGAATACAGGTGGAGTAGAGGTTTGAACATGTGAGAACAGGATTATCCAGTCGTGATCACACGATAACAGTTTTATTCATAACTTGAAATGTGCTTCAGGCAAGGTCTGCAGTATTAACATAAGCTTAACTTGAGAATGCTTAACCATACTGTACAGCTTTTTTTGGACAACATGTCCATGTATATTAGGCTACAATATAAGACCTCAAAGCATGCTGAAATCCTTATTTCTATTACTGGTGCCCATGTGAACGATAACAGGCTGACAGAACGTGTATTTTCTTGGAGCAAGGAACAAGATAACAAAAGAATAGGGAGGCAGATGTCATGTGTCATTGTACAAAGACTAACAATAAAAGTATAGACTCCATTCCCATGTCTTGGAGACTACTAGTTTTCGAGATTCCATCAACAACATAAGGGTGATTTTTAAACCCAGAGTTATTACCCAAAAAGAAACATGAGATTCTTGCCAACATTTTATACAAAAAAAGGCTGGTACAGATTAGTGCTCGCCAGTACACTCCTATATATCTGCTCACCTTGGTATAGACCTCTAAATTATAGGAGGTCTATACAAGCTCAATAAAGATAATCAGGCAGAGGGTGACATTATGTAAATGGGGAGAGTCATCTGGATTATATAAAGACTGGATCTGGGAGTGACTAGGTTTGGAGGGGTATGGTGCCATCTGCTCGATTATCTCTACTGATATTGTATAGACTTCCTATTATATAGAGATGTACACCAACCTGAGCAGCTATATAGGAGAGCATTGACTGGCAGGGATATATTTGGAGAAGGTGTTCATCTACACAGTGTGTTATCTCAGAAGAATGTTCACAGGATTGTATTTGTTTTCTTCACTTGTCCATTGAACTGGCATGCAAGTTTTTTATACACATGGGACTTTATTATTGCTGATGTTATATTCGCATATTTGTGTGTTGATGTTTCACACTTTCACTACTTGAATGTAACACAAAGATGTAAGTTTGACGATTTTTTGCAAGAAATTTATATGAGAAGTAATAAGGTTGAGATTAGATTGGTTTATAAGCTCTGTACAATTTATATATATATTCCGTGGGTATATTTTCTGTGGGTGATTCACAGCATTTGCTACCTTGATATAATTAGGAAACTGGCATTTTGCTGCGAGGTGACTATTAGTAAAATGTTTACCCCATTAGCAATGTCTGTACTTGCATTGCCAATCTCATTAGACAACTGCCTTCATGTGCATTTCCCAGTTTAAAGTGACAGGTACGTGCAAAGTTATGACCAACTAGGCCATTGCCCTTATTTAATGCAGGAGTAGGGAAGTGTTAACGATGCCTCCTTGATATCTACTAGACCCTAGGCTCTTGCCTAGGCCACTTTGTGCTCCAGTTCTGCTAATTAATTTTATACAGAGGAAGGGCTTTGCTTACCATGCACCATTTTAGAAAACCTACTTACCCAGCAACTCTGTTTGCAAATTCCACAATGTCCTCCTTTGTTCTCTGCCCTCTATAGTTGTATGCCATATCACCTTTTAATCTTAAAGAGAAATAAATGTTAAAATAAAGCAGTGCTTGTAGGAATAGAAAAATGTGTGCCAATATAAAGGAAAAAGTTACAAACCAGTACAGACCAGTCAGTACCAATGCTGACTAGAACTACCTTGTCCAAATACCATTATAAAAAAAACTGCATTATTTCTAGTAAAAGAAATAGAAAGCCTTAAAATGTGGAACATAATAAAAACAATAACTATTCACCTGCTCTCTTAAGACACCCCTCTGTGTTGCAGTGCAGGTCCTCTGTTAGGTGACTGATTCTCAGTGTCATTCACTCCACTTCTCCAGGAACCACATGGTGCATCATTATGCAAAGGCCAGTTATAAGTGGGAGCAGTGGACATTTGTCTGTACTATTGGAATACTGGTGAGGGGAAACACTGGCTATCTTTGTTGCCATTGTGCTACATGCTAGGTGTTCAGTGTGCTGTTAAGGAGGGGTGGGCTCTCTCCACATGGGAACAAGACAGGGCTGCCCCCTGTCAAAACTTTTGTTTGCGCTGGCTGTTGAGCCTATGGCTGCGCTCATTAGATCCAATGCGAAGATTCACAGGTTTTAATAAGGACAGGTACGAGAAAAAATAATGTTATACGCAGAGGATACCATGTTGGGCGATACTACAACCTCTCTTGAAGAAACAATGTCGGTAAAGTTTGGCACGTACTCGGGTTTGCACATAAACTGGTCAAAGTCCTCCCTGATGCCCCTGAATGGGGGCCTGGAGGTTACATTACAGGTTACAGCTAAAATACCCATTTCCTCTCAAATTAAATATCTCGGTATTCAGGTCACACCTCGACCTTTGGACTATATAACCCTAAATCTGACCCCCTGCTTTCCAAATTTAGGGATAGAGTTAAAATATGGGCAAAACTTAAAACATCTCTGGTTGGTCGGACTAACCTTATTAAGATGATCCTCATGCTACAACTGTTATACATACTCCACAACTCCCCGGTGGTTATCCCACTAAAAATGTTTTGTATCATTAACACCAGCCCTCAAATTTTTCACTCGCCTGCTCGCATTTTGCGAGTGAAAAATGATTGAATGCGAGCAAGGAGAGGAAGAAACAGAACACTGTCTGGACGTGCAGGGGTGGGCAGTATCCATATCTGTGATGAGGGGGGGGGGGGGCGCACTGGGAGCTTCTGCCTTCACCAGCCTGACAGGAGTGAATGTCATTCTCCCTCCTGTTATTGCAGCAGCACAATGCATGATTTCTGGACTCCTCTGTTCCAGCCACTTATCTCTCCTGCAGCCATTAATCACTTCTCTCCTTCCAAGCTCCCCTCCCCTGTTGGTTTGTTCTACTTGGCCAGGTTACTTTCACTTTGTCCGTCTCCTAGCGCTTGTCTTTATCTTCCCTGCACAATCGTAAATCAGCAGCAATTCTTGTACTCCTCTGTTCACATTAACCCTTCATATACTTCTATCTTTCAGCTGTCCTCTCCATAAATCTGTACTGTATGTCCTGCAGCCTCTGGTCCCAGCTCTGAGCATTCCAAGCAGCCATTTAGCTGACCCTGTCCTGTTCTAAAATACAGCCTTAGAACTTTCTCTACAGCCCTTCACTCTGTTCTTCATTAACATATATTATTACAACCCAGACCCCCCTATTCACTCTCTTATCCCTAATAACTGGTGAACTGTGGTTTGGCCAGTGTAATTGTATGTGCGTTTTACCTGGATTTTAGGTGCATTTCTATTGAATTTCTATTACAAAGTGCGTTTTCATGAAAGCGCTTTAAAGTCTTGCATGCTGCATCTTTGATGCGGCTTCAGAAAATGCACTGTTTAATAGAATTCAATAGAAGTGCACCTAAAATCCAGGTAAAAGGCACATACAACCACACTGTTGTTATTAATAATAATTTGTGCAACTTCTGCAGTCATGCAAAAACATTTAACAGTGTAATTTTATAAAATAATTTTTTAGGGCGCATTTAGGAGCGGGGCAGGGTAGGGGTTAGGTGGGGCAAGTAGTGGCGAGTAACCCTTAAGGCCTGGCTAGTAGCTCAGGACTTGAAATTTTGAGCCCTGATTAACACTATATTTATATTTAGCCTGTGGTTATCCAAAAACCCAAGGGTGAAGTTGGAACCATTTCAGAGATGCAGGAGGTTTGGCTCTTCCTGACCCCTGGCTTTATTACCTGGCCTCCCAAATGCAGCATATCACACACTCCATACACTCCTCCACTGATGAAAAAGGAACCGATCCCTCTGTTAAAGTAAATTACCCACACAGTAGGGGTGAAAAATGTGGCATGTGTTCTGGAGGGACTTAAGTTTTGCAAATCCAACAAACTATACCCCACTTATGCCATAATGCAAAAAACTTGGAATAAGGTTAGGCAGTTGCAACAGATAATGGGGTTTACTAGATTTAGTCCCATCTGGAACAATGAGTACTACCCGGAGTTGGATAAGATGGATGGTGGTGTGAGATGGTCCCCCTATGGGATCACTCACCTACACCATATTTTCACTAATGGTAGGCTGTGCTCCTTCCAGGAATTACAAGAGAGGTATAAACTCCCTACCTCAATGTTCTTCTTTTACATGCAGCTATCCCATGTGGTGAAAACGCAAAGTGGGCCCGTTTTGTGGGTACAATCGCCCGCTCCGATATTCAATTACATGTACGAAGTTGTTTCATACATAGGTTTCATCTCCCAGTGTTACTTAATGCTATTATAAAATTTCCTAAAGGAGCACCCCATGAGTGTGGTATCCAAATGGGAAGGGGGATCTAGGTTCTTTGGAGGAGGAGCAGGGGAAGGAAGGCTCTCCTGGCAGTCAAGCAGTGCTCCCTGAATGTGGCACAGCATCTGTCTCAGCTATATTTACTCCTATGGGTCCACTACACCCCAGTGAGGTTATTCCTCATGGGAAGAAGGGAATCCTACATGCTTCGGATGTAATGGAGACCGGGGAGACTTGATTCACCTTATGTGGCGCTGCCCAAAGCTGCATAGATATTGGAAAGAGGTCACTGCCACCATTGCCAATGTCTTTCAGGTACATATACCTGAAGATTCAAAAATCTGTGTGCTGGGAATTCTGAGTGACCTACAGATAGAGGATGCACTCAGGCAGGTCATAGCGAGGGCATTATTTCAAGCCCGGAAGGTAATACTTCGCCACTGGAACTCTGCAGACTCCCCTACCTCGAAGGAATGGTTAGTTCAAATACGGGATAACATTTTATTTGAGAGAAAAAAAAAAAAAAAAAGGTAGGGCTCCCTCCAGGCTCACCTGCCCTCTGTCTATCCATTATCATGCATGTGCTTCTACTATGGAGTCACTCAAAATCTGAGTTAGGACTGCAGATAAAACTGGGGTGCCATGAAGTGGTTCTGCAGCTTACGCATGCATTTGCAAATGTATGGAAACTAAACCCCTGTTTTTAACGCATACTGTTAGACAGGACAATTCACTTGGTTGATGGCTGGTCAGTTAGTTGAGCTTGAAATTTTCTTTGACATGCATTGCCCTTCCCTGTGCTCCTTGCTGCAAAGGCCAGTTATAGGTAGGAGAGGTGGTCATTTGTTTTTGCATCATTATGTTACCCTAAGCTCACAGTACATTGTTTCAGAGAATGATGCTGATGCCATCAAGTCAGTAACGCTCTCACCAAGCCCAGGGGATGTGGTGACAAGGAAAAAGGACTATGCACCAGAAGACAAATTCTACAACTGCTTCCTCCAAATAAATGTAGGGGTGGAGAGCTCCATGGAGTGGGTAGGGGAAGGGCTTGGGCTGGAAATTAACTTTAGGTGAGGAATGAAAAACTTTAAAAATTTGCATTTTAAAAAGGAAATCAAAGTTTGCACAACAGTCACTAAAGACCTTTTCCATAAAAAGATAAAAAGTAACATTCCTTGATGCCTGATAACAGCCAGTCAGCTACCTTAACTGGTTTTCAATCCTGAGCCATACAAATAACCATTTGATGCTTATTGGTTGCTGATCTTTATATCAGACAGTCCTCTAAGCAATCTTGCAGAGTAGCTGTTAAGCCAAAAACATATATAGAGTATCATGGCTAATTGAAATAACCAAACTGGCAAATTAATCCCATTTCTCATGGGCACATATGGATATCTGATCTCCAAGACTGGCAGAGGAATGTAAACAATGCAGCGGGCCTCAGAGTGAGATATACACAAGTATAGCGTTTTGGGGAGCGGTAAGCTACACCTGCTTTGCGGGGTGTGGGCAAAGGTTTGTGGGAAAGTTGATTTATAATTATTTAATGCAGGCAACAAGGTAAAAAAATGGATAGATATTAAAAACCAGCCCATTTTTGTCACAATTTTACAGTGTCGCAATTTGGAAGATTTGAATGAGGTTTCACTTTAAAAAGGAAAAATAAAATACTATTTTTTTTTAGAACAGTTCTTTCAGTTTATATAGGACTTACAGTTTTATTGTTGGAAATCCACGGACCCCGAATTCTGAAGCAATACCTGCAAAGAGTAAAAAGGATTGTTTCACTTTGAAATATCCATTCAAATGTAAATACAATACTATTTTTTGTAAACTGAAAGATAAGGTGATATAAAAGCATTCCTAATACCAACCTCTTAGGAGTATGGTTTGCATACCCAGGACTTGGAATAAGACCACAGGATCCCTTGGAACAGCCATTTAAGAAAGGTTCAACTATTATATATGGATTATAGATAAAAGGAGCAAGAAATCAAAACCACTTACCGTACTCACCCAGCGCTAAAATTCACTATGAGAACAAGAAATTGGTACATAAAACCATACAGGTAAAAGCTGCTGCTAATAAAAAGGATCTAGAATGGGGTGCAACAAATAAAGTTTACATAAACTGATCTGTGACACTAGTAGCGCTGAAAGATATAACATATCATAAATATTTAAAACATCATGGCGTCCATAAACAATATGGATTCCTTGGCTTGTTCCCATGGACCCCTTGTCACCTTGTCTTTGCCTCTCTGTTTAGGGGTTCTAGCCCCCCACAGCTCCCAGGGTAGACTGCATTGTTCCTCCTGGAGACCTCCGTTTTGAAATTGGGCTGATTAATACCTTGTCAAAATCATCTGCTCCTGACAAAGTGAATTAGAATTCACGAAACACGTTGAAAAATGTCAAATGTTGCTCCACTTAGTAGAACTGTGTGGAAACATCTCCCTGGTCAACCCGGTGGGAATAATATTCTATTTAAACAGATGATCTTTGGATGTGCAGTTTGATGTTGTGTAAAACACTGTGATTGTATGAAATCAGCTATATGTTTTTAATTTAAAAAAAAAAAATGTTTCAACCACTTTTGTACTAAAAAAATGTAAAATCAATCTTAATCTTATGATGTTGAAAGATCAAAAGATGTCAACCCTGTGGGAGTTACAGTATAATAGCAGCTCCCACAGCTCATAAGTCAGAGCTTTTTGCCAATGCATTACCGCAATGTTAATCCTTCTCATAGTTATATCAGGATTCCATAGACTAGACTAATCCCATAAGAAATACTTATCCTCACCTAACATCTGTCACTCTTACATCATGACATTTCTCCTCTTCTGTCTGAGACTCCTTAAAGTTTAAACAGCAGAATCTGAACTCTCATGAGCTACAAACTCAAAAAGGTCCACTTCGCTTTTCAGAGAATACAATCAATAAAAGAGAGAGTCAAAAGGGTCGAGAAAAAGAGAGTCAAAAGGGTCGGGAAAAAGAGAGTCAAAAGGGTCGGGAAAAAGAGTCAAGAGTCGCGAAAAAGAGTCAAAAGGGTCGAGAAAAAGTCAAAAGGGTCGAGAAAAAGAGAGTCAAAAGGGTCGGGAAAAAGAGAGTCAAAAGGGTCGGGAAAAAGAGTCAAAAGGGTCGAAAAAAAGAGAGGAGAGGAGAGAGAGAGAGAGAGAGAGGGGGGGAGAGAGAGGAGAGAGAGAGAGAGAGAGCGGAGAGAGAGAGGAGAGAGAGAGAGATCCAACTGCTTTTTGGAGGGTACAATAAAAAATTCTCAAAAAAAGGTCCACTGTGCTTTTTAGAGGGTACAATAAAAATAGAGAGAGAAAAGATGACTATTATTTGCAGAGGAGCAGAGAAGTCAACTTCTCATTAGATAAAATGTTACATTTATACCACAATAGCTACATAAACAATAATAATTACCTTATCAGACATAGTAGCATTTATTATTTATATCCCATCTACTGTATGACTATAACACAACCTTGCATTTTGAATGTTTCTAATGTTATTTCTTTAAAGACCATAATGTTGGAAGAAATATTTGCAGTACAAAAGTAAAAAAAAAAAAATCAGAAAAATACTAAGCCGCATGACCTGGTGGAGCTGGTAGCCCACATGATGGGAAATCATTTGCACAGGCAGAAATAAATTGCCGCCTCTACAGGGTGCCATGTTACAGTCTCGAGAACTGACTAAAAGGTGACGATTTCATTATGTAGGACAAATATACTCTTATTTATCGCAGCCTTAAGTGACCCTAGACAGCTATTTTTAAACCTTTGAAAGGAAAAGTCCTGCCAAGTTTAAGAACCTTATTTACTCAAGAAAGCCTCCTATGTGCACTCCTTCTTGGTTTAATTTTCTATCAGGGGGCCACTTTCCTAATTTTAGGGCTAAGCCCTTCCCTGCTACCCTGTCCAATCAGAGCACTTCTGTGGTCAATAAGAGTGCTGCAATTGTGGTCAATAAGAGTGCTGCAATTAGATAAGGGGTGGGAAGGTTAAGGAGCCCCAATATCAATATAAAGATTATAATCAGTATAATCAAAAGATGGAGACCATGCTTTTATTTGGTCCTAAATCAAGCCAATTTAAAGTGATTGTAAACCTCAGATATAACATTTGAACTAATCACATATATCTGTAGTGTTTACTTGTCTCTCTCCAAAGCTTTAAGTGTTGTTTCTCTCTGGCGCTTCGTTCCTCAGTTATCAGCATGAGTCACAGAGACATTTGACCGACACATGAAACTAATTTGTGTCGGGAGGTAGGGAAGAGCTTGCAATGGAGCTTGTCTATTCACAACACAGTTCTTCTGCTGTGTGGAGGGGGTGTGTTCCTTTCCTCCAATCAGCTCTCACACAGTGTAACTGCAGTCTCTCTGCCCCCTCCTCTGTGTTACTAAAAAGATAAATATTTTTTTTAACACAATCTGCCCTTTTTGAAGGGTCGTAGAGAAGAGAAGACTGCAGATAAACACATAAAACCTATGTAGAAGGATTTTTCTCATCTCTGTATATCTGAGGCTGCTCACTTCACTGGGTATATGAGGGGGCTTACAAACACTTTAAGGAACAATGAGAAACACATGAAAGGGGAATTTAAAATGCAGCATTCATGACTGTGTAATTATGTCCATATTTTGACACATAGTGGTGGATTTACTAAGGCTTTATTCACATTTGCTGGTGATGGGACTTGAGTAGTACTTTAATGCGACTTTCAGGGAATGCCTGGGCAATCTTCCTGTAATGTCGGATCCAAATCACATCAATATAGATGAGGATCTGACTTGGAGGGGACTTCCATTAAAGTCTATGGGCACAAGTTGGATAGAAGTTGACTTGAAGTAGTACAGGAACCTTTTCTAAATCAGAGCGACTTCAGTAGTGCTAATTAAGACAGCTCTCATTAACTAACGTGGTATTTCACAAGGCGGATCCAAAAATCGCGGCAGTGTCAACTGAGCCTAAAACTGGATATTGCAAAATCTGGGGCAGCTCTGCATAGAAACTAATCAAATTTTTTGCCAAAGGTCTTCAGTTTTAGTAAATCAAGCCAATAGTACAATTACACACACACTTTTTTTTTTTTTTTTTGCGCACAAAAATGGATATAAATACATGGTCATAAATGCTAGAATTTAAAGTCCCTTCCCTTTTCATGCGTTTCTCATTACTACCCTGGTAGGAATTTTGGTAGACCCACAGAATTTTTTTTTTCTTTTTTTTTGTGCCTCTTCCTTATTAAAGCGATTGTAAAAGTCTAATTTATTTTTTGTTTTTAAATAACAAACATGTTATACTTACCTGCTCTGTGCAGTTGGTTTTGCACAGAGCAGCCTGGATCCTCCTCTTCTCGAGTCCCTCCCTACTGTTGAGGGCCCCCACAGCAATCGGCTTGCTATGGAGCACCCGAGCCGAGTCATAGCCGCATGTCCATTCATACACAGAGCCGCGACCCTCCCCTCGCCCTCTCTCTTTTGAATGATTCTGATTGACAGCAGCGGGGGCCAATCATGTCTTGCTGCTGTCTCAGCCAATGAGGAGGGGAGTCTCAGGCAGCTTAGACACTCCTGCAACATCACTGGATAAAGACGGGCTCAGGTAAGTATTAGGGGGGCTGATGCTTACAGAAGGTTTTTGTATCTTAATGCATAGGGTGCATTAAGATACAAAAATCTTCTGCCTTTACCATCCCTTTAAGTAAAAGGCCAAATGCTTATGCACATGCAGGCATGCACTTTAATAGCATACCAGGAGCCCACAGGCTCATGGTCCTTTTTTATGGTGACAACACCACTTACGCTTGGCGATTAAAATAAAATCTGTGCAACTGTAACAAATGCAAAATAAACTTGCTTTTTGGGGTTTATGATGGAAGTGAAAATGTATACAAAAAAAAAAAACCTCCTGTTTTAAGTTAATATTCATCCTTTAAACATAGTGTAAAGGGCATGGTCCCGAAACGATATAAACGCTCTGTGTTGCGACACCTTCTGGATGCGGCGAAATCCTGCATTAGTTTATGCTGGAGGAGCTCGACCCCCCCCCCCCCCCCCCGACGGTTTCCCTCTGGTTGAGGAGGGTGAAATGGATTAATGATCTGGAGGATCTGGTACTCACTGCACGCGGTAGGAAAGAGCAATACACTAAAACGTGGGCTTGCTGGAATGAGTTCATACTTTCTGATGAAGGGCAGACCTTAAGTGAGCCTCCCCAGCTGTAGCAGTTCTGCTTGGCTTTGGGGTCACCCGTGCGGGATGAACTTCCATACATACCTCTCTTTTTGTCAACTCCCTTCCTCCGCTTTTTTCCCCCCTCCCACTTTTTCTTCCCGACTTACCTTTCTTACTGGCTTCCCTATCAAACCCACACTTGGTGCTCCTTCTACATCTACCCTCTTTACCTTCTATGTCCCTTCCCTTTCTTCCCGTTCTGTACTCTTTTACCCTCCCCCCCCCCCTTATGTTATTCCACTGACCGAATGGCCTTTGGCCAGACACGTGGTCCCTGCCTTGCTTTGGCGTTCCCGTATAATGGGTCAACCTTAATTGTCATATGCTCTGTTGCTCAGCAGGCCACCCTGATTTCGGTCATACTCTTAAAGCGTGATAAGCTTACATGCACTATGTTTTCTTTGTTTAACTTGATGTTGAGACTATGTCTCTTGCATTTGCTGGTGATCTTGTCGGTTACTCGGTTTTACTTTTTTTTTTTTATTTACCTGTGTTTTACTGCACTTTACACATTGTTTGTGTTTTCTAAAATAAAATAAAGAATTTGAAAAAAAAAAAAGATATTTTTAAAAAAAGCCATATGAAGTGAGATTTAAAACCTTTGTAGTAAAGACTCATCTTGTAACTGAAGTCCTTCGAATAGCAGAGTATTTCTGGTAAATATCTATAGGGTTAACCCGCTCTTAACAAACCAATAATATATGTAAATGCAGGGTGTGTGATTTGCAGGCTATGGGTAAACATAGGGATATGTCCTGGCAGACTGGTTTACATTTGAAGGGTTTGCCTTTACCAACTTTTTCAGTGTAAAATTTACAATATGTGCAGAAAAACAAAAGCAGATGGTGACATTTGCAGCAAGCTTAGAACTTTACAATGAATGGCAGTTTTCTATAGGGACAAACACAGAGATTACATAAAATATACAGATTACTTGGTAGACCGCTGCAAATTCTCATTACAGGAAACCTAAATCAAACTACGGCCCTCCAGCTGTTGCGGAACTACACGTCCCATGAGGCATTGTAAAACTCTGACATTCACAGACATAACTAGACATGATGGGAATTGTAGTTCCTGAACAACTGGAGGGTCATAGTTTGAGGATCCCTTGCTATACAGAGAGAAATATAGACACGGCTTTGTCAATTTCCATCTGAAAATGCTAGATGTCAGGTTGTCCCTGCCATCAATACACCATCAAGTGAACAATCATGCAGATATAGAAAGTCAGGATCTCTAATATCCATACTTCCTTCAGGGCAGGAAATGAAACAAGACTGTAGCCACTGGATGGGCAAGGCAGCCAGGAACCTGGCATTGTCAGAGATGAAAGAATAAACAATAGGAAACCTCCACAATTCCTTAATACATCTTTCCTTTAAAGAGAAACTGTCACTTAGGCCATTCAGCACAAATAGACCATGCATTTGCAAAGCCCCCACATCAGTAATACCCATTGTTCTACTTCTGCGTCCACCCCAAGGCCCCTTTCACACCTATGTGACCTAAAAGTAGTGCGATTTTACTGCAATTTTTATGCTGCGATTTTGACTGGGTTTGAGGCAATGCCTATGTCTATGGATCCCAAAGCGCATTAAAATAAGCCCAAAGTAGTGCAGGGACTACTTTGAAGTCGTTGCGACTTGAAGTCGCACAGATATGAACGATACTCATTGGAAAACATGAAGTACGACTTGTCAAGCGACTCTGCAGTCCCAAGTCGCAGGACAAGTTGCACAAGTGTGAAAGGAGCCTAAAGTGCAGAAGCAAGAGATTGTTTTACATTTTCCCAGAGTTTGGCCTTACATGGTTTGAGTGAGATAGTGAAAAAAACTGATTTGTAATATATCTTAGAAATCTCCAGCACGTGTTCTGAGGCCATCTGGGACAAAAAACACCAGTTTGTAGATCAAACACAATGATAATATTTCTTTAGTTAATACAGATGCTAAAATGTTGGTTTTTTTTTTTCAGAAATGTAAAAAAAAAAAATCCAAAAGTTGGCATTTTTTTATTTAAATTTGTATTGGTGTCTGCCTACAGTCTAGAGCAGGGATCCTCAAACTACAGCCCTCCAGCTGTTGCGGAACTACACATCCCATGAGGCATTGCAAAACTCTGACATGCCCAGACATGACTAGGCATGATGGGAATTGTAGTTACTGAACAACTGGAGGGCCATAGTTTGAAGACCCCTGGTCTAGAGAATAACTCTCTCTTTTGGTCCTGGTGAGGTCACCATTGGCACCAAGACAGAAAATGAAGGGGGGGGGGCACATAAAGGTTGGCTTTTTCATGCAAATAGCCAAAAAGACAATTAAAGTGGTTGTAAGCCCTGTGAGGCAGAAAATGCACAGGATTTAATGCGAGCATCCAGTGCTGTGATCGCTGGATGGTCAGAGTCCTGAACAAAGCCGGATTCGGCTTGGATCGGGTCTCTGATGAAGTAACCTGGGAAGCAATGTACGTCACGTCCGGTTTACTTGGCTGCCAATGGTGCGGATTTAAAAAAAAAAAATGTCAGTATTTAAAAATGCGGATTTTGGCGTTTTGAAGTGCAGTGGAGGGGTTTGGGGTCTTTTAAATCTCAGATCCCTCCATAAAGAGTACCTGTCACTGCCTATTACTGTCACAAGGGATGTTTACATTGCTTGTGATAGCAATAAAAGTGATCCGATTTTTTTTTTTTTTAAAGGAACAGTGAAAAAAATAAATAAATAAAACAATAGAAAAATAGAAAAAAAATGTTAAAGCGTCCCCAAAGTTAACACATATGTAAGTCGCCTCCGCAAATGTAAACGGTGTTCAAATCACACGTGAGGTATTACCGCATTTGTCAAAGCGAGCACAGTAATTCTAGAAATAGACCGCCTCTGTAACTCTAAACTGGTAGCTGGTAAAAAATTTGAAAGTGTTGCCTATGGAGATTTTTAAATGCCGTAGTTTGTCGCCATTCCACGAGTGTGTGCAATTTTAAACCATAACATGTTACGTATACAGTATGTTTACCCGGTGTGACATCATCTTTCACAATAAACATAAAAATTGGGCTAACTTTACTGTTTTTTTTTTTTTTAATTCAGTGAAGTGTATTTTTTCCCAAAAAATTACGTTTGAAAAACCGCTGCACAAATACCGTGTGACATAAAATATTGCAACGACCGCCATTTTATTCTTCAGAGTCTTTGCTAAATATATAAATACAATGGGGATCGAAAGTTTGGGCACCCCAGGTAAAAATTTGTATTAATGTGCATAAAGAAGTCAAGGAAAGATGGAAAAATCTCCAAAAGGCATCAAATTACAGATTAGACCTTCTTATAATATGTCAACAAAAGTTAGATTTTATTTTCATCATTGACACTTTGAAAATTACAGAAAACAAAAAAATGGCGTCTGCAAAAGTTTGGGCACCCTGCAGAATTTATAGCATGCACTGCCCCCTTTGCAAAGCTGAGGCCTGCCAGTGTCATGGATTGTTCTCAATCATCGTCTGGGAAGACCAGGTGATGTCAATCTCAAAGGTTTTAAATGCCCAGACTCATCTGACCTTGCCCCAACAATCAGCACCATGGGATCTTCTAAGCAGTTGTTTAGAAAACTGAAACTGAAAATAGTTGACGCTCACAAAGCTGGAGAAGGCTATAAGAAGATAGCAAAGCGTTTTCAGATGTCAATATCCT
The DNA here is from genome assembly GCF_965119305.1 of Pelophylax lessonae. Classification (NCBI taxonomy): domain Eukaryota; kingdom Metazoa; phylum Chordata; class Amphibia; order Anura; family Ranidae; genus Pelophylax; species Pelophylax lessonae. The sequence goes on along the minus strand of NC_138772.1, from coordinate 372,520,958 downwards.
CTGTTCGGAATGTAATTAAGAAATGGCAGTCATCAGGAACAGGGGAAGTTAAAGCAAGATCTGGAAGACCAAGAAAAATATCAGACAGAACAGCTTGCAAGATTGCGAGATAAACAATTCAAAACCCACGTTTGACCGCACGATCCCTCCAGAAAGATCTGGCAGACACTGGAGTGTTGTGGTACACTATTCCACTATAAAGAGATACTTGTACAAATATGGTCTTCATGGAAGAGTCATCAGAAGAAAACCTCTTCTACGTCCTCACCACAAAAATCAGTGTTTGAACTTTGCAAATGAACATATAGACAAGCCTGATGCATTTTGGAAACAAGTTCTGTGGACCGATGAGGTTAAAATTGAACTTTTTGGCCGGAATGAGCAAAGGTACGTTTGGAGAAGAAGGGGCACAGAATTTAATGAAAAGAACCTCTGTCCAACTGTTAAGCATGGGGGTGGATCAATCATGCTTTGGGGTTGTATTGCAGCCAGTGGCACAGGGAAAATTTCAGCAAATTTTGGATGGTAACTTGATGCCATCTGTGAAAAAGCTGAAGTTAAAGAGAGGATGGCTTCTACAAATGGATAATGATCCTAAACACACCTCGAAATCCACGGGGGATTACATCAAGAGGCGTAAACTGAAGGTTTTGCCATGGCCTCCACAATCTCATGACCTCAACATAATGGAAAATCTATGGATAGACCTTAAAAGAGCAGTGCGTGACAGACAGCCCAGAAATCTCAAAAAAACTGGAAGACTTTTGTAAGGAAGAATGGGCAAAGATACCTCAAACAAGAATTGAAAGACTGTTGGCTGGCTACAAAAAGCGTTTACAAGCTGTGATACTTGCCAAAGGGGGCAGTACAAGATATTAACTCTGCAGGGTGCCCAAACTTTTGCAGACGCCATTTTTTTGTTTTCTGTTAGTTTGAAAGTGTCAATGATGGAAATAAAATCTAACTTTACAAATTTTTACCTGGGGTGCCCAAACTTTCGATCCCCACTGTGTATATATATATATATATATATATATATATATATATATATATATACACAGTGGGTACGGAAAGTATTCAGACCCCCTTAAATTTTTCACTCTTTGTTATATTGCAGCCATTTGCTAAAATCATTTAAGTTCATTCTTCTTCCTCATGAATGTACACATAGCACCCCATACTGACAGAAAAACACAGAATTGTTGACATTGTTGCAGATTTATTAAAAAAGAAAAACTGAAATATCACATGGTCCTAAGTATTCAGACCCTTTGCTCAGTATTTAGTAGAAGCCCCCTTTTGATCTAATACAGCCAGGAGTCTTTTTGGGAAAGATGCAACAAGTCTTTCACACCTGGATTTGGGGATCCTCTGCCATTCCTACATACATACATACATACACACACAATATATATATATATATATATATATATATATATAAATAAATAAAACTTGTAAACATCATGTGTCAATAGCAAACAAAGAATAAAAAATACAGCGTATACAATTGTGACACAAATCATACTGTAATTGAATGTTATTAAAATTACCTTTCCTTTTCAATCTGCAGCTGTTGTAATTTTCTGGAAATGCAATGCAATATGGCTACCTGGAGCTGTTCTGTACACAGAATGTATACTGAGCACACCCCAGAAACATCATTTCCTCCTTGTGTGAATTGCTCACTGGTTTTCCCAGAAGTCTGCCTAAGATATAAGTCAGATTTCTGGCATCTCCTGCAACAAAAAGGGATGCAGGCCCAGCTGCTTTCCTCATTAGTGCCGATTCACACATATGCGATGCGGGATCCCTGCAAATCCACTGCAGGTTCCTGCATCGCACTCCACTTGCAGTCAGTTCACACTGCCATATGGGAATCGTTGGGGGGTGTCAATACGAAGTTAACGACACCCCCAGATCAGTTCGCAAATGGCATGAATCAGATCTGTATGGCTGCATTCACCACACACAGACATCGCATGCGATTTGCAGAGCAGTGCGCTGTGAATCACATGCGATGTCTGACATGGTTGAAGTGTGAACCAACACTTAGAGCCCTGCAGGTGCTGCAGCTGACTGATAATTATGAAACGACTCCCATTAGATTCACTTTTCCACATGGACACAGACAAACACACAAGGATTTCTTCAGAATAACAATAAATAGGAATCTGCAACAAAGTTTGTTAAAATCCTTGCAATGTACAGAGATCACCCAGAGGGGAATGTTTTCTTTCTCAACAAACATGCAGTTACTCTTTAAATTCAGCACTTTGAACGGATGTAGAGAAGAGAAGACTGCAGATAAACAAGTAAAACCTATGTAGGAGGATTCGTTTCATCACGGTGTATCATCTGAGGCTGTTTACTTCACTGGGTATATAAGAGGGTTTATGACCACATTCAGGGCCATCAGATTTGTGTATCAGATTCGTTTTTATTTTTCAGCTACAGGAAAAACATAGATTACAGCTGCAGATTTTTAACTTCTGTGGTCTAATTAACCACTTAAGCCCCAGGAGATTTTACCCCCTTCCTGACCAGGGGGTATTTTGCGATTCGGCACTGTGTGACTTTAACGGACAATTGCGCGGTCGTACGACGCTGTACCTAAACAAATTTGACGTCCTTTTTTTCCCCACAAACAGAGCTTTCTTTTGGTGGTATTTGATCACCTGTGCGATTTTTTGATCATGCGCTATAAACAAAAAAAAAGAGCGTCAATTTTGCAAAAATAACAATATTTTTCACATTTTTTATATGAAATTCCCCCAAAAAAATGTAAAAATGAAAATGTTTTGGCCAATTTGTTTTACGCTACATATGTTTGGTAAAAAAAAAAAAAAAAAAAAAAAAAAAAAAATCGCAAAAAGCGTATTTTGATTGGTTTGCACAAAAGTTATCGCGTTTACTAACAAAGGGAAAGATTTTTGTTGTTTTTTTTTTTTTTAACGAGTAATGGCGGCGATCTGCGATTTTTTTTGCGGGACTGCGACATTGCGGCGGACAGATCGGACCCTTGACTGCCATTTTTGACACTTTTGGGGTTACCAGTGCTATACATATGCACTGTTACTGTAAAAATGACACTGGCAGGGAAGGGGTTAACTGTATTGGAGAGGGAGGGGTTAAGTGTGTCCTAGGGGCGTGTTTCTAACTGTGATTGGACATGGCTACTAGTGTAAAAACAGAGATCAACGGTCCTACATAGTAGAACCATCTGATCTCCATTTTTACACAGGGGAGAATGACAGGTGGCTTGTTTACATTAGCCGCCTGCCTTTATCCCTTCCCGGCGAACGATCGAGAGTGACCGGCGAACATCGGGTCTGCCGGTCACACGCACTGACTTGTTAGGGAACGAGCTGGGGCGGGCGCGCGCTCGCCCGCTATTGGCTCACAAGCGAGTGACAGGCTAGTGACGTACCGGTACGTCACTTTGCCTGGCCGGGGCTGACCGCCGCAGTATATGTACTTGCGGCGGTCGGCAAGTGGTTAAAAGATAAAATCTGATGCAGAGTCGGTTTTAGTTTTGGTCTTAAATGGGACTACAATATCATCTGTGCACCATGTTCTTAACCTGGTCCATGTACAATGCACCTACTTGAATGAACTGTGGCATCCATCTTTCCAACTCTGACTGGGGAACCGCTAGACCTCATCTCAATGCCAACTTCATTCCAGACAGGTTCAAGCTTCTTGCAGTGACCACACCAGGGAGCATAAAACTAAAAGAAAAAGAAAAAGGAATATGTCATAAACGAGCCATAGTATAGACAACATGACTCAAGTCTACCCATCCGTTCAGCCATCTCCTATTCTGTCCACCTTTAGGAGATCCCATCTCCACCTAAAAACGGTACTTTTACTTGTCTGCATCAAATCATCCCCCCATAGTTATGACCTTTTTTACCCCCCACCCCCCCCCCCCCCCCCGGCCGCACAAGCAGGGCCCTGCTAATCTTATTACATGCCGAACCGTGTGTTACTGTTATGTCCTGCCATATAGCCAATAAGGGATCTTGCAATGGATGTTACTAACATGCACTGCATTGATGCATTCACACAATTTCATACTTACTACCAGCAGGAATGAGTCCTTACATTTAAAGAGCACCTGTCATTTCAGATACATCATGGCCGCGCCCGTTAGCGGGCATGCACTCGCCTGCTGCCGCCACGTCCCTCAGCTTTTTGTGTCACTGCCGCATCACCAGCCGTCCTATTAAAGTAAATGGGACTGTCGGTGAGTCAACAGCCGGTCAGAGGAGAAGCCGCTGCGGCACAGAGATGACAGTTGCTCTTTACAAATTATGATTTAAATTGAGTGGATTTAAACTAAGCCTTTTTACTAGTGACTTAAATCGACTTGATTTAAATTAAATCCACAGGATACTTGGATTGAAATGCAGCTGGTTCAGCAGGAACTGCCAGAATTTTGATCCATGTATGGCCATTTTCGTTCAGAAGTTGATCTAGCGATGGACTTTTCCTGAACAGGATGGCCTTTATATTTTCGCTGCAGTGTGGATAAGAGTATTCCAATTGCAGCGGAGTCCCAATGCCAGAATACTGTACAATAGCACAGCTGGAGGATTTTTTTTTTATCCACCTCAAATCTGTAAATGGGGGGGAAATGGGGTACATTTTTTTTCTTCTTCATTAGCCGGCTGCATGGTTAACCACCTCAAGACTAAGCCTTTTCTGGCATTTTCTGTTTACAAGCTGAAATCAATTTTTTTTTTGCTCGAAAATTACTTATAACACCCAAACATTATATACGGTATTTCTTTTATCAGAAACCCTAGGTAATAAAATGCCCCTAAAAAGTGCCTAGGGTTCTGGGTCATGCCCCAGGGACTATGAATCAGGCAAAAAAACGTTCTTAAAAATTGTCGTTTTTGATAGAGAGCCAATTATTGAAAAAAAAAAAATGAGATTTCTTTGGATTTAGTGTCTGGGGGGGTCTAAAAAGTGTACCTGTGAAGTTTCAGCTCTGTAGCATATGTGTATTTTATATATATATATATATATATATATCCCTATCCCAGAATCTGCATAGTGGGGTCACCCTGACATGGCAAAGTTCGGTCACCCTGGCGTGGCAGAGTCAGGTCACCCTAAACTACACTACGGTCCCCCCGACATGGCAGAGTTCGGTCACCCTGACATGGCAGAGTCAGGTCACCCTAAACTACACTACGGTCCCCCCGACATGGCAGAGTTCGGTCACCCTGACATGGCAGAGTCAGGTCACCCTAAACTACACTACGGTCACCCTGACATGGCAAAGTCAGGTCACCCTAAACTACACTACGGTCACCCTGACACTTAAAACTATCCCTACAAAAACTAGATTATTGAATCTAACTATAGTGGTATATAGTACCCTAACTACACTGCATGTCCCTTTCCTCACACTAAAAAGAACAGCTCCATACAGCAGAAGAGAATTGCAAAATGACACTGGAGCTTTACAAGAAGCAGGAGAAACACAAATGCTTCCACTCTCTTCCACAGCCTCTGTATTACAGTGCTAGAGGTTTGGCGGGGCTATGTTATATACTGGGGGGCGTATTCACTCCTGATTGGCCTCTGGACCCCGTAGTCACTCCAATCACATTCCCAGCATCCTCCTGCCCCCTCAATTGGCTTTTACTGACGTTTCTGGGCCAATCATGGGCTTTTAAAGCCCAGTTCCTGTCCCATTGCATTTTGTGCGGTTCTGGTGGCCGAATTCCGAACTTTTACCGCAAAAAGTTCGGAATTCGGCTGAATTTCGAACACCCAATGTTCGGGTCGAACCGATGGTCGACCCGAACTGTTCGATCATCCCTAGTCAGAAGTGATTCATGCCGATATCAGAGGAATAAGGCAGCAAACAGAAATGACGATTAGTACTCTTAATAGTACACGCTATAGAGGGATGTGCTTTGTTCTTGAATATATTGGATATTTTTTAACTGTCAAAGTAGAAAATGTAAATTTTTTTGCAAAATTTTCGCTCTTTTTTTATTAATATCGCAAAAAATGAAAAGCGCAGAGCAGGGCCGGATTAAGAGCATCATGGGCTTGGTGCTGAGGATTTTGAAGGGCCTTAAGGGCCGTGCCTTGGCATGCACCCAGAGGAGGAAGGGTGCAGCCATGCATGCCTAATTCAACATGGGATGCTGTCTCTGAAGCCCATAAACACATCCATGCATTGGCAACTGTCCCTCCTTGTCCGGCCTTGGTGCTGTGTGGGGAGGTTCTGAGGGAGCTGCCTGGGGAAGCGAGCATAGAAGCCAGACTTCTGTGTTTACAAGTGACAGAAGAGCGGTAACAGTGAATATGGCCAACCCGGGGCCTATATAAAGGTAGGGGCCTGGAGCTGCAGCTCCAATAGCCCCTACGTTAATCTGGCCCTGAGGTGATCAAATACCACCAAAAGAAAGCTCTGTTTGTGGGGAAAAAAAAAAGGATGTAAATTTTGTTTGGGTACAGCGTTGCATGACCGCGCAATTGTCAGTTAAATTTGCGCAGTGCCAAGTTGCAAAAAGTGGCCTGGACGTAAAGCAGGAAAATCCTCCGGTGGTAAAGTGGTTAAGCTGCATCAAAATCAAAAATAAAAATGTATTACATGAATTACTTCTAGATTTGTTAGATAATAATAACATCAGCCTTTTTTTGTAAGAAAAATGCCATCAGCATTCCACCGTACTATTTTCCTGAGCCTATATTTCTGCTAACACAAGCACTTTTTTTGCTGTATCATAGCAGTAATCAAAGCAGGATCTATACGAGATAAGTGCGAACAACAGCTGGAATTCTCCAAAAAAACTGTTTAATCAATCTTACTTATAAAAATCCAGATAAATGTTTAAACAACAAATTGCAAAGAAATCTGCAGCTGAACAAATGACTTTCTTCTCAATCCCCTTGGTTTGTGCTCATTACGGGATTTAAGGCATATTGGCAATCGTACATTGTTTGTGTAAAACTTGGGGAATGAAATCTACAGAAATCAATAAAACACAATGTCCCCCTGCAAGAGTTCCGTTTTCATTTCAGCTATAGTTTACATGTACACAATCACTACTCCGCTGTATTCTAATTAATAGGGAAGATAGTGCTGCGCTATTCTGTAGTGATGGATAAATATAGATGCTAAAAAGTGCTGTAGTGCTGAATATTAGTGTAGGTAAATCACAAGTCTTCAGTAGGTATAGTAAAAATGAAAAACAAAGTGGCACAGTGCTAATAACTCCGAGTAATGACAGTGGCAAAGTGATGGATGAAAATATATAAAAGAACGGTATAAAGTGACAAGAGTGCAGAATATTGCCTCAAAAAGGTGTTTAAATATAATAAATAAATCTTAAGTCTTCAATAAATAAATAGGATAAAAAAAAAGGGGGTAGCAAATCAACAAGGTGCTATATCTCCAAATATATGTATGTGACAAGGTGATAAACTTCTAGTAATAAATAATAAAAAAAATCCTGGTTCAGTCAGTGGCCACTCCAAAATAGGCAAAAAAAAAAAAACAAAAGTGTGAATAAAGGTGACAGATGATCAATGTATTCTTATTGCCTTTCATATTACGGAGAAAGGACACACAGAAACAGATACTAGAACCAACTGGTGAAATCAAATGTGTTGTACTAATAGAAGATATGCTTGGAAAAGTGGAGAGTCCTTTATATCTTTTGTTGCTGCGGAGTAATATTTTTCTACTTTCAATCGATCAATGTTTCACTAAACCCAATATAAAAAACAACACCAAATTAAATCGGTTGCAACCCGCGTAACACATATGTGCCACAGCAAAAGGGAGGGATGTAATGCCCACAGGCCGCACATATGCATCACTGGGTGGCCAATGTTTCTGTGCTGAGTGAGCACTTACAGTACAGAGACTGAGCTGTCAAAGACAGCTCTCAGTCGGTCCCCACTAAAGACAGGTCCTGATCATGTGACCATTGTGACCTGGGCTGCTGTTAGAAATTACGGGGCCCCATACAGCCTACCTGACAAGCCCCCCCCCCCCCCCAGAAGTGTATTTTTGGACAGATTTATCAGACCTTTTCTTTGCAGCCTCAGTTGCAAAGATGAATTCATTGGGAGCGCTCTGAAGCTTCTTGCTTATTCACAAACTGAAGAATAGTAAACACAGTTTACTATGCTTCAGTGATCATTGGACAAAGGAGTGAACGGTGCCGTGCAGGAAAGGGCCATTAAATTATATATTTATCCGGCCAGCTAAGGCATCTAGCAGCATGGGTAGCAGCGTTGGAGTAACAGTATATTATATGCATTTGCAATGCCTTCACGTCATCTATCCTTGTGAGTAGCATTTGATCTACTTTTTCATTAAATATTACGGAGTTACGCTATGTGTCCCCGCTTCATTTGTATTTTTCCATGACACGGATGAGGTGAGTGGAGTACATTTGGAGGCCTGATTACGATCTGGAACCATATTGCAGCAGAATTGAGGTCCAATGAATTGAGATCTGTTTGAGATATACAGGCTCAGTGTTTTCAACAGTCTGGCGAGTGTCCATTTTGACAGGGAGAACGTCTTGATGGTGGAGGCTTATTGGGTGCTTATAGGAATCCTTCACACCCTTCCTCATATAAGTTTGATATCTTGCGTGGACTGTGACAACTTACTCTCAGCTGGGACTTTTTTCTCATGCATGCATGCGGTCATTAATTTATCACTATATGTGTTCCTTTGTTTTTATGCATACAGATGCGATGTGCATAATATAGCGCTGCTAGTGTTTTAGATTCTTTTATACCGTGAACTGAATCTATTGAACCTTGTATGTATTATTTCATTTTATAGCAGCTGCTTTGACTTTTAGGGTCTCTTTGAATTATTTATTGTATATACTAAGCGCTAGATGAGTAAGATTTTTGACCATCATAGGGTTTTGGTTTTCTTGCTCCTTATATATATAGCGCTGTATGTATATATATATTATATATATATATATACACATATATATACACACACACACACACACACACACACTTTTTATAGATGGGTGTTGGCTCTCTCATTGCTAGCTACTTTTTCTATTAGTGTGCGCGGTTTCTTCAATTTCCTACAGTATGAAAGAGGCCTTAGGGCACAGGAGCACCATACAGCACACATTTAGAAGTGATTCTTGGCCAAATCAATGGCAAAATAAAATACGCTTTGGTTGTAAGCAGATATTCACACAAGCATTATTTGTACGTAGGATCGTATGCACAGTACATATGCCCCTGTATACAGGTACTGCTCGGATGTGCATATATTCGCATTCAGCCAAAGCATATTTCAGCCTGTCCATGATTTTGACAGGCTCTTGACAATAGGCTATACACAGCATCTGTGACTCCTGAGCAGAGAGTTAGAGTAGAACTAAAAGGCAACATTTTTTAGTTTGTTATAGAGTGGAGAGGGATTAAAAAGCTTGTCAGTTTTTGTTGATGTCTGTGTCCCCATTAGGGAGATTCACCCTCTCTATTTGTCCTGTTTACTATTATTATTGAAAGTAAAAGTAAAAGAAAATCGCACATTTAGGATTGTCCCCAGAAAAGTAATAGAGGAGAAATCTTACAATATGGACACTAGTTCCGGTGACCTGGGGGTTCTCAAATAATTCCATTAATTTGCAGGTATTTGCTCTCACTTCCTGTTTGGCTCTGAGACAGGAAGTGAAGGGAAATCTCCTCAATGGGACACAGATGGGAAAAAACATGACAGGGGTTATAACCCTTCTTTGTGCTATGCAAAAAAAAAAAACGTTTTGCTTATAGTTCTACTTTAAGCCTTACATTGTATGGCCCTCTTGCGGCCGTGTGCAAATGCCGATAACCCCTCCAGTGCAACCCCCCGCTCCTTCTGGCGCTACCATTATGGTGCCTGTGCAGATATGCCAAAGAGCTCTCCTGGCACAACATTTTGATACAAATGTGCACACAGGATATTTTCCTTGGGGATGTTTTCAGACTTCCATGCTTTCTCCACTTTGTGTATGTGCGGGGAAACCCACAAGGGTACAGATGTGCTGCAGGGCTGTCTGGAGCAAAAGTCCTACAGCAAATCATCTGCGTAAGCACAGAATTTAGGAGAGGGTCCCACACATCATTCTTGCCTAGGTGCAGAAGTGCTACTTTGCAGTGCAATAGAGGTTTTAAAAAAAATATGCATACATACACACACAATTTAAAGACAGGGAGGGAAAAAGAGGCAGGACGTATATAGACATTAGGTTTAGGGTTAAAGCGGAGTTCCAGCCTCAAATACCTTTTTTAACTAAAAATACCCCTATAATACGAATCCATCGCCCTTTACAGAACCGCTATTCTCATACTTACAAGGAGTACAGTATTGGATTTTAGTCAAAATCGTACTTTTAAAAACGCTGTCTGGGGCGTGGCCATCTTGGATGTGGGCATCTGAAGCCGCAGTGTAATCTGCTGTGTCCTTCTTCCTGATTCCAGGAAGTGTTCTGGGAGTTCTTCCTGATTCCAGCCTCCTGGGAGTGATGACAAACAGATCCCAGGATGCAATGCAAAGGCGGAAGTGAGGTCGGTGGCCGTGGCCACAGAGCGGGAGAAGGAGGAAGTACAATCAAAAATACCCTGAAAATAAGGTAAGGGACCCCCAAAAAAAATTAAAAATGCCCAACTGTTGATCAGCATAGCGAGCACTCCAGGAATCACTAAAGTTGCAAAATAGGCCGGAAACGTCATTTTTTTTTTAGGAGTCAAATATAAAAACAGAAGTCTAGGAATGTTTTCTGTCTATGGTATGCCTTTTCAATATGTTCTAAATTCTGATCAGCAAGCCACAGAAAATAGCTTTCTAAACATTTTTCTTTTCATGTTTTTTTTTCATTCAACCTTTCATTGTCTAGCAAACCTGCAGACATCCAGACTTGCATACTACTGTAGAACAGTGCAGTTTTTAGGGCTTCAGGGTTGTAATGGCGGTACACAAGAACACAACCAATCGGTAGAGGAATATACTTACATCAACAAGCCAGATGTCATCTTGTCGGGTTTCTTTGAAACTAGGAAAACAAAATACAGAAAAATGCATAAGATATTATTAATAATAGACAGACGGGTTGTACAAGTAACTAGAATGGATATAAAACAGCCAGTCTTATAGTGCTTGGAAGGGTTTTTGACCTGCAAACAATCTACTACTATAGAAGACATCAAATGAAAATCATCAAATGTGCTATATAAATATGAACTACATTTCATTGCTATGCAGTTACTGTGCTGCAAATAAGCTGAATGTAAATAAAGGAAGGTTTACACTGGACCTGGCTATCAAAGCACAGGGAACATGAAGGCAGGAGGTATCAGATTATATCTGTAAAGTTGCCTGGTAACCATTAACATAATAAAAACGTTTAATGCGCCATTATCATTAAAAGCTTTTATGTTGTATACAATGGGAAAGTATTAAAAAAAACCTAAAAAAAATATTTTTTTTTTTTTTGCTGTTCGCATTCCACGTTGGGTAGATGCGAATTGCGAAGCCACATGAGTTCTATCAGTGGAGGATGCTTGGTGTCTTACCAAAGGAGGACGCAAGGTGGCTTCCTTGGGAAGCCATCTGCATCCTATCAGTGGTGGGTCCATCGTGCCCTAGCAAAGGAGGACGCAAGGTGGCTTCCCAAGGAAACCACCTGCATCCTATCAAGGTGGCTTCCCAAGGAATCGGTGGCAGATGCGACCTGTCCTAGCAAGGACCTGCGGGGGATCCATGTTGTCCTAGCAAAGGAGGGCGCAAGGTGGCTTCCTTCAGAAGTCACCAGCATTCTATCAGTGGGTGATTTGTGGTGTCCTAGCAAAGGGAGACACAAGGTGGCTTTCTTGGGAAGCCACCTGTGTCCTATTAGTGAATGATGCTATGTAGTCTAGCTATGGAGGGCACTAGGTGTCTTCTATGGGAAGCCACCTACGTTCTTCCTATCAGTGAATGATGCTAGGTGGAGAACGTTAGGAGTCTTCTATGGGAAGCCACGTGTGTCCTATCAGTGAAAGATGCTATATAGTCTAGCTATGGAAGGCACTAGGTGTCTTCTATGGGAAGTTACCTACGTTCTTCCTATCAGTGAAAGATGCTAGGTGTTCTGGCTAAGGAGGGCATTAGGCGTCTTCCTTGGGAAGCCACCTGAGTCCTATCAGTGAAGATGCTATGTGTTTTAGCTATGGAGGGCACTAGGTGTCTTCTATGGAAAGTCACCAACGTTCTTCCTATCAGTGAAAGATGCTAGGTGTTCTAGCTAAGGAGGGCACTAGTTGTCTTCCTTGGGAAGCCACCTAAGTCCTGCGTCCTATCAGTGAAAGATGCTAGGTGTTTTAACTATGGAGGACACTAGGGGGCTCCTTGGGAAGGCACTTGCATCTTATCAGTATACTAGGTGTAGCAAAGGAGGTCACTAGGCAGTTTCCTTGAGAGCCATTTACATGGTAATGCGGTATACATATAAACCATTACATGCATACAGAGCAGTTTTTATGTGAGATTTTGCGTGTAGCAACATCCTGCGCACCAGTTGCCATATTTTCAAAAAGCCATGTGTATGACTGAAAAGACCCGGGGGTGAACCTGCGCTTAGGAATGTGTGCTAAATTAAATATATAAAATTATATAAATAATGTGATATATAAGAATTTTGGTGCTAAAAATGACAAAAAACTATATTTAACTAAATTTGGTTAGGCTGCTGCTGATAAAAAGGAATAAATTCCTTCAAAGTGTCTGTGTGCAAAAGTGTCAGCGCTGCTCAAAAATTATTCTCCACTATACTGTGTTAATACAATAGTATTATTACCGTGCTGCATAAACCATAACTTAATAAATGATAGTACCATTAACATACATAAATAAATATAGTGACAATATCATTAAACATAAAACTCATGCAGTGACAATAAAGTGACAAGTGCTTGTGCAAAGCAATTATAGCTGGGTTCCTCCTCCTACTACTTCAAAGTCCTTTCATCAAACTGTCCGAATATAAATCACTAATATGCTGCAGGTCGAGCGTCTGACGTCACTTCCATTTCCAGTGGTTGGAGTGCAGGGGAGCCGCAGCGTCCACCACAGCAGGAAAGAGGCTTATCTTTATGGAGAAATTGTGATTGTAATGATGATTTGTTACTTGAATAAATACTTGTTTTAACCACTTACCCACCAGGCCTATTTTTGACACTTGATGTTTACAAGCTAAAATCATTTTTTTTTGCAAAAAAACTACTTAGAACCCCCAAACATTATATATATTTTTTTTAGCAGAGACCCTAGAGAATAAAATGCAGATTATTGTAATATTTTTTATCACACCGTATTTGCACAGCGGTCTTCCAAACGCAATTTTTTGGAAAAAATTCACATTTTTTTAATTAAAAAAATAAGAAACCCAATTTTTTTCCATAATGTGAAAGATAATGTTACGCCGAGTAAACAAATACCCAACATGTCATGCTTCAAAATTGTGCACACTCATGGAATGGTGACAAACTTTAAAAATCCCCATAGGCGACACTTTAAAAATTTCTACAGGTTGTCATCTTAGAGTTACAGAGGAGGTCTAGGGCTCAAATTATTGCTCTCGCTCCATTGATCGCGGCGATACCTCATGTGTGGTTTGAACACTGTTTACATATGTGAACGGGGTTTCCGTAAGCGTTCGCTTCTGTGCGCGAGCTAACGGGGACAGGGCGCTTTAATTTTTTTTTTTTTGTTACTATTTATTTTATTATTTTTTATTTTTACACCGTTTTAAAAAGAAAAAAAAATGTGATAATTTTTATTCATATTACAAGAAATGTAAACATTACTTGTAATAGAAAAAGGCACGACAGGAAAACTTTTTTGTGAGATCTGGGGTCAAAAAGTCCTCAGATCTCACAAGTACCCTTAGGCCTCTTTCACACGGGCGTTCTGTATGTTCGTACATCACCCCATCCGTTTGCGGGTGATATACGGACATAATGCATGTCAATGGGATTGCGGATGTCAGCGGATGATCATCCGCTGACATCCGATTTGTGTCCTTTCAGTTCTGTTCCGTTTTTTGGAATGGAATAGAACCCCATTTTTCTTCCGTTTAAAAAACGGAACAGATGCAAAATCGGTGTCAGCGGTGTCATCCGCAATCCCATAGACATACATTATGTCCGTATATCATCCGCAAACGAATGGGATGATATGCGGACATACGGACCGGATGACACAAGTGCACATCCGTGTCCGTAAAAAAAAAAAAAAAAGTGACTGAATGGACAACAAAAACGGAGCGCCCGTGTGAAAGAGGCCTAAAAGATGAAAAAAAAATGAATAAATAAATAAAATGAAAAATAAAAAAAAAAAAAGGGACATTTAAACCGGTTGCTAGGCAACGACGTTTGCCGTCGCTCCGGTCCTCCAAGACCATAGAGTCGAGTGAGGGCAAGCTTGCCCTCACTCGACATCCTGTCTGTGAGGATTCGGGACTGGATCGTTTTCCCCGCTGCCGGCGGGTTCGGTAAGCGGGGAAAAGTACCGGGACGCGGCGGGAGGGGGCCCTGGAAAGGTGATCCCGCGGCGAATCCGCCGCTGGGACCACCCTTTTTGGAAAGCAGACCTCCCGCCGTTTAAAAAAATACCACGCTATCTGCTGCCATAACACCGGTATTTAGGTTTAAGCGGCCAACGTTGGGCGGTTGGTAAGTTGTTAAACATATTACACTATGGACGTTTATTTTATTCATATGGCGGATGGTACTTGGTGGTGAGGAGGATAGAGCCCTGAAAGTAACATCATAGTGACCCCCATCCCTGAGAGGAGGTGCGTGCCTTGGTGGAGATCTATAAGGCTTATCTCTTACCGACTTCTGGTAAGCAGGGAGGAGAGAGGGGAGCACAGCTGTGAACTCACATTTGTTTTCCAGTTTGTTCAGTGGACACTGATCACTTCCTTGATTTATATTCGGACAGTTTGATGAAAGGACTTTGAAGTAGGAGGAGAAGGAACCCAGCTATAATTGCTTTGCACAAGCCCTTGTCACTTTATTGTCACTGCATGTTATGTATAAAGATATTTTTTCACATTAGAAAACTCATTTTTTTTAGGACGCACATTTTAATTCACCCGGTCATATAAAAGACAATCCCTATTATTTCTTTAATATACAAAAGAAGGGATAACTAATGACAGGAATAGAAGGCAGGATTCCTAGTGCTCTAAATTTACAACAATCAACTCCCACTGGTTTGAAACTCTATGCCATTATTGCAGCACAAACTCCCCGGAGCAATTCTCCCAGACCCGAGCTTTTCCCGCACCTGGCCCTGACATAACAAATCATCATTGTTTTCATTAGGACACCCAGTTTCGTCACTTTCCAAAGAAAGCTGCCATCACTGCAACAATGTCAATGGAAGCCCTACATAAACAGAGCACGTCTTTTCTGCTACCGCGTTTTGTTCTGACTCAGGACTTTACAGTATACCATCATAGCTTATTCTGCGTTCCACTGAGCCAATTATCTGATGGCTACTCAATGAACCGCACATTATAAATCCCCCAGAGACAGATTTCCCCGATACCAGGAGCTCACACTGGGCTATTCAGCACGCTCAGCTCGTCACAAATGTCAGCCCTGTTTAGCAATATACAAAACATTTATAGAAAGCAGATGCTTCCATTTTTCTTTTACCACTTCCAGTCCGGACCATTTCTGACATTTCTCTCATACATCATACAAATCTGCATTTTTTTTTTTTTTGGGTAGAAAATTACTTAGCATCCCCAAACTTTATACATATTTTTAGGCAGAGAGCCTGGAGAATAAAACGGTGGTTGTTGCAATTTTTTATGTCGTACGATATTTGCGCAGAAATTTATCAAACGCAAATTTTCAGGAAAAAAAACAAGTTAATTAGTTTTGGTGAGCACAAACACAAAATAATACCCAATGTTTTTTGTAAAGTATTACCCAGTTACGGACCGCCTGCCGCACTTATACTGTGGCAGGCGGCCCCTCCTGCGTGAACAGACGTAGGGGTACGTCGGTCGCAAGCCTGGTGCTGAGGGGCAAGCGTGCGCCACCGCCAATGCGCTCCTGTCCCCACCAGGCAGGGGGGATGTCGAAGCACGGGGCTGGTGGCCGCAATTGCCGCCGGCCATCCGCAATCGCTCCCCGCTGACAGAGAAGGACGGGCAGCTGTTGTAAACACAGCCGACCGATCTTCTCTCTGAAAAAATCAGAGCGCCTGTGATCCTTCTATATAGGGTGACAGGTCTCTATGGTCATTTCAAAAGCCCAACCCCACACAGTTAGTAAACACGCCCCTAGGCTTACATTTAACCCCTTGACCACCAACTAGGTTAACCCCTTCCCTGCCAATGTCATTATTACAGTAAAAGTGCATCTTTTTAGCACTGATTACTGTCTGCCGCAATGTCACAGTCCTGCTAAAAATCGCAGATCGCTGCCATTACTAGTAAAAAATAAATAAATATGACATAAATTAGTGATCGACCGATATCGCTTTTTTTAATGCCGATACCGATATTTTGGTCATCGGATATTGGTATTGGCCGATATCTGCCGATATTTTCGGACATGTAAAAGATTTATAATAATGACCATTACGGATGCCTCTGTGGTGCTGAGACATATTAGATAGATATGGAGTTATATTTTTGGTTTCCACTCTTTTGCAAATACACAATAGAAGGGTTTTTTTATGTTTTATCTATTTTATCTGTAAAATGTCTGGGGTTACTGTTGTTTCTCCCTTTTTGGTTGATTCTCGATCGTTCCCCGTGTGGATTTTTTGTTAGATTTATAACAATGTCTTTATTATATACTAATGTATACATTGGTTACCATGTATAATTTCTACTTCTGTATTTTTGATATGCTATTTGATCTTTTTCATCTCCTTAATAATTATATACATACAAATACATATATATATATATACAGTGGGTACGGAAAGTATTCAGACCC
Source organism: Pelophylax lessonae (assembly GCF_965119305.1). Taxonomy (NCBI): domain Eukaryota; kingdom Metazoa; phylum Chordata; class Amphibia; order Anura; family Ranidae; genus Pelophylax; species Pelophylax lessonae. The sequence goes on along the minus strand of NC_138772.1, from coordinate 372,503,954 downwards.
CCTTAAATTTTTCACTCTTTGTTATATTGCAGCCATTTGCTAAAATCATTTAAGTTCATTCTTCTTCCTCATGAATGTACGCATAGCACCCCATACTGACAGAAAAACACAGAATTGTTGACATTGTTGCAGATTTATTAAAAAAGAAAAACTGAAATATCACATGGTCCTAAGTATTCAGACCCTTTGCTCAGTATTTAGTAGAAGCCCCCTTTTGATCTAATACAGCCAGGAGTCTTTTTGGGAAAGATGCAACAAGTCTTTCACACCTGGATTTGGGGATCCTCTGCCCTTCCTCCTTGCAGATCCTCTCCAGTTCTGTCAGGTTGGATGGTAAACATTGGTGGACAGCCATTTTTAGGTCTCTCCAGAGATGCTCAATCGGGTTTAAGTCAGGGCTCTGGCTGGGCCATTCAAGAACAGTCACGGAGTTGTTGTGAAGCCACTCCTTTGATATTTTAGCTGTGTGCTTAGGGTCATTGTCTTGTTGGAAGGTAAACCTTCGGCCCAGTCTGAGGTCCAGAGCACTCTGGAGAAGGTTTTTGTCCAGGATATCCCTGTACTTGGCCGCATTCATCTTTCCTCGATTGCAACCAGTCGTCCTGTCCCTGCAGCTGAAAAACACCCCCACAGCATGATGCTGCCACCACCATGCTTCACTGTTGGGACTGTATTGGACAGGTGATAAGCAGTGCCTGGTTTTCTCCACACATACCGCTTAGAATTAAGGCCAAAAAGTTCTATTTTGGTCTCATCAGACCAGAGAATCTTATTTCTCACCATCTTGGAGTCCTTCAGGTGTTTTTTTAGCAAACTCCATGCGGGCTTTCATGTGTCTTACACTGAGGAGAGGCTTCCGTCGGGCCACTCTGCCATAAAGCCCCGACTGGTGGAGGGCTGCAGTGATGGTTGACTTTCTACAACTTTCTCCCATCTCCTGACTGCATCTCTGGAGCTCAGCCACAGTGATCTTTGGGTTCTTCTTTACCTCTCTCACCAAGGCTCTTCTCCCCCGATAGCTCAGTTTGGCCGGACGGCCAGCTCTAGGAAGGGTTCTGGTCGTCCCAAACGTCTTCCATTTGAGGATTATGGAGGCCACTGTGCTCTTAGGAACCTTAAGTGCAGCAGAAATCTTTTTGTAACCTTGGCCAGATCTGTGCCTTGCCACAATTCTGTCTCTGAGCTCTTCAGGCAGTTCCTTTGACCTCATGATTCTCATTTGCTCTGACATGCATTGTGATCTGGAAGGTCTTGTATAGACAGGTGTGTGGCTTTCCTAATCAAGTCCAATCAGTATAATCAAACACAGCTGGACTCAAATGAAGGTGTAGAACCATCTCAAGGATGATCAGAAGAAATGGAAAGCACCTGAGTTAAATATGAGTGTCACAGCAAAGGGTCTGAATACTTAGGACCATGTGATATTTCAGTTTTTCTTTTTTAATAAATCTGCAACAATGTCAACAATTCTGTGTTTTTCTGTCAGTATGGGGTGCTATGTGTACATTCATGAGGAAGAAGAATGAACTTAAATGATTTTAGCAAATGGCTGCAATATAACAAAGAGTAAAAAATTTAAGGGGGTCTGAATACTTTCCGTACCCACTGTATATATATATATTAGTATTCCCTGCTCGTGCGACTTTGATGATCTTTTCATCAATGGGTATATGGATCTTATTTATACAGAAGACCGGACATGGATATATTTTTGCGAGTCTTTACATTTTATTTGTATATTTATATGCCCACACCCTATTGGTGAATCCAATAAGGTCCTGTGCTTTGTATTTTGTACATTTAGATGTTGTTTTTAAAAGGATGAATGTTTGTTATTCAGCTACCTCTTTTGCATATAGGAACCTGTTGTGTTCAGCTGTTTTCTTCACTATTTAAGGCTCAAAAGTGGAACTTCCGCTTATCTGTCTCCTCCACATTTGGCGCCTTTCGGGGGGGGGGGGGGGGGGAGCAGGTATCCATTTTTGACTGGTACCCTGTCCCCACTTCCGTCCGACCTCGCCGTGGCGAGATACGTCAGAGGTTTGGCCCCCTCCTCCTCCCTCTGCTTCCAGGTCAGTAACTGAGCGCAGCACGCTTTGCGCATGCCCAGTAGGGACCCGGCCGTGAGGCCGCAAGGCTTCACTGCTAGGTTTCCTCACCAGCAATGGCGGCGGCAGCACCCGATAGAAACATCGGCTGCGGTGCCGACATGGCTGGACTCCAGGGCAGGCAAGTGCCGACATGGCTGGACTCCAGGGCAGGCAAGTGCCGACATGGCTGGACTCCAGGGCAGGCAAGTGCCGACATGGCTGGACTCCAGGGCAGGCAAGTGCCGACATGGCTGGACTCCAGGGCAGGCAAGTGCCGACATGGCTGGACTCCAGGGCAGGCAAGTGCCGACATGGCTGGACTCCAGGGCAGGCAAGTGCCGACATGGCTGGACTCCAGGACAGGCAAGTGCCGACATGGCTGGACTCCAGGGCAGGCAAGTGCCGACATGGCTGGACTCCAGGACAGGCAAGTGCCGACATCGCTGGACTCCAGGACAGGTAAGTGTCCTAATATTAATAGTCAGCAGCTACAGTATGTGTAGCTGCTGACTTTTAATTTTTGTAAGGGGGGGGCAGAACTCCCCTTTAAGTGACACACAGAGGGGTGCATTTTAGGTTCTGATTAAGCAAATTTAGTTTGTGAAATGCATCAACATATCCTGTTTTTGTTATTGGCAAGAACTATTGAGAATAAGGAATAAAGAAAAAGGTTTTATCCTTTATATGCTGGAGTGTGGTCAAAACTTCTTTTGTACTTGGATAGCTACTCAGACCATGGCCTGGACCTGCACCCGGTCATTAAAGGGTGGATTCATCGCACCTGGAGTGGTGTAACATTGCCTTCGGTCCCCCAAGACTTACCTGAGCCCTCTCTCCATCCAGTGATGTCCGGGAGTGCCTCAGCCGTTTGGGACTCTCTCTCCTGACTGGCTGAGACAAAGCAGTGACACCATTGGCAATCAAACTCAGCCAATCAGGAGAGGGGGTGGGGCCAAACAGCAGCTCCATGTCTGAATGTATACACATAGCTGCGGTTCAAGTGCCCCCATAACAAGCTGCTTGCTGTGACTCAACAGAAGGGAGGGACCAGGAGCTCCAGCCAGGGACCCGAGAAGAGGAGGATGGGGGCTGCCGTGTGCAAAACCAACTGCACAGAGGAGGTAGGAACTAGAGTAGGTTTGTTATTTTATTGGGGAAAAAAAAACAAAAAACGAAACTTTACAATCACTTTAACACTGGCTAGGCACACAGTTAACCCCTTCCCAGCCAGTGACATTAATAGAGTGACAGTGCATATTATTAGTCACTGTAGATGTCAGGGGCAGTTAGACAGTTCCCACAAAGTGTTAGTTAGTGCTGGAGGCAGTCGGACACTATCACAGTCCCACTATAGGTCCCTAATCACTGCCATTACTAGTATGAAAAAAATAAATAAATACCAATTCCAGTATATATCCCATAGTTTGTAGGCGCAATAACTTTCACTCAAACCAATCAAAATACACCTATTGGGATTTTTCTTTTACCAAAGACTGTATGTGTAGCAGAATACATTTCGGCCTAAATTTATGAAGAAATTTAATTTTTTTTTTAAATTTGTTTATTGGGTATGTTTTATAGCAGAAAGTAGAAAATATTTAAGTTTATTTATTTAAAGTCTTTTTTCATTTATATTGCAAAAAAAAAAAAAAAAAAAACACCAAGTGGTGATCAAATACCACCAATAAAAAGCTCTATTTGTGTGAAAAAAAAAAAAAATAGTTTGGGTACAGCATTGCATGACTGTGCAATTACCAGTTAAAGTAGCACAGTGCTGAATAGCAAAAAATGGCCTGCTCATGAAGGGGAGGGGGTGAAACCTTTCAGAGCTCAAGTGCTTAAAAGCAAACACTTACTATATTGCAGCTTACCAATTCTTACATGTGATGGCTGCATTAGTTTTCTATTTTAGACTTTCTTTCCTGTATGTTCACCTGGCGATCCTGCCAGTAATATGGACTATGCTGCACAGGGGGACACAGTGTAAGATGCCACAACGCCAACGCTGACGCGTTTCACCGACGAGCAGTCGGTTTCTTCAGAGCTAGTGGTGTAATCCAAGGTATCCGCCTTTATGTTAGACTTAATTGGCTGCAATAAATTAACCATATCGTCACCATTACGGCATTTAACCCATGTATGGGATATCTATGGATATTATCTCCCCAATGGATAGAAGATACCCATGTCTTTCAGTAAGGTGATTAAGTCAAGCATAAGGAGTGGTACCATAGGAAATGTCGGCGTTCATAATGATGAACAATAAAAAATACTGCATAATACCGATGAGCTGTGCGATAAATATAAAATCAATGATTAAAGGTTGTTAGTTTATATAATTGCCATCACCGTGGGAACTCGTATAAACAGGGGGGGGAGAAAAGAAATTTACCCATATCACATGAAATATAAATGATACCTTAGGTTAGACAGGCTGAGAAGAGATCACAGAGCTAATGGCCTATTATTGAACAGGTCTGTGTTTTACACTATATTAAGGGTGCACAAAGATGTATATTACGTAGTAGATATAAATGTTAGGCATCTACATGTAAGAAAGAGGAAATATAGAGAATTTGGCCGGGTGAAAACAGAACCGTGCCCCTCCCATCTCGGACATCTGGGGGGTGACCAGGGGGCTTTATTCATGCGTTAAGAAAAGGCTGGAGATTGAATTCAACATTTAAACCATGGGGTACCCGAGACCCCATCATGTATATCCACATCTTTTCTTTTTGAAGGAGGACATTGTCAAAGTCACCCCTTCTAGCTGGCAATTTAAGTGCGTATATCCCCCTAACTTTCAAGCCCTCTGGGTCAGCCCCGTGATGTTCCAAGAAATGGAGGGGCACGGTTCTGTTGTCCACTTTTTTCCTGATGTCGGAGATATGTTCCAGAATCCGCACTTTGAGCTGGCGTTTTGTCTTGCCGATGTAAGACTTCTTACAGGGGCAGATAAGTTCGTAAATCACGCGCTCTGTTTGGCAGTTAATGAAACTGTTTATGGTAAATTCCCTCCGCCCATCACAGCTTGAAAAAGTTTTACATTTCAAGACCGATTTGCAGATTGTGCATCTTCCGCATGGGAACATGCCTTTTAATCTAGGCAGTGAAGTGAGCCAATTGTCTTCTCTTCGTGAGCGTGTGAACTCTGAATGGCAAAGATTATCCCTAAGGCTCGGTGCCCGTTTGGCTGTAAGAAGGGGGCGTGGTCCAACAATACGTTCTATTGGAGGAGAAATCGTGAGGACTGGCCAGTGTTTATTTAACACTGTCCTGACCTGTTCCCATTGCGTGCCGAAAGGTGTAATGATACGGGGACAAGTTGTCTCTGTCGAAGTTTTTTTAGAGGTTGAAACGTCACCGTTGCCCAGGAGGGTTGTCCTTGGTCTCAGAGCCACTTTTTTGCGGGCTCGTTTAATGGTCTGGTGTGTGTAACCCCTTTCACGGAATCTCTTATGAAGCTGTCTGGCTTCCACCTGATAGTCCTCTGGTTCAGAGCAATTCCTTTTGTGACGGAGAAATTGACCCACTGGGATGCTCTGGACCCACCCTATGGATGCATCCGATAGCACAGTGAATGAACGTACTCCTAAGTAAATTGATGAGAATCAATAGCTCACTAGTGCTTAGTGAACCTCACAGCGTGTCCGTGCAGGTGTATGCATGGGGCACAAAGAAATCCTGCAGTCCTCTCAAAGGGAAGGAATAAGCTTCACTGCAAAAGAAGGGGACAGAGGGTAGGTCACCAGGAGTTGATGGAGGGGTGTGCTACTCGGCTGCTGGAGTCCAGTAGAGCTCCGGATCCGCTGCTGCATGTACCGATTAGGTGAAGATGTCCTCATACAGAAAACTGAGGTACAGCCAACATGGGGGAATGTTCCACTGGTATAACAGTAAAGGCAGCTTTACCTGCAGATGTTGTGGGGGTATGCGGTCCGGCTGTGCTCTAGATGGGATCCATGGAGGTATAGAGCTCCGTCCCAGTCCTGTTATACTGTGCAGACCGTTCCGCTGTCTTCTCCGGAGCGGCGTTCAACCCGGTTATCGGCTACCACGGCATAGAGGATCCAGTTGCTTCCTGGTATGAGTGAAAGACGTCACTTCCGGTAAGTACGGTCCGCCGGGTGCCTGGTGAGGGGAACAGCCGCTGACAGTAGCCAAGGAGATGGCGAGCAATATGGACTATGCTGCACAGGGGGACACAGTGTAAGATGCCACAACGCCAACGCTGACGCGTTTCACCGACGAGCAAAGAGCCAAAGAGGCAGACTTGATCTCCAAGAGAGAGGCAGATCACTTGACTATAAAGAGTTACAACATTCCAACTTTTTATATCATCCCCAAACTGCACAAATCCCTGAATAACCCCCCAGGTAGACCCATCGTCTCTGCGATAGGGGGACCACTTGAAAAGATGGGTCAATTTATTGATGTACTGATCAAGGAGATGGTAACTAGCCTACCCTCCTACGTACAGGACACCAGGGATGTCCTTCAAAAACTATCGCATACTCCTACCATGCATGACATTACCTTGGTTGGGATTGATGTAGAGAGCCTGTATACTTCTATCCCTCATAAGTGGGGTTTACAGGCAGTTACTCATTTCCTTGGTCAGCATCACTCACATTTGGGGGCGCACAATGAATTTGTCGTTGAGCTCCTGGAATTCTTACTCCAACACAATTATTTCCAATTTTTACAAAATTATTATCAACAAATCAGAGGGACATCCATGGGGGCACCGTGGGCCCCGGCCTACGCGTGTCTTCATTTGGGACTCTGGGAGGAGCAGGTGGTCTATCCATCCCCGATGTACCTCAGCCACTCACGTATGTGGCTGAGGTACATCGACGATGTCCTGCTCCTCTGGGGCGGTACCCAATATGAATTGGAGGAATTCATGCATGAGCTCAACGACAACGACCGCAATATTAAACTTACATTCAATGCCTCTCCTAGTCACCTCCCCTTCTTAGACTTGCTCATTTCTAATGAGAGTGGCAGGCTCAAAACAACTACATACCGCAAGGAGACCGCAGCCAATACACTCCTCGCGGCAAGTAGCCACCACCCTAGATCCCTGGTCCAGAGCATCCCAGTGGGTCAATTTCTCCGTCACAAAAGGAATTGCTCTGAACCAGAGGACTATCAGGTGGAAGCCAGACAGCTTCATAAGAGATTCCGTGAAAGGGGTTACACACACCAGACCATTAAACGAGCCCGCAAAAAAGTGGCTCTGAGACCAAGGACAACCCTCCTGGGCAACGGTGACGTTTCAACCTCTAAAAAAACTTCGACAGAGACAACTTGTCCCCGTATCATTACACCTTTCGGCACGCAATGGGAACAGGTCAGGACAGTGTTAAATAAACACTGGCCAGTCCTCACGATTTCTCCTCCAATAGAACGTATTGTTGGACCACGCCCCCTTCTTACAGCCAAACGGGCACCGAGCCTTAGGGATAATCTTTGCCATTCAGAGTTCACACGCTCACGAAGAGAAGACAATTGGCTCACTTCACTGCCTAGATTAAAAGGCATGTTCCCATGCGGAAGATGCACAATCTGCAAATCGGTCTTGAAATGTAAAACTTTTTCAAGCTGTGATGGGCGGAGGGAATTTACCATAAACAGTTTCATTAACTGCCAAACAGAGCGCGTGATTTACGAACTTATCTGCCCCTGTAAGAAGTCTTACATCGGCAAGACAAAACGCCAGCTCAAAGTGCGGATTCTGGAACATATCTCCGACATCAGGAAAAAAGTGGACAACAGAACCGTGCCCCTCCATTTCTTGGAACATCACGGGGCTGACCCGGAGGGCTTGAAAGTTAGGGGGATATACGCACTTAAATTGCCAGCTAGAAGGGGTGACTTTGACAATGTCCTCCTTCAAAAAGAAAAGATGTGGATATACATGATGGGGTCTCGGGTACCCCATGGTTTAAATGTTGAATTCAATCTCCAGCCTTTTCTTAACGCATGAATAAAGCCCCCTGGTCACCCCCCAGATGTCCGAGATGGGAGGGGCACGGTTCTGTTTTCACCCGGCCAAATTCTCTATATTTCCTCTTTCTTACATGTAGATGCCTAACATTTATATCTACTACGTAATATACATCTTTGTGCACCCTTAATATAGTGTAAAACACAGACCTGTTCAATAATAGGCCATTAGCTCTGTGATCTCTTCTCAGCCTGTCTAACCTAAGGTATCATTTATATTTCATGTGATATGGGTAAATTTCTTTTCTCCCCCCCCTGTTTATACGAGTTCCCACGGTGATGGCAATTATATAAACTAACAACCTTTAATCATTGATTTTATATTTATCGCACAGCTCATCGGTATTATGCAGTATTTTTTATTGTTCATCATTATGAACGCCGACATTTCCTATGGTACCACTCCTTATGCTTGACTTAATCACCTTACTGAAAGACATGGGTATCTTCTATCCATTGGGGAGATAATATCCATAGATATCCCATACATGGGTTAAATGCCGTAATGGTGACGATATGGTTAATTTATTGCAGCCAATTAAGTCTAACATAAAGGCGGATACCTTGGATTACACCACTAGCTCTGAAGAAACCGACTGCTCGTCGGTGAAACGCGTCAGCGTTGGCGTTGTGGCATCTTACACTGTGTCCCCCTGTGCAGCATAGTCCATATTGCCCGCCATCTCCTTGGCTACTGTCAGCGGCTGTTCCCCTCACCAGGCACCCGGCGGACCGTACTTACCGGAAGTGACGTCTTTCACTCATACCAGGAAGCAACTGGATCCTCTATGCCGTGGTAGCCGATAACCGGGTTGAACGCCGCTCCGGAGAAGACAGCGGAACGGTCTGCACAGTATAACAGGACTGGGACGGAGCTCTATACCTCCATGGATCCCATCTAGAGCACAGCCGGACCGCATACCCCCACAACATCTGCAGGTAAAGCTGCCTTTACTGTTATACCAGTGGAACATTCCCCCATGTTGGCTGTACCTCAGTTTTCTGTATGAGGACATCTTCACCTAATCGGTACATGCAGCAGCGGATCCGGAGCTCTACTGGACTCCAGCAGCCGAGTAGCACACCCCTCCATCAACTCCTGGTGACCTACCCTCTGTCCCCTTCTTTTGCAGTGAAGCTTATTCCTTCCCTTTGAGAGGACTGCAGGATTTCTTTGTGCCCCATGCATACACCTGCACGGACACGCTGTGAGGTTCACTAAGCACTAGTGAGCTATTGATTCTCATCAATTTACTTAGGAGTACGTTCATTCACTGTGCTATCGGATGCATCCATAGAGGTCTTTACATACCACCTGGCAAGTGTACCGACCACATGTTCGATACATGTCTGGTGGTATGTTAGGTCATACATGAGTTATTTGAACCATTATCTGATTGTTATTTTCCAATTCACCTTAGGTGTATCCACAACTCCAGATAATCCATTGTGGTTTATTTCTCATTTAACTATTGACATGCTCCAGTCCCATTCTCTACATGTGTTTCATGCCACTTTTTATTATATGTTTTTTAACAGTGTCTAAGTAGTGTGTTCCTCCATTGCCTTGTATTGAGTCCTATTCTCGTATTTTCACAGGCATAAGTGCCTTAATAAAATTTAACTTTTTACACTATATTTTTTGCTTGAGTACCCTTAGTTGGTTTTCTGTGGGAGTGCTCCATTTTGGGCCACCCCCACAATTTCTGTTTTTTCGAATCTGTATACTCATCCAACGGTTACTTTATGCTTTTTTCTCTAGCCTTCAAATTGTGTTATTATACACAATTGTGTAGCTAGATATAATATCTGCTTCGGCATCTCTGAGGCCCATAACGGATTACCATATACCCTATTTATTTTTGGATCCTGCCAGTAAGTCTGTAGTGTTTCAACAGAACAAGCTGTCCTGCAGGTGTAGCAGTTAGACGGTTGAGACAACCTATTTACCACTGACCGGGGTGCTTACAATGATCAGTTTTTTTTTTTTTAATTTATTTATTTATTTATTTATTATGTAAAACCTTTAGGCTCGGTTTCCACTAGTGCGACTTGCTATGCGACTTGACACATGTCAAGTCGCACAGCAAGTCAAAAGCCATTCGTTTCAATCTGGCCCGTTTTCACTGCCGCGACTTGAGTTGCGGCGACTTCAAAAGTAGTTTGTGCACTACTTTTGGGCCGACTTCAGTGCGACTTCCCTCTATAATGAGGGACAAGTCTCACTGAAAGCCGCAAACAACTTTCACTACGAAGTCGCGCTAGAAGTAGCACGACTTCGTAGCCTCGGTAGTGGAAACGGAGCCTTAGCCTGAAAGGAAAAACAAACAAACGATCTGCTTGCTGTAACTTCTTATAAAGTATAATGTACTTCTATATTAGCTGGAGTTTAAATTCAATTTGTTAGTGTATCTAAATCTGCTAGTACATTTACAACACTCCCCTCCCCCAGATTACCCATGCTGATGTCCAAAGGTGCTTTCTGTTCTCCTTCATCCAGTGTTGAGTCTCCCTGACGCTGGAGGTGCGTCACGCTGGCCGTAACCGATTAGAAAATCGTTGGGAATAAATGGTCGGATTTCTAAAGATTTTTTGAATCTGCATGCGATAACGCCATCATTGTATTGATATTTGTCGCCTAATTATTGATATATTACCAATCATACATAAGCGGTACATTTTACATCGATCGATCAGACACGATCCGGGGTTACATTTTAAAAACGCACATACGCTGTTGATTTTTTCAAACAGTTTTTGGTCGATTCCACTACTGTTTCGATCGTTTAGACTGACATGACAGTTCGTTTTTTTCCCATAAAACTTTGCATTTCGATAATTGAACAATCAAGCATATCAAACGCTTTTCCAAACAATTTCTAATTGTGTATGGCCAGATCACAAGGAGAAAACAGAGGGGAAAAAGCCTAAAAAAGAAAACGAATGCAGTCACCACATCTAATGATTGGTGAGTTGCAATATAGTACATAGATTACAGTTTTGGTTTGGGGGTTTAGGGCCAATTCACACTAGTGTGATGCCAAACACCACATGTGATTCGCACTGCATTGCTGTGTGTGTGATGCCAAACACCGCATGTGATTCGCACTGCATTGCTGTGTGATGCAATTTCAGCCATACAAACTGGTGCAGGACCCTTTTCTTGGTCGGCACTGGAATCAGATAACATGGGCGTTCACACCTATGCACTCCGATTCCTGCACCATTTCACTGTTCGCACTGCGATTCCATCTGGGGGGGGGGGTCATTAACTTTACATTGACACCCACAGTGGTTCGCAGATCTCAGTGTGCAATTCAGGAACGGGCACAGAATCTCAGGGTTTTCCGCATCGTACCAGTGTGAACCAGGCCCTTAACCTCTTGGCCCCGGCACCTCCTGGCCTTTTAAGGGTTTAGGATGTCGGGAGGTGGGGCTTCTGATCATGTGACCGCTGTGATTTGCTGTCACATGATCAGAAAGCTCCTGATTGCAAGTAGCGATTGGGAGCTTTCCGGTGACCACCCGGTAACGCGGTCTCGGCACTGCTGTAGGGGGGACATGATAGCAATTTTTAAATATCTCAATGGGGATCTCAGCTTAGAAAAAAAGCTGTTCAGTCGAAGGGATTGCATGAGGACTCGGGGGCATACAATGCGATTAGAGGAGAAGCGTTTTAACCTCAGGCAACGCAGGGGGTTCTTTACTGTTAGGGCTACAAGATTGTGGAATTCTCTACCACAAGAGGTGGTTTCTGCGGGAAGTATGGTGGCTGTCAAAAGACTATTGGACGTGCATCTCAAGGATCAGAACATTCAGGGGTATGTGAGATGATTACAGCCACACACACCTACACAGGATGAACTGGATGGACTATTGTCTTTATTCAACCTCACCTACTATGTATATGTATTTACACTAATGCATGCAAATATTTGGCGGCTCGTGCCAAGGCCCACCCACTGAGAGGCGGCATATTTGTGTGCAGCTGGCATCAAGGGGTTATTATTTGAGCAATGAAAATACATGACTATAGACAACTGCTTCCCTTTGTCCAGGATCACTCATTCATTCTCAATTCACATTTGCGCAATGCAGTAATGCACGCAAAATCGCACACGTTCCTGCAGCGGCGCGCACCAAAAAAAAGTGCATCCCTTTAGCAGACTTGCAGCCATATCACTCCAAAGAACCTTGCATGCCAAAATCAACGGAAACAAAACTCTGCGCGTGAACAGCGGCGGATGTTAGTATAAATGAGCTGGGGGGGGGGGGGCGCTTCTAATCGCACGCCCCACTCATTCCACCTGCAAGTATCCTTGTCGCAGCTCTCCGCCCGTGTGATCGCTGCGCTCAGGCGCGTTGTATAGCAATGCGGCAGGTTTGCAATTTTGCACAGCTGAACTCATCTCATCTCACGACACGCTGGCGTCCCCTCCACCATTGTAACCGTGCTTCATTGTACAGCGCAGTGCAAACTATATAAATTCTGTGTAATAAAATATATTAATGATGATGATGATTGCATCACACCTCCGCAATGTACTTCGGCACACATGTGTGAATGAGCCCCACAAGCCTGCTATTGTTTATAAATGGGGGACATAGGATCCAGTGTGTGCATCCTTCAGGAGAACAGTCATCAATCAGATCAATAAGATAAATGTATAAATGAAATCTTACGTCTCATCCAGATCCTCTACAAAAGCAGAAGTGGGGGCCAGCAGAGACAAGGAGACTGCAATAGAAGACAAGGCGGTAAGTGACAGTCCAGCACCGATGGCGGCACACACAGTACGATCAACACTGCCATGGATACACATTACCCCTGCCCAGCACCGATCGCCCGATGGACAGAGGCTGTCATCCTTACCTGTTGCTAAGAAGCAGAGGCCGGCAGCTGCCATGTTCGGAGGATGTGATACCGGAAGGAAACACAGAGGGGAGGACACTCCCTGTAAGGGAGGGGGAGGGGTGGGCGGCTTCTGTCATTGTATGCAGCTATAGTCCTGTGTCCTGACTCCTGACTATGAGCAGGAGAGCTCGATACTATACAAAGGAGATCGATCCCAATACTATACAAAGGAGATCCCAATACTATACAAAGGAGATCCCAGTACTATGCACGGGAGATCCCAATACTATACAAAGGAGATCCTAATACTATACAAAGGAGATCCCAATACTATACAAAGGAGATCCCAATACTATACACAGGAGATCCCAATACTATACACAGGAGATCCCAATACTATACAAAGGAGATCCCAATACTATACACAGGAGATCCCAGTACTATGCACGGGAGATCCCAATACTATACACAGGAGATTCCAATACTATACACAGGAGATCCCAATACTATGTACGGGAGATCCCAATACTATACACAGGAGATCCCAGTACTGTACACAGGAGATCCCAATACTATGCACGGGAGATCCCAATACTGTACACAGGAGATCCCAATACTATACACAGGAGATCCCAATACTATGCACGGGAGATCCCAATACTGTACACAGGAGATCCCAATACTATGCACGGGAGATCCCAATACTGTACACAGGAGATCCAAATACTATACACAGGAGATCCCAATACTATGCACGGGAGATCCCAATACTATACAAAGGAGATCGATCCCAATACTATACAAAGGAGATCCCAATACTATACAAAGGAGATCCCAGTACTATGCACGGGAGATCCCAATACTATACAAAGGAGATCCTAATACTATACAAAGGAGATCCCAATACTATACAAAGGAGATCCCAATACTATACACAGGAGATCCCAATACTATACACAGGAGATCCCAATACTATACAAAGGAGATCCCAATACTATACAAAGGAGATCCCAATACTATACACAGGAGATCCCAGTACTATGCACGGGAGATCCCAATACTATACACAGGAGATTCCAATACTATACACAGGAGATCCCAATACTATGTACGGGAGATCCCAATACTATACACAGGAGATCCCAGTACTGTACACAGGAGATCCCAATACTATGCACGGGAGATCCCAATACTGTACACAGGAGATCCCAATACTATACACAGGAGATCCCAATACTATGCACGGGAGATCCCAATACTGTACACAGGAGATCCCAATACTATGCACGGGAGATCCCAATACTGTACACAGGAGATCCAAATACTATACACAGGAGATCCCAATACTATGCACGGGAGATCCCAATACTATACACAGGAGATCCCCATGCTATACACAGGAGATCCCAATACTATGTACGGGAGATCACAATACTATACACAGGAGATCCCAATACTATACACAGGAGATCCCAATACTATGTACGGGAGATCACAATACTATACACAGGAGATCCCCATACTATACACAGGAGATCCCAATACTATACAGAGGAGATCCCAATACTATACACATGATACCCACAGGAGATCCCAATACTATACACAGGAGATCAAAATACTATACACAGGAGATCCTAATACTGTACACAGGAGATTCCAATACTATACACAGGAGATCCCTATACTATACACAGGAGATCCCAATACTATGCACGGGAGATCCCAATACTGTACACAGGAGATCCCAATACTATGCACGGGAGATCCCAATACTGTACACAGGAGATTCCAATACTATGCACGGGAGATCCCAATACTGTACACAGGAGATCCCAATACTATACACAGGAGATCCCCATACTATACACGGGAGATCCCAATACTATACACAGGAGATCCCCATACTATACACAGGAGATCCCAATACTATACACAGGAGATCCCAATACTATACACATGATACCCACAGGAGATCCCAATACTATACACAGGAGATCCCAATACTATACACGGGATATCCACAGGAGGTCCCAATACTATACACATGATACCCACAGGAGATCCCAATACTATACACAGGAGATCCCAACACTGTACACAGGAGATCCCAATACTGTACACAGGAGATCACAATACTATACATGGGAAATCCCAATACTGTACACAGGAGATCCCAATACTGTACACAGGAGATCCCAATACTATACACAGGAGATCCCAATACTGTACACAGGAGATCCCCATACTATCCACAGGAGATCCCAATACTATACACGGGATATCCACAGGAGGTCCCAATACTATACACATGATACCCACAGGAGAACCCAATACTATACACAGGAGATCCCAATACTATACACAGGAGATCCCAACACTGTACACAGGAGATCCCAATACTGTACACAGGAGATCCCAATACTATACATGGGAAATCCCAATACTGTACACAGGAGATCCCAATACTGTACACAGGAGATCCCCATACTATGCACAGGAGATCCCAATACTATGTACGGGAGATCCCAATACTATACACAGGAGATCCCCATGCTATACACAGGAGATCCCAATACTATGTACGGGAGATCCCAATACTATACAGAGGAGATCCCAATACTATACACATGATACCCACAGGAGATCCCAATACTATACACAGGAGATCCCCATACTATACACAGGAGATCCCAATACTATACAGAGGAGATCCCAATACTATACACAGGAGATCCCAATACTGTACACAGGAGATTCCAATACTATACACAGGAGATCCCAATGCTATACACAGGAGATCCCAATACTATGCACGGGAGATCCCAATACTGTACACAGGAGATCCCAATACTATGCACGGGAGATCCCAATACTGTACACAGGAGATCCCAATACTATACACGGGAGATCCCAATACTATGCACGGGAGATCCCAATACTGTACACAGGAGATCCCAATACTATACACAGGAGATCCCAATACTATGCACGGGAGATCCCAATACTGTACACAGGAGATCCCGATACTATACACAGGAAATCCCCATACTATACACAGGAGATCCCAATACTATGTACGGGAGATCCCAATACTATACACAGGAGATCCCCATACTATACACAGGAGATCCCAATACTATACAGAGGAGATCCCAAAACTATACACATGATACCCACAGTAGATCCCAATACTATACACAGGAGATCCCAATACTATGTACGGGAGATCCCAATACTATACAGAGGAGGTCCCAATACTATACACATGATACCCACAGGAGATCCCAATACTATACACAGGAGATCCCAATACTATACACAGGAGATCCCAATACTATACACAGGAGATCACAATACTATACATGGGAAATCCCAATACTGTACACAGGAGATCCCAATACTGTACACAGGAGATCCCTATACTATGTACGGGAGATCCCAGTACTATACACAGGAGATCCCAATACTATGCACGGGAGATCCCAATACTGTACACAGGAGATCCCAATACTATACACAGGAGATCCCAATACTATGCACGGGAGATCCCAATACTGTACACAGGAGATCCCGATACTATACACAGGAGATCCCCATACTATACACAGGAGATCCCAATACTATGTACGGGAGATCCCAATACTATACACAGGAGATCCCAATACTATACAGAGGAGATCCCAAAACTATACACATGATACCCACAGTAGATCCCAATACTATACACAGGAGATCCCAATACTATGTACGGGAGATCCCAATACTATACAGAGGAGGTCCCAATACTATACACATGATACCCACAGGAGATCCCAATACTATACACAGGAGATCCCAATACTATACACAGGAGATCACAATACTATACATGGGAAATCCCAATACTGTACACAGGAGATCCCAATACTGTACACAGGACACCCACAGGAGATCCCAATACTGTACACAGGAGATCCAACGCACACATATACTGTCCCTGACATCCATTGCAGGTCCTCAGTGCAGAGGATAGATACATCAGGGTGTAAGGGCTCATTCACACAAAAGGTGTATCATTCTGCAGCCATCACTATAGGAATCAATGGAACCGCACACATAGCTACATCTACACACACATAATTAGGACGCAGCTGCAGTTTTTTTGCACATAAACGCATAGGCGCACAGGCGTATTATCCCATACAGCCGTGTAAAGGACCATTTTTCCCGCACAGGTGTTCTGTGCATCCAGTCCCATGCATGTTTTCTGCTGCACAGACACAACCGCCGTTACCATATGACATCTGCGTGGATACCTGTCTCTGAACGTGTTTGGGTCTGTGCACACTCATGTTAGATTAGGAGCAGCTTCTGTGTCAGTGCAGCTTCTGCATCCCAATTCACATCAATAGGACAGGTAGCCCGGAATTCCTGCCCATCCCTGTGTGGGCAAACTGGGCCCTCCACAGGGGTAGAGTTTAGTACATTCCCTGTGAATGAGGCTTATCACTACAATCAGCCCCCTTATCATAGTAAGAAGTTTAAGCCCCCGTTCACATTGACTGCAGGTTTGAAATTGTGCGACTTCATCTGAAATCACACAATTTTAAAACCACAGCAGTGATACTTGGAAGACATCTGTGCGGCTTCATGCACAAATGTCTAGGCAATACCTATCCAAAATCCCCAAAAGTAGTGCAGGAACTTCTTTTTCAAATCAATGTGGTACCGCAAAGTCGGCGTCAAACCTATTTGAACAGTGCGATTGCCGGCAATAGCGTGTGTCTTGCATGCAATTTGACCTATCAAATCGCATAGCTCCTAACTGTTCCTGATTTCAAGGAACTGTCCCTGATTTGGAACAAAATCCCTCTGTCCTTCTCATTTGTCCTTCATACTAGTCTGATCTATATAGTTGTAAATAAAATGCACTTTTTATCTTTTAAAAAGTGTTTCCCAGTGCTAAATCTTTCATCCAATTTCTAAATTGCTGCATTTGTACATTTCAGAAGCCAGTAAATGTATAGGCATGGTAAAAAAAAAAAAAAGCACCTAATCATTTTCTTTTGTATAAGGGCTCTTTCACACTATCCGCTCCGTCAGGCGGACTCCGTTTATCTCAGCGGGGGATCGATCCGCCGACCCCCCACTGAGCAGGAGAATGACAGCTGTGTCTCTGTGCTGTGTGCGGAGCTGTCAGAGCCCCATACATCTCTATGGGGGAATGGGATGGGAACGGACCGTCGGTCCATTCTCATCCGATCCAATCTGCTGGACGGATGGAAAATAGGGTTTCCATCCGTCCAGATTTGACGGATCGGATCGGGTGTCAGTGGACATGACTCCACTGACATCCGATGCCCCATAGGGATGCATGGGGGGACCGTTCAGATCCGCCAAAAAAAACGACAGGCGGATCTGAACGGTCCGCCTGTGTGAAAGGTTCCTAATACTCCTTTAGGGGGGCATGGCAGGGGGTGTGCCCTATGCCTACATACTTTTGCTCATAGGTAGGAAATCGCATAACAAGTCACTCCAATGCGAACAAGGGCTAAGCCCCCAGTAACACTTAGGCAATTGTTGTTCAATTCTCAAAGAGCATCAACACTCACAGTGAAGAAACAAATCATTCGCCATCCATTCATGCCTGAGTGTTCTGTCACTTGTCACCTGTTGCGTGAAGCTCAAAAAACAACATGAGCTTCTTTGGGGCAGATTTGTGCATTTTTGGTTCCATGTAACACCTGAAAAATGCATGTTTGTGTGTGTTTTTAGGGGCTGTCATTTATAAAGAAGTCTTTAGGGCCAAAAATGTGCAATTCTGCTCCTGTACTACAAGTCTCACATACAAAGACACAAGAAAACAGCCTCAATCACGTGGCTATGGTCATGCTGAGGACAAATCAGTGCCATCTTAAGAGCATTAAAGGGCCCCGGGCAATGCAGTGCACTGGGGCCCCGCCTACACAATCACCCATGAGAATAAAAATGCAAATTATGGATAAGGCGATATTTATTGGTACAGCAGTGCAAGGCTAATGACAGCTTCCAAGCTCAGCGACTGGGTCCAGTGACTACACACTCGGATGGGAGTCTGACTCGACTGTCCTGTGTGCGCCTGTTCCCGTGGAGGCGGACAGGCATTCCTGCAGTTGTGGGCGCCCCCTCCATGGCCCAAGTGGCCTGACAACAGTGCAGGTCCTATAGTCGCTTGCCACCTGCTAGGTTCGGCAGCGGGATGCACACGGGAATTGGGACTAATGTTTGGCTGGGGCTTTGGGGACTCAAGCTGACCTTTACCCACTCATACATTATTTTATTCCTTCCCCCATCTTATCACACAATTTCATAAGAGATGTGTCTAAAAAATTTGGTGAATGGTATCAGAAAATTAACAAAACAGAAGATAAAATCAAATTACCTTTATTGGCCTTCAAAATAATCATTATCCTTCACAACACACTTTTGGCAACGTTCATAAAACTTCTGGAAACTGTCAGCAAATGCCTCTTTAGGAATCGATCACAGAACCATTGTCACACATGCATGGATTGCCACCACATCCTAAAAACATTATCTCAACCTTGGAATTTTGCAGGTGACTCTTTTTGGGTCACAGAGAAGGCAATGAACACCATTCCATCTAAAGTTGCTTGGATTCCGGATCAAATTGGTAGCACCAGGTCCCATCACTGTGACAACGGATCGCAGAAAGGATAGATCCCGGTCACACATGGTAATGAACTCTCCAGAGGTGTCTATCCATTTTGTTTTCTATTCTTCTGTCAGCTTTTGCGGCACAAACTGGGAACAGATCTTCCGCTTACTCATATCTTTGTGGACGAAGGTGCACACCTTGTCCTTGCTAATGCCCAATTCCTCTGCCTCAATCGTAGAGTCAGTCGCCGATCTCGTGCCAGCATTTGTCGCATTCGCTCAATCATGTCTGGGGTTCTGCTTGCCGATGGCCGACCTGAACGTGGCTTATCTTCAGTCATTTCTTTCCCGTCACGAAAGTGGATGAACCTATCACACATTTTCTGCTCGTAGCTTCCCTCCTGTACACTAAAACCAACATTTCATGCATCTCCATCGCCGTTTTCTCCAATTTGTAGCAGAACTTGAAGTTCACTCGTTGCTCCATTGCACTGTAAGTCTACCTCTCACACTGACTATGTTCGACTGCCCGCAGTGGGTTTACCCTGACAGTCACATGCACTCCATGCTAGGTGGCGCTCCTCGACTTGTCTCCGGATAGCCATGTGCATGCACATGCACATGCACACACACCTGGCCAATGTTGCCGTTGATATATTGGAAAATTCACTGAAGTTTTTAGACATACCTCGTATATATACTGTATGTTTATATACATTGTATATACAGTATCTCACAAAAGTGATTACACCCCTCACATTTTTGGAAATATTTTAATATATCTTTTTATGTGACAACACTGAAGAAGTGACTCTTAGCTACAATGTAAAGTAGTGAGTGTACAGCTTGTATAACAGTGTAAATTTGCTGTCCCCTCAAAATAACTCAACACACAGCCATTAATGTCTAAACCACTGGCAACAAAAGTGAGTACACCCCTAAGTGAAAATGTCAAAATTGGGCCAAATTAGCCATTTTCCCTACCCGGTGTCATGTGACTCGTTAGTGTTACAAGGTCTCAGGTGTGAATGGGAAGCAGGTGTGTTAAATTTGGTTTTATCGCTCTCACTCTCTCATACTGGTCACTGGAAGTTCAACATGGCACCTCATGGCAAAGATCTCTCTGAGGATCTGAAAAAAAGAATTGTTTCTCTACCTAAAGATGGCCTAGGTCATAAGAAGATCGCCAAGACCGTGAAACTGAGCTCCAGCTTGGTGGCCAAAACCATACAACGGTTTAACAGGACAGGTTCGACTCAGAACAGGCCTCGCCATGGTCGACCAAAGTAGTTGTGTGCATGTGCTCAGCGTCATATCCAGAGGTTGTCTTTGGGAAATAGACATATGAGTGCTGCCAGCATTTCTGCAGAGGTTGAAGGGGTGGGGGGGGTCAGCCTGTCAGTGCTAAGGCCATACGCCGCACACTGCATCAAATCGGTCTGCATGGCTGCACAAAAAAGCCCGTAAACAGTTTGCCGAAGACAAGCAGAATAAGGATATGGATTACTGGAACCATGTCCTGTGGTCTGATGAGACCAAGATAAACGTATTTGGTTCAAATGGTGTCAAGCATGTGTGGCAGCAACCAGATGAGGAGTACAAAGACAAGTGTGTCTTGCCTACAGTTAAGCATGGTGGTGGGAGTGTCATGGTCTGGAGCTGCATGAATGCTGCAGGCACTGGGGAGCTGCAGTTTATTGAGGGAACCATGAATGCCAACATGAACTGTGACATAATGAAGCAGAGCATGATCCTCTCCCTTCGGAAACTGGGTCGCTGGGCAGTATTCCAATATAATAAGGACCCCAAATACACCTCCAAGACAACTACTGCCTTGCTAAAAAAGCTGAGGGTAAAGATGATGGACTGGCCAAGCATGTCTCTAGACCTAAACCCTATTGGGCATTTTGGGGCATCCTTAAATGGAAGGTTGAGGAGCGCAAGGTCTCTAACATCCACCAGCTTCGTGATGTCGTCATGGAGAAGTGGAAGAGGACTCCTGTGGCAACCTGTGAAGCTCTGTTGAACTCCAGCAGTCAGGCAGTTCTGGAAAATAATGGTGGCCACACAAAATATTGACACTTTGGGCCCAAATTGGATGTTTTTACTTAGGGGTGTACTCACTTTTGTTGCCAGCGGTTTAGACATTAAAGGCTGTTTGTTGAGTTATTTTGAGGGGACAGCAAATTTACACTGTTATACAAGCTGTACACTCACTACTTTACATTGTAGCAAAGTGTAATTTCTTCAGTGTTGTCACATGAAAAGATATAAGGCTGTTCGGAGCGAGAAAGAAAAGCTCTGACAGTTCACGTGAGCACCGAGCAGTGCTTTAAATAAGGTATTTTTGACAATAAAGTTACAAAGTGACACTCACTAGACATTTTTTACAAAACGAATTACATATTTTTGGGAACAAAGCTGTAAAAATGATGACAGAAGGAGAGGGGGGAGAGAAGACAGGGGACACAGATAAGACATCCCCCTAAAATAAGCCCTAATGTTTTTTTGTAGCAGAAATTAATATAGGACCCAGTGTTATTTTCTGGGAAGCACGGTAATACTATAAAATGAGCACAATACTGTTCAGTGGTAAAGGAACTTATCGTATTAGTATGAGTTAAAGTAAATGGTGGTCTGCACATAAATAAACATACGGAAGGTGGGTTTAGACTGCTTACCAGTGGGGTTACTAAGCCCAAAGTAGCTTCGATCTAACTTCTGTACTACCAGACTGGAATTGACGCATAAATAACTGTGTGGTATCCCTTGAATGGTACCCTAAACTAAGCCCAAGCAAAAGTCTCTGTGTGGCAACAGTAAATGGGCAGTCTTTAGCTCTTCATCTGGCTAACGATGGGGCCTAGATTATACAGTTGGTGCACATGAGAACAGTCACAGTAAGGCCTGCAGGCAATAATGAGCTATAGAGTAGCTGTGTAGTCAGTTCCTAAGAACTCTGCCTCTCTCAAGTGGCAATAGATAATGGCCTCAAATCCCTCTCACCAGACCCAATGACTCAGCATGGAAAATCCCACTGCATCTAAAGAAATCCTCTGTCTCAGTTCTTTCAGGCCCTGAACCTTGGTTCACCCAGTGGTACTGCTGGCGTATGGAAGCAGTGCGATGCCTCCAATGATAGTGACACAGTCCCTTTCCCCGTGCTCTTCAAACCTCTCTCTCCGATCTTTCAATTGAAGTCCTGAAGCCCTGACTCTAGCTACAAGCCGATGTAATGTAAACTTCCTACTGCAAAAAAGACTACACAATTCATAGACAGCCTGGACAAATACTGCTCCTCTCTCTGCTCTGTTTTGGCCTCCTCTATGAGCTGAAGTCCAGTGAGTAATAGAGAACCACAATAATTCTTCCTGCCTAACCTTCAACTTCCATCTTCCACTGTGGCCAGCTTCGCAGTCCATTGGGCACTGCCGTCACTCCTGCACCCCTTGCTGAAGTGCAGCTTGGCTGTTCACTCTCAATACACAGCCAAATGCGGATAATGTCACAACTTACTCCATGCAGTTTAGTACTCAGTCACAATAGGATTTTTGTTTGCACATGATTGGATAATTAAAGTGAACACAGCTTCACCTCAGTCACTAAGCTAAGTGAACTTTCACACTGCAAAGTAAACAGACACTTTACAAAGTGAGCATGCTCTATTCCTTTATAAATTACACTAAAAAATATGGCTGTTTATACAGATTTTGCTACTGTTTCAAAAAAACCTGTTTAGGAGATTTTAGTTGCCTCTTGGCTTTTTTAGTTTAGCTAGAGTATAAGTGGAATCTCAGAGAAAGACCTGGTTGCTGGAAGCTGAAAGTGAAGCATGATTTCTAGAAGGGTATGCATAATAATTAGGAGCTTATCAATGAAAATTTACTAACTTTGGTTGCAGGTAGCGTGCTTATCCTTTAATCTTGTAAGATTAGAGAGACGAGTAAGTGCTACAGAACTGTAATTAATTATACCAGTTTATTACATTGCATGACTGTGCAACCAAGAAATACCTGTCAAACGCTGTACAATCTACCTTCCCTCCTGTGTAGTGTAGAGCGAACACGGACTGTATTATTCGTGTTCGTACCGAATAATTGGATTTTTGTTACCCGAACACGGACACGGACACTTTACTGTATATTCGGGTAAAAATCCGTGTTCGGTCGTTTTATTTCCGGGTTTTGCATGCTTTGGCGCGCTTTTCATGGCGGGCTTTCAACAGCCAATCAACAAGCGTTTAACTGGTGTGCCTAAGCCATCCCAGCCATGCCTGCAAAATGTATCAGTAGCTGTGATTGGCCGTCTGAAGCATGTGACCAAGTCTTTATAAGTTTGAGGCAGCGCCGCAGCGGCGTCATTCTGCTGCTTAGATCAGGGAGAGAGCACACATCAACGTGCTGGCTGCTGATTAGGGACAGACAGGCAGGAAAAAAACATTTGTATCCGGATAGAATTGAGGGACAGGTCGGAGTTTTTTAGGCAGGGCGAGTTGTAGGCATTTTAGGGAGAGGCTGCTGCTGATTTTTAGGGAAATTGTGTTCTACAAACTACAATCGATATTGCTGTGTGGGGTGGGGTCTGCACTTAGTCCTGATCTACGATCTCTTATCAATCCTGTTAGGGATAGAGTTTGCTGATTTTTAGGGAAAGTGTGTTCTACAAACTACAATCGATATTGCTGTGTGGGGTGGGGTCTGCACTCTGCACTCAGTCCCGATCTACGATCTCTTATCAATCCTGTTAGGGATAGAGTTTGCTGATTTTTAGGGAAAGTGTGTTCTACAAACTACAATCGATATTGCTGTGTGGTGTGGGATAGGAGATAGGCAGGTGTCAGTGATCCACATCCATTTTGCTGTGTGTGGGCTGCAGTGAACACAATCTTTTTGGGGTGCAGTGAACACAATCTTTTTGGGGTGCAGTGAACACAATCTTGGTGCAGTGAACACAATATTTTTGGGGTGCAGTGAACAAAATCCTTTTGGGGTGCAGTGAACACAATCTTTGTGGGGTGCAGTGAACACAATCTTTTTGGGGTGCAGTGAACAAAATCCTTTTGGGGTGCAGTGAACACAATCTTTGTGGGGTGCAGTGAACACAATATTTGTGGGGTGCAGTGAACAAAATCCTTTTGGGGTGCAGTGAACACAATCTTTGTGGGGTGCAGTGAACACAATCTTTGTGGGGTGCAGTGAACAAAATCCTTTTGGGGTGCAGTGAACACAATCTTTGTGGGGTGCAGTGAACACAATCTTTTTGGGGTGCAGTGAACAAAATCCTTTTGGGGTGCAGTGAACACAATCTTTGTGGGGTGCAGTGAACACAATCCTTTTGGGGTGCAGTGAACACAATCTTTGTGGGGTGCAGTGAACACAATCTTTTTGGGGTACAGTGAACACAATCTTTGTGGGGTACAGTGAACACAATCCTTTTGGGGTGCAGTGAACACAATCTTTGTGGGGTGCAGTGAACACAATCTTTGTGGGGTGCAGTGAACGAAATCCTTTTGGGGTGCAGTGAACACAATCTTTGTGGGGTGCAGTGAACACAATCTTTTTGTGGTGCAGTGAACAAAATCATTTTGGGGTGCAGTGAACACAATCTTTGTGGGGTACAGTGAACACAATCTCATACTTCTGAAGATTTGAGGGTGCTGCCTGTTCCATACTCCTCCTACTCCTCATCCATCCTTTTAGGGGTACAAACAATAGTAATTGGGGCCTAGTGTGGTTGTGTACGTGTGAGATACATACACTTTTTTTGATCATATTTCCTATTCCGCTATTCAATAAAAACCTTTGGGGATCAATTCAATTGCGGGATAGTCTGTGTCGGTACGTGTGAGATCAACCTTTCCAAGTTTTTGGGGTTCATCTCATACTTCTGAAGATTTGAGGGTGCTGCCTGTTCCATACTCCTCCTTCTCCTCATCCATCCTTTAAGGGGTACAAACAATAGTAATTGGGGCCTAGTGTGGTTGTGTACGTGTGAGATACATACACTTTTTTTGATCATATTTCCTATTCCGCTATTCAATAAAAACCTTTGGGGATCAATTAAATTGCGGGATAGTCTGTGTCGGTACGTGTGAGATCAACCTTTCCAAGTTTTTGGGGTTCATCTCATACTTCTGAAGATTTGAGGGTGCTGCCTGTTCCATACTCCTCCTACTCCTCATCCATCCTTTTAGGGGTACAAACAATAGTAATTGGGGCCTAGTGTGGTTGTGTACGTGTGAGATACATACACTTTTTTTGATCATATTTCCTATTCCGCTATTCAATAAAAACCTTTGGGGATCAATTAAATTGCGGGATAGTCTGTGTCGGTACGTGTGAGATCAACCTTTCCAAGTTTTTGGGGTTCATCTCATACTTCTGAAGATTTGAGGGTGCTGCCTGTTCCATACTCCTCCTACTCCTCATCCATCCTTTTAGGGGTACAAACAATAGTAATTGGGGCCTAGTGTGGTTGTGTACGTGTGAGATACATACACTTTTTTTGATCATATTTCCTATTCCGCTATTCAATAAAAACCTTTGGGGATCAATTAAATTGCGGGATAGTCTGTGTCGGTACGTGTGAGATCAACCTTTCCAAGTTTTTGGGGTTCATCTCATACTTCTGAAGATTTGAGGGTGCTGCCTGTTCCATACTCCTCCTTCTCCTGATCCATCCTTTAAGGGGTACAAACAATAGTAATTGGGGCCTAGTGTGGTTGTGTACGTGTGAGATACATACACTTTTTTTGATCATATTTCCTATTCCGCTATTCAATAAAAACCTTTGGGGATCAATTAAATTGCGGGATAGTCTGTGTCGGTACGTGTGAGATCAACCTTTCCAAGTTTTTGGGGTTCATCTCATACTTCTGAAGATTTGAGGGTGCTGCCTGTTCCATACTCCTCCTACTCCTCATCCATCCTTTTAGGGGTACAAACAATAGTAATTGGGGCCTAGTGTGGTTGTGTACGTGTGAGATACATACACTTTTTTTGATCATATTTCCTATTCCGCTATTCAATAAAAACCTTTGGGGATCAATTAAATTGCGGGATAGTCTGTGTCGGTACGTGTGAGATCCACCTTTCCAAGTTTTTGGGGTTCATCTCATACTTCTGAAGATTTGAGGGTGCTGCCTGTTCCATACTCCTCCTACTCCTCATCCATCCTTTTAGGGGTACAAACAATAGTAATTGGGGCCTAGTGTGGTTGTGTACGTGTGAGATACATACACTTTTTTTGATCATATTTCCTATTCCGCTATTCAATAAAAACCTTTGGGGATCAATTAAATTGCGGGATAGTCTGTGTCGGTACGTGTGAGATCAACCTTTCCAAGTTTTTGGGGTTCATCTCATACTTCTGAAGATTTGAGGGTGCTGCCTGTTCCATACTCCTCCTACTCCTCATCCATCCTTTTAGGGGTACAAACAATAGTAATTGGGGCCTAGTGTGGTTGTGTACGTGTGAGATACATACACTTTTTTTGATCATATTTCCTATTCCGCTATTCAATAAAAACCTTTGGGGATCAATTAAATTGCGGGATAGTCTGTGTCGGTACGCGTGAGATCCACCTTTCCAAGTTTTTGGGGTTCATCTCATACTTCTGAAGATTTGAGGGTGCTGCCTGTTCCATACTCCTCCTACTCCTCATCCTGCCTTTAGGGGTACAAACAGTAGTAATTGGGGCCTAGTGTGCTTCTGTACGTGTGAGATACATACACTTTTTTTGATCATATTTCCTATTCCGCTATTCAATAAAAACCTTTGGGGATCAATTAAATTGCGGGATAGTCTGTGTCGGTACGTGTGAGATGCACCTTTCCAATTTTTGGGGCGCATCTCATACTGCCGAGGTTTTGAGGGTGCTTCAGTCTGCCTCCTGCCTGCTCCTCCTACTCCTCTTCCTCATCCTGCCTTTAGGGTACAAAATATTGTAATCGGTGGGGCCTAGTCTGTGTTTGTACGTGTGAGATACACCGTATTATAATTTTTTTCCTATTCCGCTATTCAATAGACACCCTTTTGGAGTGTAAAAAATTAAATTACGGCATAGTCTGTATCGGTACGTGTGAGATACACCTTTTAAATTTGTTTGGCGCATCTCCTTCCCCCGCCAAGGATTGCAGGGCGCTTCAGTTTGCCTCCTGTTCCCAACTCCTCCTACTCCTCTTCCTCATCCTGCCTTTAGGGTACAAAAAATTGTAATCGGGGCCTAGTCTGTGTTTGTACGTGTGAGATACACCGTATTATAACATTTTTCCTATTCCGCTATTCAATATACACCCTTTTGGAGTGTAAAAAATTAAATTACGGCATAGTCTGTATCGGTACGTGTGAGATACACCTTTTAAATTAGTTTGGCGCATCTCCTTCCCAAGCCAAGGATTGCAGGGCGCTTCAGTTTGCCTCCTGTTCCCAACTCCTACTCCTCTTCCTCATCCTCCCTTTAGGGTAGAAAAAAATTTAATCGGGCCTAGTCTGTGTTTGTACGTGTGAGATACACAGTTTTTTATCCTATTCCGCTATTCAATATACACCCTTTTGGTGTAAAAAACATTAAATTGCGGCATAGTTTGCATATTTGACTGTGAGATACACCCGTGCGATACTGTTGTTGTTTTGTTCCGCTATTCAATAAACCCCTTTCTAGGGCAAGATCTTAAATTACAGAAATATGAGGAGACCGTCAAATAAGGGCCGTGGCCTGGGTCGTGGTGCTGCTGGTAGAGCTCCTGTTGCAAGGAGAGGACGTGGTCGATCTGTGCCAGCTACACGCACAAGTCAAACCCCTTCCTCAAGTGTGAGTAGGCGACAGAACCTGCATCAGTATTTGGTAGGGCATCATACGCCTCTAGAAGTGATGAGGCCAGAACACAGAGAGGCGATAGTAGATTGGTTTGCTGCTGACAGTGCCTCCAGTTTCTTCACATTGTCTCCCACCCAGTCTACTGCAGAAAGGTCAGAGTTGGCACCTGCAGCCGATTTCCAACCGTCTTTCACCTCACCCCCTTGCAAATCAGGCAAGCAGTCTGAGCCCCAAGCCATACAGCAGTCTCTTCTTCTTTTTGAGGACTCTGTCAGCAGGGTTTCCCAGGGCCATCCACCTAGCCCTGCCCCAGAAGTGGAAGAGATTGAGTGCAGCGATGCCCAACCACTTATTTCTCAAGATGAGTACATGCAAGGACCATCGCAGCACGTCTCCGATGATGACGAAACGCAGGTGCCAACTGCTGCGGCGTTCAGCATTGTGGAGACCGACAAGGAGGGCAGGGGTGAAGACTGGGTGGAAGATGATGTGGAGGACGATGAGGTCCTCGACCCCACATGGAATGAACGTCATGCAGGTGACCGGAGTAGTTTGGAGGAAGAGGCGGTGGTCGCACAGAGCCACCAGCACAGCAGAAGAGGGAGCAGGGTGCAGAAGCGGAGCGGCCCTGCCCTAGACACTACGCCTGCTACTGCCCAACGCAGCAAGGGAACGAGTGCACCAAAGTCAGCTCAAAGGAGTTCTCTAGCGTGGAAGTTCTTTAGAAAATGTGCTGATGACAGGACACGAGTGGTTTGCACCCTGTGCAATCAGAGCCTGAAGCGAGGCATAAACCTTCTCAACCTGAGCACAACCTGCATGATCAGGCATCTAAGTGCAAAGCACGAGCTGCAGTGGAGTAGACACCTTCAAAACCAAGAAACGTCTCTGGCTCATCCTGCTTCCTCTTCTGCTGCAGTCTCGGCCGCTCCAGCCACATCTGTAGTGATACCGGCACCTGCCACCCCGCAAACAGACGATCTGTCAGCAACACCACCGCCTGGGTCACCAACAACCATCTCCACAATGTCCCGTGGAAGCGTTCAGCTTTCCATCTCTCAAACACTTGAGAGGAAGAGGAAGTACCCCCCTACCCACCCGCAATCCCTGGCCCTGAATGCCAGCATTTCAAAATTATTGGCCTTTGAAATGCTGTCATTCCGTCTGGTGGAGACGCACAGTTTTAAAAACCTTATGTCGGTGGCTGTCCCACAGTACGTCGTGCCCAGCCGCCACTACTTTTCCAGGCAAGCCATCCCTTCCCTGCACAACCAAGTGGGGGAAAATATCAGGTGTGCACTGCGCAACGCCATCTGTGGCAAGGTCCACCTAAATACCGATACGTGGACAAGTAAGCACGGTCAGGGGCGTTATATCTCCCTAACGGCACACTGGGTAAATGCAGTGGCGGATGGGCCTGAGGCGGATAGCAATTTGGCGCATGTCCTTCCACCACAGAGGATTGCAGAGCGCTTCAGTTTGCCTCCTGTTCCTAACTCCTCCTACTCCGCTTCCTCATCCTCTACCGCCTCCTCATCCGGACAGCGTAACACCTTCACCACCAACTTCAGCATGGCCAGGGGTAAACGACAGCAGGCAGTTTTACAACTTGCCTGTTTGGGGGACAAACCACACACCGCGCAGGAGTTGTGGAGGAGCATGGAACAGCAGACAAATGAGTGGTTGCTGCCAGCGAGCCTCAAGCCCGGCCTGGTGGTGTGCGATAACGGGCGAAATCTCATAGCAGCTCTGGGCCTAGCCGGTTTGACGCACATCCCTTGCCTGGTGCATGTGCTGAATTTGGTGGTGCAGAGGTTCCTTAAAAACTACCCCGATATGTCAGAGCTGCTGCAGAAAGTGCGGGCCGTCTGTGCGCACTTTCGGCGTTCTCACCCTGCTGCTGCTCGCCTGTCAGCGCTGCAGCGTAACTTCGGCCTTCCCGCTCACCGCCTCATATGTGACGTGCCCACAATTTGGAACTCCACCTTGCACATGCTGCAAAGACTGTGCGAGCAGCAGCAGGCCATAGTGGAGTTTCAGCTGCAGCACGCACGCGTGAGTCGCTCTGCGGAACAGCACCACTTCACCACCAATAACTGGGCCTCCATGCGAGACCTGTGTGCCTTGTTGCGCTGTTTTGAGTACTCCACCAACATGGCCAGTGGCGATGACGCCGTTCTCAGCTTAACTATGCCACTTCTATGCCTCCTTGAAAAAACAATTCGGGCGATGATGGAAGAGGATGTGGCACAGGATGAGGAGGAGGAGGAGGAGGATGAAGAGGTAACATTTCCAAGGCTTTCAGGGCAGTCATTCGCAAGGGGCTCCGAGGGTGGGTTCCTGCACACACAAACGCCAGGGACACAATTGTCCAGCAGGGGCACAGTTCTGGAGGATGAGGAGGAGGAGGAGCTGGAGGAGGAGATGGAACCATGTTCACAGCAGGGTGGCACCCAGGCCAGCTCATGGCCATCACTGGTGCGTGGCTGGGGGGATACAGAGGACACGGACGATACACCTCCCACAGAGGACAGTCTTTCGTTGCCTCTGGGCAGCCTGGCACACATGAGCGATTACATGCTGCAGTGTCTCCACAACGACCGCCGAGTTGCCCACATTCTAACTTGTGCTGATTACTGGGTGGCCACGCTGCTGGATCCCCGTTACAAGGACAACGTACTGTCCTTAATTCACTCACTGGAGCGCGATCGCAAGATGCGCGAGTACAAGCGCACGCTGGTAGACGCGATGCTGCTGGCATTCCCATCTGACAGCGGGGCCACAGTGGAAGCACAAGGCAGAGGAGGAGGAGGTCGCCAACGCAACCAGGGCACCGCCAGCACCTCAGAAGGCAGGGATAGCATGGCCGAAATGTGGAAAAGCTTTGTCAGCACGCCACAACAAACAGCAGCACCAGCAGCTCAGATGGAACGTCTTAGCAGGAGGCAGCATTTTACCAACATGGTGGAGCAGTATGTGTGCACACGCCTACATGTAGTGAATGACGGGTCTGCCCCTTCAACTTCTGGGTCTCCAAATTGGGCACATGGCCTGAGCTTGCCCTTTACACCTTGGAGGTGCTGGCGTGCCCTGCAGCCAGTGTATTATCTGAACGGGTGTTTAGCATGGCTGGGGGCATTATAACAGACAAGCGCAGCCGCCTGTCCAGAGACAATGTGGACAAGCTCACATTCATTAAAATGAACCAGGCATGGATCCCACAGGACTTTTCCGTACCTTGTGCAGAATAGCAATGGATACCGACCTTACCCACCCATTGTTCCATTTTTGCTCTTTCTCACTCTTTTGGGGTGTACCCTCATTTAAAATTTGTGAAAAGAAGCAGTGTTGGCTACCTCGTCCTCCTCAGGGCAAGATTAACGTAGGGGCTATTGGAGCTGCAGCTCCAGGCCCCTACCTTTTATATAGGCCCTGGGTTGGCCATATTCACTGTTACCGCTCTTCTGTCACTTGTAAACACAGAAGTCTGGCTTCTATGCTCGCTTCCCCAGGCAGCACCCTCAGAACCTCCCCACACAGCGCGAAGGCCGGACAAGGAGGGACAGTTGCCGATGCATGGATGTGTTTATGGGCTTCAGAGACAGCATCCCATTTTGAATTAGGCATGCATGGCTGCACCCTTCCTCCTCTGGGTACATGCCAAGGCACGGCCCTTAAGGCCCTTCAAAATCCTCAGCACCAAGCCCATGATGCTCTTAATCCGGCCCTTGTCCTCCTCCACCGCCGCTTCCACCTACACCGCCCATAGGTGTGCGCAGCCTATTGCATTAGGGTGTGCACCCCAAAGTTTAAATACACATGCATGTGTTTGCCTACATGTACATGGCCCCGATACATTACTCTCCCTGCTGGCAAAGAGAAATAGAGCAGAGCAGGTCCGAGGGAGATCTTTCCCATCTCCTCACTGGCAAACAGAGTGATAATGCTATGTGCCCTAGGTGATTAGGGTGTGCCCAAGAACACCCGGCACACCCTGTGCGCACGCCTATGACACCGCCACATCCACCACCACCTCAACCTCCCTCCTACTCCATATGGGCCTCGTCCTTCAGAGATGAAGAACATTGTTTTATTTTTCTGGGTTTTTTTTGTTGTTTTAAGTTATTTCCCTATCCACATTTGTTTGCAGAGCACTTGCCATGCTCTTAATTACATTTTGCTGCCATTTGCAGCACTCTAGCCCTTTCCATTGGTGTTTTAGAGCCATTTTAGTGCCTGAAAGTTCGGGTCCCCATTGACTTCAATGGGGTTCGGTGTCCGGGAAAAGTTCGGCAAAAGTCTGGGACACGGACCCGGACTTTTTTTTAAAGTTCGGCCGAACCCGTCGAACACGGACATCCAGGTGTCCGCTCAACTCTACTCCTGAGCACTAGGGGCGTATTTGGTAATAGGAACTTTTTTTGTAAAACAATACAAAACAAATATGAATGGTAATACAGAAAATGCAGGCCATACGTGATATACAGTAATTAGATTAGGCACAGGTAAATGCAATATTGGTCATATAACCTGACAGTGATCAATATAGACAGACAGGAGTCAGAAAGATTTGTTTTTATAACCACAAAGCTCAATATCCTGTGGGGCTACCATCCAAGCGGGGTCTCAAGAGTAAGCAAATAAGGGATAATAAATGGTGACAGACCAAAGTATGAAAATGTATGAAGGGTAGAGTAGGAACATCATGGAAGGGAGAGATGAGATTTTTAGAAGACAAAAACAAAAATTCTCTGCATTCCACGCGGAATACTATATATTATAACCAGCTAGGACAGGCGATCATAAGCCATACACAGCACATTTAGGGCAGAGGAATTATTATTGATAGACCATCCTTACCAATCTCTCGGTAAAAAACTATGTCAGTATTTCATTATTAACAGGGGTAACAGGGATCAAAAACAGGTAAGGTGGATAGAGGTAGAAGGAAGACTGGGGGGGGGGGGGGGAGGCACGAGAAGACAGAGGGGAGGGGGTGGGGTGAAAGACAGGGGGAGGGAGGAGAGGATGGGGCAACCAACCCTATCCTGGTGCCTCTCCCTTGGATCATGAGGACCCATGGACCCACTCTCCTGCAAGTCAGAAATGGCCATCGAGATGAGGATGCAGTTAATTGAGTATATTGTGCAGACTCAGAAAAATGGTGCCAGCAGGTCCAGGTTTTTGTGTATTTAGAGGGCATCTCATGTGTGATACTGATGCAATCTTCCATTTCTGCCACCTTATTTACTTGGCAGAGCCACTCCAAAATCTTGGGAGGCTCTGCTAAGCACCAACAAGCAGGGACACACATTCTGGTTGTGTTCACTATAGAAGCTTAGTTTCTCCTAAAAGTTCCACGCTGGACCTATCCTAAATCTGCAGCTGAGCTGAATTCAGAGCCAAAAAGCTTGCATACACACCTGATGTTGAAAACATGGAAGAATCCAGCATCATACTGAAAATGCTGCTGGCAAGGAGTGCAGGGATGAAGATTTCACTTGAATATGTATGCAGCAATACAGCTATGCAATGGAATGCAATGCATAGGATGTCAAACAACACAAACCCTGCATCTACCAAAAAGTTGATGGTATCAGTTTCCATCCAGGGTGCATTTTCTCCAAAATTCTCAATAATGTTATTGGTGTGTAGACCTTAGTATAAATTCATTTAATATGTCCCTTTACTCTATTCTGTAATGTAATGCAATGCACTCCTAAAGAAAATCAATGGTCACAGCATACACTTTCATGTTAAAATGTCACAATTGTAATAACACTACAGAACCATAGTTATTTGTGACACTCCAATATAAGCTTATTTGAAAAATCTCTTTTTATGTTGTGAGTTCTGTCATCTCTTACCCCAACTTCCTGGATTCCTGGCATGCTTTCCAGGTTCTCCAATGCAGTTTACTTGTCATTTCTAAGGACTACGTGTCCAAAGGTACCTCACTGCCTGCAAGCAGTGATTGCTCTACTAATTCTGCTTCCTGCTGAAACTCCTCCTCTCGCCACCTCTGTAGTTCAGAAGGCAGGCTCTATGAAATGTGTGACACAGCAGTGCCTTCTCACAGGGCAAAGTGAATACCTGTCACAGAATTCAAGGAGGTAAAGGCGGTGGGAACTTTGCAAATTAGGTTTACAAACTTCCAGATCATTCAGAATAATAGTAGGCTAAAAATAGTTAAGTTCCAATGTGGAAATGAATATATATTTTTTTAAACTTTGACCAAAGATAGGTTTTAAATACAAATAATCGTCCCATTTTGTTTTGTAGATGTTAACCTTAGATCATTAAATTTTATGTTCATATTAAATCAGAGCGCAACAACACTGGCACATTGGCAGCTCTTGATTGAATGTGGAACCAGTTTGTTTAGTCTCTCCCAAAGGAGGAGTCCATGAAATAAATTTTAAAGTTTCTGTCACGTGATCCAGAAAATATTCAGTAAGTTAATTCCTATTTTTAGTTTGATATGCTTTCATTCCTCAGAGATTGTTTTATATGCTTTATGTATAATTTTTTTCTCCACATATGCTGACCACATTGATCTGTAAATGTAATAGTAGAAACCTATTGGCCTCACAACTTGGCTTTCTCGTGCATTAAAAACCCATTAAAAATGTGTATGCTGAAAAATGCAACAACACATGATAAAAGAATGCATTTTAAAGTTCAGTATCTCTTCAGTACTTTTTAGTAAGTCAACATTTCTGTATTAAAAATACTTTTTTTTTTATATTGGTCTTATGCAATATTCTAATTTTCGGAGATACTGAATTTTGGGTTTTCACTAGCTGTAAGCCATAATCATCAAAATAAAAGAAAGAAATGCTTGAAATACTGTATATCACTCGGTGTGTAAGCATCTATATAATATATATGAGTTTCACTTTTTGAATTGAATTACTAAAATAAATTAACTTTTTGATGATATTCTAATTTTATGAGATGCACCTGTACATACTGGACATTTTTTACCTTAATGCAGGAAATGCATTAAAGTGGATGTAAACCCTCACATATACCCAGTGAAGTGAACAGCCTCACAGAGATGAGACAAATCTCATTACATAAGTTTTACATGTATATCTGCTGTCTTCAGCTTGCTATATTCTTTAAAAAGTGCACATCGCGTTACAGATTTTCTCTCCCTGTTCAGCACTGGGAGTAGATTCTTGGCATACAGCCAAGACAGCTGATTGAAGAAAGGCACACCCCCCCCCCCTCTACATAGGCTGAGACTTGCAGAGCTGTGCTGTGACAGGACCAGCTCTCTGCTAAACTATTTATAGCAACCTCCTACAACACACAAGTTATTATGCTGATAACAGAGCAAGGAAACAGCAGAAAGGCACGGGACTTAGGGCTTTGGAGAGAGATAAGAAAACACTACATATATATGTGCTTAGGTCAAATTTCATAAATCAGGTTTACATCCACTTTAAGGTAAAAAAATGTTTGGGCTTTGGAACCACTTTAATATGACTTAGGACTCCATGGGCTTGGCTGGACTTCTGGAGCTTCTGTCTAGACCACGTGTCAAACATAGGCTTCGGGGAAAAAGGGGTTAAAAGTAAAGTGACTAAGAGGATGGAAAGAACTGGTCCTTGACATCTGTGCATGTGACAGTATGTGGTTGGGGCTGAACACCTTAGTGATACCCTGCAACCAGGGCCGTAGGTAAGGGAGGGGGGGGGGTTTGGGGTGTTCAAACCCCCCCCCCCCCCCAGCATCCTGCCAAAACTGAAAAGCGTCTCTGCCCTGCTGCCTCTCACGGCGCCAGCGCCGATACAACAGGCAGCACAGCAGTCGGTATGGTGAGCGGAGTGGATGCAGCAGGTCGAGACCGGTGTAAAATGAAAAGCATCTCTGCCCTGCTGCCTCTCATGGCGCCAGCGCCACTACAACAGGCAGCACAGCAGTCAGTATGGAGAGTGGAGTGGATGCAGCAGGTCGGGACCAATGTAAGGCACACTGGCACAGGCACTCACGGCACTCTGTTCCGGCCAGGCTGTGCTGGGTTCCCGGCTGACAGATCAATGGCACAGCAAGAGCAGGCGGTACCTGTAGCCCTGCCCACTGTGACCGACTGCCTCTACACTTTGTAATGCTCGCCTTGGACTTGTCATTGGAGGAGCGTGTAGCAGAGAACACACAAGGTAGCAGTGCTGCCGCTAAGAAGCTAAGCCTCCTTCTTTCCCTTTCAGCTTGCTGCCTGAGAGACTGACATCACATACCACTTACCGCTGCTGTGCTGCCATAGGGGTAAGTGAGACTGTGGCAAATGGCAAAGTGTTTCACTAAACACTGGGATAGTGGGTTACCATTTTACACTGCTAGTTTGGTACTGACAGTCCAGCCTGGCTCTATCAGCCATGTTGTGGTGCTGACTGCAGAGCTAGAGGGCTGAGGGTATACTAGGCACAACATGGCTGCCAGAGCCAGGCTGGACTGGTTGTTAGCCTCGGTGCCCTGGCCCTTTTTTGATTGTGTTATAAAGGCATTAATAAGCCCCGGTTCACACTAGGATGTGATGCAGAAAACCTGCAACATGTGTCCTGCACAAAGCTGCCTTTAACGTAGGGCAAAAGTGATAGCTGCCCTGAACTCAGCCCCAGACCTTGTTATGGGGCGCAAAGCAGCTGCCCTTTGAGCTTGCATTGCCTGTAAATAAGATGACAGACAAATGCTAATGGGGCAGAAATGGACTTGAGCTGTCTGGCAGGGTAGGCCTGGGAGGACGCGTGCCTGGCTCTCTCTAACCTCATCTTAAATCTCCCGGCTTGGTGCTCCGTCATCTCTCTCAAATACCAACCAACCACTGCCTGACATGTCCTCTTTATCCGCCTAACAAATGATCACTCCGCCCCCTAACAACCAGAGCTGTGATCAGTGGGGAGGAGAGGGAGGGACTGATCCTCCCTCTTCTGTACAGCCCATGCTGAAAGTCTGGGACCTGTCCTCATTGTCCATGTCACACAGTAAGTAAATGACGTGTGGTGTGGGGGCACTGACAGCACCTTTTATGGTGATCAGGAAGGATCATTGTGAGTGTTCAGCAGACAATGTACAGGGATAGGAGATCAGACAGTACATGGAGCAATGCAGTCTCTGACCATCTCCTGTACTACGTCTGCAGTCTCTGACCATCTCCTGTACTACTTCTACAGTCTCTGACAATCTCCTTTACTACGTCTGCAGTCTCTGACCATCTCCTGTAGTACGTCTGCAGTCTCTGACCATCTCCTGTACTAAGTCTGTGTAACGCTCCTGCGTTTTATGTATGATGTGGA
This sequence comes from Pelophylax lessonae, assembly GCF_965119305.1. Lineage (NCBI taxonomy): Eukaryota > Metazoa > Chordata > Amphibia > Anura > Ranidae > Pelophylax > Pelophylax lessonae. The sequence continues at coordinate 372,466,238 of NC_138772.1, read as the reverse complement.
TTTTCAGCTGCAGAAATATTCCACTTCAGTAGTCATGTAGAGAAACGCTGAGACACCATTCCCAACTCTCAATGACTCATCATGTGTGGATGATCTCAATTCAGCAAGTAAATACACACACTCAATAAGATGTTTCCTAGAGTGACTTATGTATATAGTAACACAGTGATGATAGGCTGAAGAGACAGGTTGGGTAGAGATGGTAGATGACAGACACTTGAAAGGAAATGTTCTTGAAAGTAAGATAGTAGCAGATGGGATGCAGATAGGTTTAGCAATCATGTATGGTAGCAGATGACAGAGTAGCAGGTGGACATACAAGAGAGATCAACCCAGTGCAAGAACAGGTGGTAGTAAGCTCAAGAGCTAGCAATCTTAGATAATGCAGATGTAGTAATAGTCCTTAGTATGCAGAGCTAGATAGTGTAAGCTTTAGTATGAAAGTTATAGAGGTTTCCCCTGTGGGGTACTTATCACTAATAGCAATGTAGCAGAGGACAGGTTCAGCAAGAGCGGATGATCCGGTAGCGGGATACAGGGATCAGCGCAGCGTGGTTCCGACAGCGAGGTATGCTTGCAAGCATGAGAGCTTCAAGACAGGTTAGCATCAAGGCACAAAGCAGTTTGAATGAACACATGTGAGTGAGAGCCGGCGATCTAAATAGCCATCCAGTCCGGCGCTCAGTGATGACAGCATCAGTCTTAAAGGTGTATGCGCACCTTACCAAAAGAGAATGGTGGGGCGCATACACTTATGAAAGAGTAATTAGGGTACCCAAAGGTACCAGAACATTACAGTACCCCCCCTTAAGGCTGGCTCCTGAAGGCCTCTGGAGCTGGTTTGTCTGGGTACTTCGCATGAAAATTGCGGATTAATCTAGAGGCATGTATGTCAGAGGTGTTTAGCCAGGTGTCGTCTTGGGGCCCATAGTTCTTCCATCTAACCAAGTACTGAAGTCTTCCTCTGTGGATACGAGAATCCAGAATCTCTTTTATCTCATATTCTTCTCCACCTTCAACTTGTACAGGAGGAGGAGGTGGGATAGTAGGCCTTATTCCTTGGTCAGGAACATGGGGCTTCAGTAGCGACACATGGAAAATGGGATGTATTTTGAGGTCTATTGGCAATGTAAGCTGTACTGCAGCTTTTCCAATAAGTTTCTTGATTGGGAAAGGTCCCAAGAACAGAGGTCCAAGCTTTTTGCTAGGGATTTTCAGTCTTAAATTTTTTGTTGAGAGCCAAACGAGGTCCCCGATAGCGTACTGAGGAGAAGGTCTTCTGCGAAGATCATAGTACTTCTTTTGTTGACTATGAGCGTGTGCAATGGTAGTATTAAGCAAACCCAGAGAGTCCTTTATTTGGGTAAGATAGTCTGAAGCTACTGGGTTATTTGAAGGAAGGATGCGTGGTGGAAGAATAGAGGGATGAAACCCATAGTTCAAGTAGAACGGACTCTGCTTGGTCGTACTGTGGGTTGCGTTGTTGTAGGCAAATTCTGCCAGAGGGAGAAGATCCACCCAATCATCCTGTTGGTAAGAAGTGTAACAACGTAAATATTGCTCGATGCATTGGTTGACTCTTTCAGTCTGTCCGTTGGTCTGCGGATGGTAAGGAGAAGTGAGCTTCCGCTCGATCCGTAGTATGGAAATAAATTGTGATCCACGGTCAGACAGAAGAGTTTTTGGGATACCATGTAACTTAAAGACATGTTTCATCAGGAGTTCTGCCGTTTGTTTGGACGAAGGTAGTCTGCGAATAGCAATGAAATGTGCCATTTTTGTCAGATGGTCCACTGACACTAAGATGGTATTAAATCCTTTGGAAGGAGGCAATTCCACTATAAAGTCCAAGGACACAACTTCCCATGGAGTTTGGGGTATTGGTAGACTGCATAGTAGACCGGATGGTCTCGTAGTGTCAATTTTGGACCTGGCACAGACATTGCATGAAGAGACGAATTTTTGTATAGATGTTTTCATGTCAGGCCACCAGAATTGCCTGGTAATCAGATTAAGAGTCTTTGTCATACCCATATGTCCTGCCATAGGCACATCATGCGATAATTCCAAGATCTCGGTGCGTATGGTAGGTGGTATGTAAAGTTTGTCGTTGTAGTAGAGGAAGCCTTCTGCATCAGTATTTAGTTGTGGTGGGGGTGAATCCAAACTTATACCATGCAAAACCTCTTCCTTCAAGGAACGGACAACTCCAATAATGCGTTTGTGAGGTATTATAGGAACGGAAGGGATTTCAAAGCAGTTTTCTTCAGCTAGTCGTGACAGTGCATCCGCCTTTTTGTTCTTATCTGCAGGTGTGTAGGTCACTAGGAAGTTAAACCTTAGAAAGAATAGTGACCATCGTACCTGTCGGTGCGAGAGAGTTTTGTTAGTCTGAAGATATTGGAGATTTTTATGGTCCGTGTATATAAGTATTGGTAATTGGGTGCCTTCGAGTAGATGTCGCCAATTCTCCAGAGCCAATTTTATAGCAAGCAGTTCCTTTTCACCCACGGGGTAATTTATCTCTGGACTGCTTAGGGATTTAGAAAAAAAGGCGACTGGATGAAGTGGTGAAGTGTGAGTTGGTCGTTGGGAGAGTATTGCTCCTACTGCCATGTTTGACGCATCTACTTCCAGAATGTATTGGAGGGATGGGTCTGGATGGCATAGTATGGGAGCAGAAGTAAACCTTGTCTTTAACAGGTGAAAAGCTTTATTTGCTTCATCTGACCATTTGAATGGTTTTTTAATGCTAGTGAGCTGTGTGAGGGGTCTCACAATGGCAGAGAAGTTTCTAATGAACTTCCTGTAGAAATTCGAAAATCCAAGGAATCGCTGTAGCGCCTTGCGTGTGGTTGGTGTAGGCCAATCCTGAATGCAGGATATCTTACTCATGTCCATCTCGATTCCTGTTTTGGATATGATGTAGCCTAGAAACAGTACCTCTTCTTTATGGAACAAGCATTTTTTCAGTTTCACATAAAGGTTGTGTGCAAGCAATCTCGATAATACTAGTCTTACATGTCTTATGTGTTCAGACAGGGATCGTGAATATATAAGTATATCGTCCAGATATACCACAACACAGACATCTAGTAAGTCTCTGAAAATATCGTTTATAAATCGTTGAAAAACTGCAGGGGCGTTGCATAGCCCGAATGGCATTACAAGATATTCGAACAATCCGTATCTGGTTCTGAATGCAGTCTTCCACTCGTGTCCATCACGGATTCGAATGAGATTGTATGCTCCTTTCAGGTCCAATTTTGAAAAATAGGTAGCTCCACGCACCTGCTCAATGAGCTCAGGGATAAGCGGTAGAGGATAGCGATCTTTTATTGTAATAGCATTCAATTGCCTATAGTCGATGATAGGCCTGAGACTTGAGTCCTTATTGCGGACAAAAAAGAGTCCTGCTGCTGTGGAAGAAGTGGAAGGTCCAATAAAACCTTTTTCCAAATTCTCATCCAAATAGTCTTTGAGATGGGAAAGTTCATCCTGTGAAAGAGGATAAACATGACCGAACGGCAATTTGCTATTTGGGAGTAGATCAATGCTACAATCATAGTCTCGATGGGGAGGTAGTGCTTGAGCATTTTTCTCAAGAAAAACCTCAGAGAGATCCTGATAACATAGTGGTGCAATCTCATCTGTCACCACAGACAGGATCTTCCCAAAAGACGGGAGGTTACATGTACCCTCGCAATAGCAAGAGAGGAAGGTCAGGGTCCGTTCCTTCCAATCTATGGTTGGTTGATGTGTGTGCAACCAGGGAAGTCCCAAAACAATGGGAAAGTGGGGTGAAGGTATTAGATCAAAGGTAGTGGTCTCCATATGAGACCCGTTAGTAGTGACTAGGAGTGCCTGTGTCTGATCAGTGATCGGACCAGAGGATAAAGGAACACCGTTAATAAGACTCACTGAGACAGGTTTAAGTTTAGAAATAATAGGAACTTTATTTAAAGCAGCAAAACGTATGTCAATATAATTTCCACAAGATCCTGTGTCAATCGTGGCCTTAGTAGTAATCCTGTTCTGGTCCCACTGTAATGTTAAGCAAACAGAAAGGTAAGGGTTAGTGATTGAAGTTGTCAATCCCCCTAGGAGGACATGTGAACACTCACCCTTCTTTTTGTAGACTAGGGGACAGACGTTTATCTTGTGATCCGGGGATGCACAGTACAAGCAGAGATTACCAGATCGTCTTCTGGCTCTTTCCATAGTTGATAGAGGTGGGCGTATGGTTCCTACCTCCATAGGAACGGGGTCAACGGCCAAAATCCGAGAAGAACTGGATAATGGCATTCCCATTTTCTCAGCCTTTCTTTCTCGTAGTCTTCTATCTATGGTGATACTGAGTTGTATCAATGCATCCAGGGTTTTTGGCAGATCCGCTCGGGCGAGCTCGTCTTTAACGGCCTCTGATAGGCCAAGCCTAAATTGGGATTTCAGAGATGCATCATTCCATTCTGAATCAAGGGTCCATCTCTTGAATTCTGCGACAAAGTCTTCTACAGGTCTCCCACCTTGTTTCAAGGATCTTAATTGAAGATCGGCAGTACTCTGCCTATTGGGATCATCATATAGGCTAGTGAGTTCTGCTAGGAACAAGGCATAGGAGTTGAGAAGCTGGTCGCTTTTCTCAAAAAGAGAGTCTGCCCAGGCCCGAGGATCGCCTGTTAGGTAAGAAATAATAGTACAAACCTTAATGTGATCAATAAGGTAGGTACGGGGTTTTAGCAAGAAAAGTAACTCACATGCGTTTTTAAATTCGCAAAATTTTTTGCGATCGCCTGTAAATACCAAAGGAGGATTTATTTTGGGTTCAGGGGACTGAGCAGTGGTAAGTTGTGTCAGTCTAATTACCTGCTGCGACAGAGCCTGATTGTCTTCTTTTAATTCAGCAAGTGCGTGTATTAATGCAGGTACTTGCTGTTTTAATTGTGTCATCTGAGTGGTTATTTCTGCTGAATCCATTTGTGGTTCGTTCAATCTGTAACGCTCCTGCGTTTTATGTATGATGTGGATTTTCAGCTGCAGAAATATTCCACTTCAGTAGTCATGTAGAGAAACGCTGAGACACCATTCCCAACTCTCAATGACTCATCATGTGTGGATGATCTCAATTCAGCAAGTAAATACACACACTCAATAAGATGTTTCCTAGAGTGACTTATGTATATAGTAACACAGTGATGATAGGCTGAAGAGACAGGTTGGGTAGAGATGGTAGATGACAGACACTTGAAAGGAAATGTTCTTGAAAGTAAGATAGTAGCAGATGGGATGCAGATAGGTTTAGCAATCATGTATGGTAGCAGATGACAGAGTAGCAGGTGGACATACAAGAGAGATCAACCCAGTGCAAGAACAGGTGGTAGTAGGCTCAAGAGCTAGCAATCTTAGATAATGCAGATGTAGTAATAGTCCTTAGTATGCAGAGCTAGATAGTGTAAGCTTTAGTATAAAAGTTATAGAGGTTTCCCCTGTGGGGTACTTATCACTAATAGCAATGTAGCAGAGGAGAGGTTCGGCAAGAGCGGATGATCCGGTAGCGGGATACAGGGATCAGCGCAGCGTGGTTCCGACAGCGAGGTATGCTTGCAAGCATGAGAGCTTCAAGACAGGTTAGCATCAAGGCACAAAGTAGTTTGAACGAACACATGTGAGTGAGAGCCGGCGATCTAAATAGCCATCCAGTCCGGCGCTCAGTGATGACAGCATCAGTCTTAAAGGTGTATGCGCACCTTACCAAAAGAGAATGGTGGGGCGCATACACTTATGAAAGAGTAATTAGGGTACCCAAAGGTACCAGAACATTACAGTCTGCAGTCTCTGACCATCTCCTGTGCTATGTCTGCAGTCTCTGACCATCTCCTGTACTATGTCTGCAGTCTCTGACCATCTCCAGTGCTATGTCTGCAGTCTCTGACCATCTCCTGCACTATGTCTGCAGTTTCTGACCATCTCCTGTAATATGTCTGCAGTCTCTGACCATCTCCTGTACTACGTCTACAGTCTCAGACCATCTCCTGTACTACGTCTAAAGTCTCTGACCATCTCCTGTACTACATCTGCAGTCTCTGACCATCTCCTGTAGTATGTCTGCAGTCTCTGACCATCTCCTGTACTATGTCTGCAGTCTCTGACCATCTCCTGTACTATGTCTGCAGTCTCTGACCATCTCCTTTAGTATGTCTTCCTTCTCTGACCATCTCCTGTAGTATGTCTTCATTCTCTGACCATCTCCTGTAGTATGTCTTCATTCTCTGACCATCTCCTGTAGTATGTCTTCATTCTCTGACCATCTCCTGTAGTATGTCTTCATTCTCTGACCATCTCCTGTAGTATGTCTTCATTCTCTGACCATCTCCTGTAGTATGTCTGCAGTCTCTGACCATGTCCTGTAGTATGTCTGCAGTCTTTGACCATTTCTTGTAGTATGTCTGGCACTAAATCGGTGTTTTTCAACCTTTTTTCAGTCAAGGCACCCTTTAAAAATTATGGACAGTCTTGAGGCACCCCATTCCAAAATGTAAAAACCTGCAATGTGTGTCCTGCCCTTCTAATTGTATTAATTGCAGCAACATCCACACGTAGGACACCTAACATTAGAGGTATTTTATTCTTCCAAAGCAAATACACTTTTGCAAACTGGTACTGACTAGTATTCAAGTGTTTCTCTTCTCCCTCAGTTTTTCTCCATCACTCAGCCAATGTGACCCCAATGGCGATAGAGAGGGGCAGGGGAGGGCCAAACAAGGAAGCTATGCAGGCAACTGACATCCTCCTTATCAACTGATGATGCCATTGGTCGTTAGGACTCCAGCAGCTAGAAGGTTGTAAGGTTTCACAGTGAAAACCTGTGGCTTTGTGTAAATAAAAGGAAGGCTTTATCCATACGCCAGGCTTGCCCCCTCCCCCTTTCAGCACTTGGTACCTGAAGCTTAACCCCCCCCAGGACAAAAAATTATCTATGGCCCTGCCTGCAACCAAGTATGTATAGATGGAGTCCAGCTGTGTGTGTTGGCCTTGTGGAAATAAGCTAGGTACCCCTTACACTCAGGTAACGGAACATTGCTGTGAGGACCAGGTTGACAATGTTATCCAGTTTTGGAGGCAACATAACCCTCTAATGGGATCCAATAGCGGATGTCCGCAGAGATGGAACCTAACTGTTATTACTGGAGATAGACTTTCCTAAATGTAAGGGAAGGGCAGCGCCACTAAAATTAGGGAATAGCACAACGATTTACAGTACAATGACAGTTCTGTGCTTGCCAGTGACATGTTCTACTTTAACCTGTAATCAATTAACTACAGTATTTTAAGCAATTGTAAACCCTCACATATATCCAGTGAAGTGACTGGCCTCAGGTGATACACAGAGATGAAACAAATGATTCTACATAAGTTGTACCGGTTTATCTATAAGTCGTCCTGTTTCCCCTACATCTATTCAAAGGGCAGATATTACACAGGATCACAGGATATGTGTGTAGGGCCATGAAGTGTTAACCACTTGCCGACCAGTCACGTTGACTGTACTGCGGCAAAGTGGCTCGTTCCCGTCCAGCGACATAGACCTACGTCGCTGGACTCCTTGCCTTGTAGGTGGTGCGCGCGCGCTGCCGGAGGCTCGCTCCCGCTGTATTCAGTCACAGCGGGAGTCAGGCCAGAGGAGGAGCGGCGGTGATCACCGCCGCTCTTCCCCGATCGTCGGGGAATCGAGTCTGGAGATCCGCCCGCTTGTGTAAACAAAGTTGGCGGATCTCCTAAGAGACAGACAGCTATGCTGAACCCTGCAATCTGTCCCTGTGTCACTCAGTCACCTCCCCCCACACATTTTAGTAAGCACCAGGCATACATTAACCCCTACCTCTCCAATAAAATTAACCCCTTCCCCGCCAGTGTCATTTTTACAGTAACAGTGCATATGTATAGCACTGATTACTGTAGTAATGTCACTGGTACCCCCAAAAGTGTCAAAAATGTCAGTCAAGGGTCCGATCTGTCTGCCGCAATGTCGCAGTCCCGCAAAAAAAATCGCAGATTGCCTCCATTACTCGTGAAAAAAAACCCACCAAAAATGACAGAAATCTTTCCCTTAGTTAGTAAGCGCAATAACTTTTGCGCAAACCAATCAAAATAAGCTTATTGTGATTTTTTTTTTACCAAACATAAGTAGCAGAAAACAAATTGGCCAAAGATTTAAAAAAAATTTGATTTTTACATTTTTTTTGGAAGGGGTTTCATATAAAAAAAAAATGTGAAAAATATTGTTTTTTTTTTTTCTAAATTTACGCTCTTTTTTTGTTTATAGCGCAAAAAGTAAAAATCGCACAGGTGATCAAATACCACCAAAAGAAAGCTCTGTTTGTGGGGAAAAAAAGGACGTAAATTTTGTTTGGGTACGGCATCGCACGACCGCGCAATTGTCAGTTAAAGTCGCACAGTGCCGAATCGCAAAAAGTGGCCTGGACGTAAGACAGCAAAATCCTCCGGTGGTAAAGTGGTTAAAGGCCGTACACACTTGACGAAAATCGGACGAAATATCCTCCGATTTTTCTCTGTCTTCTCAGCGTTCATTACCGTTTTTAGTCGACAGTGCATAAATGTTCACAAAATTTCTCGTCCGATTTTTCTTTTTTTTGGCACATTTGTTCCTAGACTTCCGGGTTGTCAGCAACTTCAGATCACGCGCAGTCTTTCGTATCCGATTTTTCACGGACGTACTGCATACACATTAAACGAAAATCGGTCGTCTGGGGATGGACGAAAAAAATTTTGGTGTTTGTCCCTCCGTTTTTTTTCGTTGAAAATGTCAGCATCGGCTGCTGAAAGTTGTGTACACACTAGGCGAAAATCAGACGGTTTCACATCGGGCGGGAATTTTCAGCAGATTTTCTATTAGTGTGTACCCTGCTTAAGGCAGCCTCCAGCCTGTGAGTGTCATCAATCCACACTGAAGTTGAACTAGTGGTCTATTGTTATTGGCTTGTAGTACTTCCTAGTAGCTCCCAGAGAGTGATATGTTAGACCAGCTCAGGGATCTTCAAACTACGGCCCTCCAGATGTTGCAGAACTACACATCCCATGAGGCATTGTAAAACTCTGACATTCACAGACATAACTGGGCATGATGGGAATTGTAGTTCCTGAACAACTGGAGGGCCATAGTTTGAAGACTCCTGGACCAGCTAATAAGTGCTCCTCCTATCATTTTATACAGGAAACTACCATGGTGTTGTCTATCACCAGCAGAATTGTTTTGCCCCTCATCTTGTACTGGAAAGCTAGAAGCCCTTAGTGAGCAGCCCTCAGCTCCAGAAATGGGATCTCCATTCTTTTTCACTTCCAATATAATTACTATCCAATAAATAGAAAGGAGTGACTGGCAGTTTCACTGTGTTTACACACCATCAAGGACTCTGTCTCATGAATGCAGAGAAAATAATTCTGTCTGAAACGTCTCCTGATGCCACTGGTTAAGAAACCCTTTCTGGAAATGACGCCACATCTATTGCATCCACTTTACCGTTGGTGTGGATATTACTATTGTTTCTTCTTTTTCAAACATTGTGCTGTGGACAAGGATGTTGCCCCTAGGCTATGTTCAGACTTTCAAAGAATTCTAACACTGACAGTAACACGAACCAACATACCTATTGCATTAAAATGCGTTTTTTGATGTGTTAGACAAGTGTTCAAAGTACATTAGGCAACGCACCCCAGACACCCTTCAGGTGATTTTTTCCACTGAGTTTCACATCATGTATGCTATTTATCAGTTATGGCGACTTTGCGGATATTATTTTTATTTGTATTTTAATGTACAAATTAAGTTGTATTTTCTGGTATACAGTATTCACATTGTGTATGGGCACGTATAATATCCCCACTGTTCAGTCCTCCTAGGGTAGACTGAATGTCATCTATAGTTAATAATTTTTTGTTTGGCGAAGACCTCATGTACACTACAGCTGCTAAACTGAAGTTTAGGAGTGTGACGGAACCAACCCACAGTGTGCTTGAGTGCTTCTGTTAATATATCGCTTCCTCCAGTCTTGAACATAGATATCAGATATTATCGCCGTAATATAAAAAACTAGCCGAGAACTTAGCTTGTATAAGATCTGGAACTCTTTATTGGACAAACTCCCACAGAATGTATGCCCCATCAGGTCAGGTGAGCCTGATTACATTATCATATGCAGATTAAATTGTATACAGAAACATAATTAACCTGAGCTAATTAACTAGCCATCTGGACAGAAAAAGTAGGTGAATGGGAATCCACACCTAGGCATTGTTTAATGAACATGCTAATTAACTCAGCACCTAAAACAGCCTGGATGACCAGACTTGCCGGCAACAAGGCAAAAACAAAATACATTGCACATTATCCTAAGTATAAACACAGAACACCTTATTAAACCTATATGACCTATAATAGTCTATGAGGTAAAGCTCTTACAATGTTCAATCATTCTGATATAGTGGAATTAATGTGTCATAGATTTCTTCAGGGATATTGTGGATAGATATTACTGTCCCATTTGAAGTAATCCAAACCATATTCTCAATGTCCATTTTGTAGCTGTCAATCATTTTCTCCGTCACCCTGTGCCCCTTTTAAACACAGGGTGACTTGCACATAAGAGGGACCTGGGGAGCTGAGACAGGGATTTCCCAACCTCTCCAAGGCAAGCTGGATTTCAAGGGCCCCCCAACCAAAAGTGACTCACAAGGAGCAGTTGGCCTTTTTTTTTTTTTTTTTTTTTTAGCAGCCCCGGAACTCTCCTCTATGTTATCTTGTGTGTACATGTACACCAAGTCATTTATAGTAGTTTAGAGGCAGTTGAGATTACAGGAATTTTTTTGAAAGCAGAAAATTTGTGTTCAGGACTGTAGTTTACTGGCATTTCAAACGCTAAATTCTTGTAATCGTGGTAAACCGCGTTTATGCGCATTTGGGTTTATAAACACTTTTAAAGGGGAAAACATTTCTGATCATTTTTGAACATATAAAAAAAAAAAAAAAAAACACAAATTTCAGTAGAGTCCAGTAGCAATGAACTCTGGTCCTCTCTGGAGCCTCAGCAACAGCAGCATCAGGAGCATTTCCTCACACATGCTTATGATGGGATCCATAGTGAAAATACAAAAAATAAGACAGCTATCTACATGGACACTGCACTCTCTGCTGCTGCTGCTCTCTCTTCTCTCAAAGAATGACTGAAATAGTTAATCATTTTCTTGTTTTTCATGCATTGTGGGCATTTGGGAGGGTCTCCTAAGGTTATCTTTAACCACTTTAAGACCGGAAGGATTTGCCCCCTTAATGGCCAGGCCCTATTTTGCGATTCGGCACTGCCTTATTTCAACAGACAATTGCGCGGTCATGCAATGCTGTACTGTATTTTGATTGGTTTGCTCAAAAGTTATTGTGTTTACTAACTACGGGAAAGATTTATATCATTTTCATTGTTTTTTTCTTACTAGTAATGTCGGCGGTCTGCGTTTTTTTGCGGGACTGCGACATTGCGGTGGACAGATCGGACCCCTAACTGACATTTTTGACACTTTGGGGGGGACCAGTGACATTACTACAGTAATCAGTGGTAAAAATATGCACTGTTACTGTAATAATGGCACTGGCAGGGAAGGGGTTAACACTGTTGGTGATCAAGGGGTTAAATGTATGCCTCATGCTTACTGACGTGTGTGTGTGTGTGGGGGGGGGGGGGGGGTTCTGTGACAGACACAGAGATTGCAGGTTCAGCTATGCTGAATCCTGTGATCTCCTCCTGTCTGTCACTGAGAAGACCCACCTGCTTTGTTTACATAAGCAGGCGGGTCTTCTCACTGTTTCCACCACGATCAGGGGAGGGAGGCAGCAATCGCCACCTCTCCTCCCTGGCCCGACTCCTGCTGTGTCTAAACACAGCGGGAGCGGGGCTCCGGCGGTGCGCATCACATGAACTCCAGAGAGCCGCACTGCCGCAGTAGGATTACTGTGAGCAGTTTGCAAGTGGTTAAAAAATGCTTCTAAACTCAAATGCTCATAATTGCTGCTAAACTCACATAAACTCAGCATTTAAAAGCTGTGAAATTAATGTTTTTCACTGTCAGTTTCCAACGTTCAGAAGAGGTTTTCAGCTGCCCTGTGTAGATGTAAAGGGTACATGATGTACTGTAAAGGAAATTACCAGCTTTGAGGAGACCATTCTGACTGATCAAATTTGAGAACCTGAAGGAACCCTATGCGCCAGTTGAACCATCAGTTTCAGTTGTTGGGTAACATGTGCAGGAATTTACCCATCCACAGCCGTGGAAGGGCCTGCTAACCATTTGGCCCAGACCTTATTTTATTTCTTTGGACGCTCTCTATGGAGGTATGTATCCTTATAATAAGGTAACGCATTGTTAACTTGTAAACTTCCAGAAGGAAATGGAGGGAGGGGAGTGTTTTTTCCAAAAGCATTATAGCTTTTCTGACATGTAATAGCAGGAGGCTGAACATAGTCCTCTCCGCAACCCTAGGAATCAAGACCTCTAACATGCCCAACAGGAGGTAACAATGGGGGTGTTAGTCCGTGAGTTTATTACTGAGTATTTGTGTCCAATATATAGCTATTGCAGGGCAGGACCAAAATATATGGACAAAGTCCCCCCTGAGAATGATTGCTGTGCCAACACGCCGAGGAGTGGGCAGGGCCTATTTTGTGTAATCTGTAAGGTGTAAGATGGGCTCTGTGGACAATCTTGAACTGAATGAGACAATCCCTTAGAGAGATTAGCATTTTGAATGGAAAGTCCCATATATCCTAGACATTTTATGCTGTGATTACTATGGTACATATTGCTGTATTATATAGATAAAAAGCATTTTTAAAGGCAACAGCATGGATTCATATTCCATGCTTTATCTAATGCTTGGCTTGATGTAGGTGAACTGATGTTGGGCAGATGGCTGTGCAGAAGAAGATGGAGGACATTGGGCAGTATTAGGTGCATTTGATTGTCTCTCAGATTCTGAAGGCAATTAAAAGCACTTTTATGCCCTGTTTCAAGTTTTATGCATCTACCCTTGGAAGGTTTACAACTATGAAAATCAAAATGAAAATCTCAATTTTTGATGCCTTGCTGGAGGTTCTAAGAACCTCAGAGGATGCAAAGGGAGGTTTCAGGTGTCTCTAAAAAAGCATCTAATGGTCACGCTGCAGTAAGTAATTCAATGAATTTGCTATAAAAAAATAATAGGGAAATATTGGAAACGGGAAAAAAGCATAAGCTAAATTCAAGCTCAAGTGGCTAAGGAGGGGATTTATGCTTACTTCCTGTTAGGCCAAGATGCAAATTAAAATCTCTCTACAAACAAACAATTCCAAATTATATGCTTAGTGTATGGAGTGGAAACATCTGTGGTCCATGCCACTGTCCTAGACACATTGCTTTAGATACATTATATTCTGTCATACACAAGATTACCGTTTAAAACAGCATTCAGGAAAATCTAGAGCAGCCAGATTCTGGAGCACCTGTGCATTGCAACCAATCAGGTTCTGTCTTTTATTTTCATAGCTTAAAGTATAACTAAAGGCAAATCATTTGTTTTGCATAGAGTGGAGAGGGATTGGAATGCTTGTCAGGTTTTATTGCTGTCTGTTCCCCCTTTAACCACTTTACGACCGCTCACAGTAATATTACTGCGGCAAAGTGGCTCGTTATCGTCTGACGACGTAGTACTACGTCGTCAGACACTCCCCCTTCTGGGCGGCGCTTGCGCGCCGCCGGAGGCTCGCTCCCGCTGTTTTCATTCACAGCGGGAGTCGGGCCAGGGGAGGAGCAGCGGTGATCGCCGCTGCTCTTACCCGATCGTCGGGGATCGAGTCTGGAGATCCGCCCGCTGTGTGTAAACACAGCGGGCGGATCTCCATAGTGACAGGGAGTGACAGATCGGACTGTTCAGCATAGCTGGACATCCGATCTGTCCATGACTCACTCAGTCACCTCCCCCCCTACACGTCAGTAAGCACCAGGCATACATTAACCCCTCCCTCTCCAATAAAATTAACCCCTTCCCTGCCAGTGTCATTTTTACAGTAACAGTGCATATATATAGCACTGATTACTGCAGTAATGTCACTGGTACCCCCAAAAGTGTCAAAAATGTCAGTCAAGGTCCGATCTGTCCGCCGCAATGTCGCAGTCCCGCAAAAAAAATCGCAGATCGCCGCCATTACGCGTTAAAAAAAAAAACACCAAAAATGCGATTTTTTTTTACCAAACATAGGTAGCAGAAAACAAATTGGCCAAAAATTTAAAAAAAAATTGTTTTTTACATCTTTTTTGGGGGGAATTTCATATAAAAAAATGTTAAAAATATTGTTATTTTTTCAAAATAAACGCTCTTTTTTTGTTTATAGCGCAAAAAGTAAAAATCACACAGGTGTTCAAATACCACCAAAAGAAAGCTCTGTTTGTGGGAAAATAAGGACGTAAATTTCGTTTGGGTACGGCGTCGCACGACCGCGCAATTGTCAGTTGAAGTCACACAGCGCCGAATCGCAAAAAGTGGCCTGGACGGAAGACAGCAAAATCCTCCGGTGGTAAAGTGGTTAAGGAGATTCACCCTCTCTATTTGTCCTGTTTATCATTATCATTGAAAGTGAAGGTAACATAAAATTCCAAATTTTGGGTTGTCCCCAGAAAAGTAATAGAGTGGAAATCTTCCAGTGGTGACCTGGGAGTCCCTAAGAAATTCCCTTATTTGCAGGGATTTCCTCTCTCTTCCGGTTCTGGGATAGGTAGTGAAGGGAAATCTCTGCAATGGGACACAGATGGAGAAAACAAACCTGACAGTGGTTATAACCCTCCTTTACTCCATCCAATGGAAAGGAAAAAAATGTTCTACTTTAACTGAATGAGCTGAAGATAGAAACGGATTGGTTACTATGCACATCTTCTTCAGATTTTTTATCTTTAGTCTAGTTATGATAAATTCCCTGCGCTGTCTTTCCTGTATTTGAAAAAAGCATCTAGGAAAGTCATGAAAAGAGAGGTCTTGAACTTATAATGTACATGTAAGGTAAATTTTAAAGAAATATTGCTAGAGATGAAGTAGAAAGCACCACATCCCTTTGTTTAAAGTAGCTACAATGGAGGGGGGCAAAGTGGGACTTTAACGGTGCAAAATGATGGAGAAAAATCTGAATTCTCAAAAATTGTACATTTTATTACACATAGGAGGTGAGGACAAGACAGTACATCAATATAAAATGATAAAATCAAGAAAATGCACTCGAAAATATCAACTATATTTGAGTTGATATTTTCGAGTGCATTTTCTTGATTTTATCATTTTATATTGATGTACTGTCTTGTCCTCACCTCCTATGTGTAATAAAATGTACAATTTTTGAGAATTCAGATTTTTCTCCATCATTTTGCACCGTTAAAGTCCCACTTTGCCCCCCTCCATTGTAGCTACATGTACTGTATTTTCCCACAGGTTTTTGACAGCTGGATAAAACTTTTCTTCCCTCCACTTCCATTACCTTTTTGAGTAAGGCCATATTCCATTATATAGTTCTGACATCTGTGATGATATATGGAGCCTACTGAAGGGAAAAGTAATACTGGAGCCAGAAAAAGAGAGGTGGTTGGAAATCAGTATTGAATTCCAAAAGAACAGCATTACATTACATTGAAGCAGTAGATAGAAAACAATTATGCATTCAAACAGTAGCTCCAAGTACTCCAACTATAAAATGTGTTTCTCCATTGTCTTTATGGCCCTTGTCCAGGGAAGGGCTGGCAGCCTTAGGTCTGGGGGGCAAATCCAGTCAAGTGGCCCATTGAACCATCGAATCAGCTTACCATCCATGCCCACCTGGTTTTGGACTTGCAGCTGTATACAGTGTCTGGCCACTACATTAATCTAGCCCTGAGTGAGGCCTTTTTACCAGTTTTTACCACTTTTCAGAGTGGCTCGGGGGGCAATTGCCACCCTGCCCCCCTTGCCAGTCCTCCCCTGCCCTTGTTGATAGCAACTACCATTTTGTAGTAAATGATATTGACGTTTATGGAAGCTCTGCAAAACCACAAATGTTTCCCAATTTGCCAATGGGAAGGATATTAATTCAAAATGTAATATACCAGCTTCTTAGTTTTTAACAGAAAAAGGAGAGCCCCTGATATATTTACTAGTGGCCAATGAGGTATTTTCACCACCCACCCCACTAATGAAGCCTTTTGGAAAAAGAGGCCTGAATTTGAAGATCATTTAAAACCTCTTGCAGACTGCCCCACGTACATTTACTGCGGGGTAGCGGCTCCTTCTGCACTTTCGGGTTTGGGGCATGGACACGTGCCACCGGCGAACCCTCTCCCGCTGTGATTGGACACAGCGGGAGCCAATCAGCAGATCAGGTGAACTAGATGAGAGAAGCAAAACAGCAGTCTGCCCATGTAAACAAGGCAGATCGCTGTTCTGTCAGTAGGGAAGGTATTGATCTTATGTTTCTGCTAAAGAGAAATACGGATCTCTGCCTTCCCACAGTACAAGCAACACCCCCCCCCCCCCCACAGTTAGTAAACACTCCCTAGGCACACATTTAATCCTTTGATCACCCCTGATGTTAACCCCTTCCATGCAAGTGTCTTTAGTACAGTGACAGTGCATATTTTTAGCACTGATCACTGTAATAGTGTCACTGCTCCCCAAAAAACTGTCAAAAGTGTCACTTGATGTCTGATTTTTCTGCTGCAATATCGCAGTCCCGCTATAAGTCACTGATCACCGCCATTACTAGTAAAAAGAAAAATCCATAGACGCTATACTTTTGCGCAAACCAATCAATATATGCTTTTTGTGATTTTTTTTTTTTACCAAAAATATGTAGCAGAATACATATTGACCTAAACTGATGAATAATTTTGATTTTTTAAATTTTTTTTATTGGATGTTTTTTATAGCAGAAAGTAAATAATTTTTTTTTTTTTTTAATTTTCTGTCTTCTTTTGTTTATAATGCAAAAAATAAAAACCGTAGAGATTAAATAGTTACATAGTTAGTCAGGTTAAAAAAAGTCAATCTGGCTCAACCAATAAAAATCAGAAACCAGTAAAGAAAACCCAACCATACAATCCCATATACACAATCCTATACCCGTTGTTGATCCAGAGGAAGGGGAAAATAAACCCCAGCAAAGCGTGATCCAATTTGCTACAGCAGGGGAAAAAAATTCCTTTCTGATCCCCCGAGAGGCAATCGGATATTCCCTGGATCAACTTTACCTATAAATATTAGTACCCACTTATATTATGTACTCCTAGAAAAGCATCCAGGCCTTTTTTAAAGCAATCTAGTGAGCTAGCCAGAACCACCTCTGGAGGGAGTCTATTCCACATTTTCACAGCTCTTACGGTGAAGAAGCCCTTCTGTATTTGGAGACAAAATCTGTTTTCCTCTAGACATAAAGAGTGCCCCCTTGTCCTCTGTGTTGACCTTAAAGTGAACAACTCAACACCAAGTTCACTATATGGATCCCTGTCAGTTTTAGATCGGCCTGTCAGTTTTTTTGGCGGATCTGAACGGATGCCGCATGTATCTATATGGGGCATCGGATGTCAGCGGAGACATACAAGCGGCAGTAAAGCCCTGATGAAGCAGAATGGTTTTACCGCAAAGCATGTTGGCTTGTTCTCTCTGTTTATCTATTCTGTTTGGATGTCATCTTATGTAACTATGGTACGGGGATCCCCCCACCGGGACCCTGTTTTGGATTCGATCATGTCTATAATGTTATATGTTTATTAAAATACAATTTTGTACTTTTTTAAAGAACATTGTTGTACTTGTCTGATAGATTAATTTCGGGGTTACCGATTAAAGGCCCATTTCTTTGAGGGGTTATATACAGGGAGAAAGGGGAATTTACCATTTTTTTCCCTTCTCTCTGTTGTTTCCCCTCTTCCCTTTTATTGTTCATGCATCCAGGGCTGGGTTTCCCACAAATATATTTTGACTCATATTGTCATACCACAAAAAATTCCTTTACCACATTTATGTCATGCCGTATTTAACAGGCAGCCCTCAGGAAGTGACTCCTGCACAATCTTTGATCTCCTCCATCCATCTTTCTGCAATTGTAGACTCCTCCAGCTTTGATTTCTGCCCCTCGCTGAGAGTTTAAAAAATGCTTGTCAAATGTGCTGTAAACATTATAGGAGCGTTTACGGCTCGCTACAATACACTTGAATGGAGATGGTTGACAAGTATCATCTCTTCCCTGACTTCATATTTAGCATTGTTTTTGACACATGGCACTGCAAAATGATGCAAATGTTACACAGCTTTTAAATGTGTACAGCTACAGTATGTCCGCTGAGGCCTGCATTGGATTTAGGAAGTGCTTTACATGTTTACTCCTAATGCCTGTGAGAAAGGGGCCTAAGAGACCTCCATCCTGTGACTGAAGATGGCAGATGTCTTACATAAACTCCATTTAGAAGCTCCTTTATCCACGTTGACTACTAGGGATTTACCCTGGCTATCTATGGTTAAGTGATGGCTCAGGGTCAAACAGGAAATAGGAGGAAAAAGAAAAAGGAATGATGTGGCTGATAAGGTGTACAAATGGACTTATGAGGGTGGTGGGAGACTACCCATAGATATGCTGAGATGGGGCTGTCAGGAAACCTTTGTTTTTAATGCACATCATTGAAAGAGTTAAAGTGTATGTTACCCCAGTTAGTATTGAAAATATGTGTCTGTGTTTTAACCGGTTGCCGACCACACGCTTTTTACACGTTTTTACACCACCACCATTTATTGCGGCAGTGTAGCTCCCCCAGGCAAACCGACGTAGGGCTATGTCGGTTGCGAGAAAGGAGCTAGGGGGTGAGTGTGCGCCGCCGGCGGCGTGCTCCCGCCCCCAGGCAGCAGCGGGGAAGCCGATGCACGGGTCAGGCAGCTCCGATTGCCGCCTGACACCCGCGATCGTTCCCCGATGAGAGAGAAGGACGGTCGGCTGTTGTAAGCACAGCTGACCGTTCTTCTACCTGGAATGAATATAGAGCCCCAGTGATCCTTCTATAAAGGATCACAGGTCTCTATGGTCATTTCAGAAGCCACGCCCCCCCCACAGTTAGAATCACTCTCCTAGGCTCACATTTAACCCCTTGATCATCCATAATGTTAACCCCTTCCCTGCCAGTGTCATTGTTACAGTAACAGTGCATATTTATAGCACTGATTACTGTAGTAATGCCACTGGTACTCCCAAAAGTGTCAAAAATGTCAGTCAGGGGTCCGATCTGTCTGCCGCAATGTCGCAGTCCCACAAAAAAAATCGCAGATCTACGCCATTACTAGTTAAAAAAAAAAACAATAAAAATGACATAAATCCTTCCCGTAGTTAGTAAATGCAATAACTTTTGCGCAAACCAATCCAAACACGCTTATTGCTATTTTTTTTACCAAAAATATGTAGCAGAAAACAAATTGGCCTAAAATGCTAAACAATTTTGATTTTAAATTTTTTTTGAGAATGTTATATAGCAGAATATTAATAAAAATATTGTTTTTTTTTTTCAGAATTGTTGCAAAAAATAAAAATCGCACAGGTGATCAAATACCACCAAAAGAAAGCGCTTTTTGTGGGAAAAAAGGACATACATTTTATTTAGGTACAGTGTCGCATGACCGCGCAATTGTCCGTTAAAGTAACGCAGTGCCGAATCGCAAAATATGGCCTGGTCATTAAGTGGGAAAATCTTCGGTCCAGAAGTGGTTAATGCATGTCCTGGTAAATCAAGCCTTTTCTGTTTTTAGTTTTCCTTAGAAGGGTAAATACCTGGTGATCCAGCCAGGCAATTACAGTACAGTGTTTATAAATACTTTAAGACTTTGCTTTTGTACTGATGAACTGGTTCATGTGCTGGAGATTTTTTTTTCTTGTAATACATTGTAATACTGATGTAAAATAACAATTTAAAAAATATTCACATATTCTTATCCTTCCTTTGTCTCTATTTGATGACATTTTTTTTGGAGGAGAATATTGTCCACGGTTTGGAAAATAACTCCTGCAAAATATGAATTAGGGTGACCTCATGTGGTTACTTTTGAGAGTGCACCTAGAAAGTGTTAGCAGCAACAATATACAGTGTAAAAAAAATCCCAATAAGTGTATACTGATTGGTTTGCGCAAAAGTTACATAGTTAGTGAGGTTGAAAAAAGACACCGGTCCATTCAGTTCAACCTATGATGTGAGTGTGTGTGTTTGCAGTTAAAAGTACATCGTATACCCCTGTATATTGTGGTTGTTAAGGTGCCCATCTGATCGTTTTTTGAAACTATCGCTGCTCCCCGCTGATACCACTGCTTGTGTGCTTGTGGAAGAGAATTCCACATCCTTACCACTCTGACAGTAAAGAACCCTTTACGCAGTTTAAGGTTTAACTGCTTCTCTTCTAATTTGAGTGTCTTCGTTATCGTGTCTACAAACTATGGGATATTTTTATGGAATTTTTATTTATTTATTTATTTATTATTATTAGTATAAGATTTTATTTAGTTATTTAATTAATTAAATTAAATAATTTATGATTATTTTTAGTAATGGCAGCAATCAGCGATTTTTAGGAGGACTGCTACATTGCGTCAGACAAATCTGACACCTAACTGACACTTTTTTGGGGACCATTAACACCAATACAGTGATCAGTGCTAAAAATATGCACTGTTACTTACTGTACTAATGACACTGGCAAAGAAGAGGTTACAATCAGGTGCAATCAAAATGTTAAATGTGTCCCTAGGGGGTGCTTGCTAACTGTGTGGGGGATGGTCTGACTGGGGGAAGACAGAGATCCGTGTTCCTGTTTAGCAGGAACACAAGATCTCTATCTTCTCCCCTGACAGAACAACGATCTGCCTTGTTTACTTAGGCAGACCTCCGTTCTGTCTCTTTTGGGAAAGATTGGCGGGTCCCCGGCAGACATTGAGTCCACCGGATCCGCTGATTGGCTCCCACTGTGTCCAATCACAGCGGGAGTGGGTCGCTGGTGGAATGTGCGGTGGGCAGTTCAGTTTTTAGTGTGTATAAAGTAACCTTTGTAGAGGATCACCTATAGCGCTTGCTTAGTGATAAATCATAAGACAATCCTAGAGTATAGATGTTAAATGATAAGACAATCCTAAAGTATTAAAAATGATTACAAAATTATTAAAGTGCATGTAGTTGTGCAAAAAACCACGTGAACAAGTATAGGTGATATACAAAAACAAAATTGCCCATTCAAAGGATTCACACTAAAAAGTAAAATATACAAATTCTTATGAATATATAACGGAAAAAATCAAGTTCATAGGTAGTGCATAAGATATATAAATACTCTCATAAATTCTCCATACGGTTCATGTGCAAAAAGTGACTTCTTGTGGTAAAAGTTCAATTGTATTAAATACAGTGCACAGTGAAGGTGCTCAGTGATAGGTTTTCCAATCAATCCCTGGTGTTACTCCTTATTTTCCACCGTGGCTAGTAGTAAAATTTCTCACTCACCAGACCTAGTGAGTCTTATATGCCTTATGGCACTAAGACCACATGAGCATTAGTGACCCCCAGGGCCAGTATAGATTCCCTCCGAATGGATGCCTTCTCCAGTGGTGTTGCCTTATGAGGAGTTTATGTGTAATCCCCTATAGTAATTATAAATAGATGGATGTAAATATACATTTTTCAAGATATTGCGTATTGATTTCAAACACATAGATGAATATGATGCAGGGGCGTAACTACAGGGGTTGCAATTACAACCGGGCCCCATGCTCCAGGGGGACCTGTGTGGCTCCCCTGTACACCTGGATAGGAGTGGCGGCGGGGGCAGCATGTAGAGAAATCACTGTCCTCCTTTTTCCTCCTGTAGCTGTAGGAGGAAAATGGAGGAGGTTGGTTCCTCTGTAAGCTGCCTCTGCCACTCCTCCTATCCAGTTTACTTGTGTTCTGCTGTCTCTGGGCCCCTGTGTGCTCCCCTGGTCCCCCCCTCCTACTCTGCTGCCCCCTCCCCCCCACTATGCTCACTTCCCTCTCCTGCCGGCTGCTGCAGGGGATGTGTCACAATAAAGAACCAGGAAGGGGTCGGTAAATATGTAATTTATCAGTTCCTTCCTTTTCTGAATGGACAGAGTTATAGTCAGTGGCATTATAAAAAAAAATAAATAAAATAAAATGATAAAAAATAATACAATTAAAATACCAAAAAAACTACTGACACCAGTAGGTGAACTTCCAGGATCGCAAAGGTCACACTTGCTGGCATTCCACCACCGTGGGGAGGCCCCAAGATGGCAAGAAGGGGGCCCACTGCAGAACTTGTTAACCACTTAACCCCCGGAAGATTTTACCCCCTTCCTGACCAGGGGGTATTTTGCGATTCGGCACTGCGTGGCTTTAACGGACAATTGCGCGGTCGTGCGATGCTGTACCTAAACGAATTTGACATCCTTTTTTTCCCATAAACAGTTTTCTTTTGGTGGTATTTGATCACCTGTGCGATTTTTTTGATCATGCGCTATAAACAAAAAAAGAGCGACAATTTTGCAAAAATAACAATATTTTTCACATTTTCTTATTTGAAATTCCCAAAAAAAAATGTAAAAATCAAAAATTTGTTTTATGCTACGTATGTTTGGTAAAAAAAATTGCAAAAAGCGTATTTTGATTGGTTTGCGCAAAAGTTATCGCGTTTACTAACAAAGGGAAAGATCTTTGTCATTTTTGTTGTTTTTTTTTTTTTTAACGCATAATGGCGGCGATCTGCGTTTTTTTTTTTTTTGCGGGACTGCGACATTGGGGCGGACAGATCGGACCCTTGACTGACATTTTTGACACTTTTGGGGTTACCAGTGACATTACTACAGTAATCAGTGCAATGTTACATATGCAATGTTACTGCAAAATGACACTGGTAGTGAAGGGGTTAACTTTTTTTGAGAGGGAGGGGTGGTGTGTGTCCCTAGGGGCGTGATTCTAACTGTGATTGGCTGTGGCTTTTGCTGTAGGAACAGTGATCAAAGGTCCTACATAGTAGAACCGTATGATCACTGTTTCTACACAGGGGAGAATGACAGGCGGCTTGTTTACACTAGCCGCCTGCCTTTCTCTCTCTCCACGACGATCGCCGAGTGACCGGCGGACATCGGGTCCACCGGTCACACGCGCGGGGGGGGGGGGGGGGGTACGTGACCGTGTGGGAGCGGGAGCGCGCCTCTGGCGGTGCGCTCGCTCCCCAGAGCCTCACAGGCTAGTGACGTACCGGTATGTCACTTTGCCTGTGAGGGGCTGACCGCCGCAGTATATGTACTTGCGGCGGTCGGCAAGTGGTTAAAGGGTCCCCCTGTGGGACCGTAATAAAGGGCCCCAGGATCAATGGGAAGAGCCCCAGGCTTGAAGGGAAGGGCCCCAACCAGGGGTCTGAGGGGCCCTTCATGGTTTCTTGCACCGGGGCCCTAAAGGTTCTAGTTACGCCTCTGATATGATGGTAGAAGGTTAAGTTGTGTGAACCAGTCGGACCAGTAGTATTAATCCAATTTAACAAGTCCGTTTGAAATGCCAGCCTGCTATTTACATTGGAAAACAAACTGATATGCAGAATAATACCACTGTTTAATTAAGTTCCTGTTAGCCAGACATCCTGGGGCCAAGGCAATAGTGATAATACTGTAGGCCGTGTCACTCCCCTTGTCATCTCTTCAAAGACTTAGTCTTTAGATATGCGAGGAAGGTGACTCTCTGTTCAGGGATGGACAATTTGCCCAGCAGCTGACCTAGCATGATTAACCCCCCCCCCCAGAGAGGAGGGCTACCGAGAGGCTGGGTTATGCTAAAATATAGGGGATGTGGAAATTGTCCAATCCTGAATAAGATACGCCCAGAGGGAGGAGAAGGGTAAGATTGCTACACCAATCAGAATGGCTCTAAGCAAGGCGACATAGATCTATATTAGTGTAGGTGGGAAGGAGAGAAAGGTCTCTTGCATTCAGACTAGGATGAAACGCCTGGGGATGGTAACTATGGACTATATCTCCTGCACTTAAACCTCTTGTGTTTGAACATACGGCAGGCACCATGCCTGAAGTGGAAAGGTAACCTAACTCCATGCTTATACATACATTGTATTGTAAATACGGCTATTGTGGATAATTTGTAAATATCATATAAGCCAGGGGATTTGTACTAATAATGTGTTGTAAATACTGTTTAGTGTGTAATTTGTATATATATTATGTAACCCTTTCAATAAATGTGTATTGCGGATTGAACTACCTCTTTTGTGTAAAGATCTCTTAGGATCTAGATGTGTATAGGTGCATGCTACTACAATGATTGGGGTGTATGCACATTTACACATAATAAAAGGCAACAAGTGGTATCACTCCTCTGCTGCCCTCCTCCAGCCAGGAATGTATATAAAAAAGGGGAAGGTCCAGATATTGCAGTATCGTTTAAATAGATAATTTTATTGCACAGAATCCAAGAAAAAAAACATTTACAGGGTCCAAAATGCAGGAACGAGACAAATAGAGATAAAAACACCATCACATAAGCGAGCTATGGTGTGGAGAGCGGTATTTCCGGCTTGCGTTCCACCCAGCTCATGTAACGTCACAACGCCCACTAACGCGTTTTGTCATTGGCTAGATGTCTTCAGAGGTGGAGTCATACGTCTTACAAAGCACTTAAATACCAGAGTCACCGCTCTTCACTCTGCCCAAACACCCTGTGGCCGGAAGTCGGTACACTATCGTGTCCCCGCCATGTTATAGGACACTGCCGGAGCTCCTACTTCTGCCATACTTTACCGATGTTTTACGAAATTTAAAAAATTCCAAAATTCCATCCTATCTATATATAATATCTATATATATATTTTTATATATATACTGGCCTTCATACCTTGTTCATATGTCATAATAACAATATTGATTAATACATATGGCATTAACTATATTTGGCCGGATACATTAATTAATCGGATAAACTAATAAATAGTAATAAATAGGACACTGCTCAATAAACAAAATGTATATATATATTAAACAATTAGATCAAATAAAAACTAGTGAATAAAATACTAATCAAATTGTATGCATTAATTAAACAAAATAAAATAAATAAATTTAATTTATAAAACGGAGATTAAAATTATGAATATTATATTAGTGATCTGCATGTAGAAAATATTTTATAAATTCTTAAAATATTTTTTTAAAATTATACTATAGACAAAGAGTTATACTTAGTGATTTTAAATACTATTAATACCAGTTATAAATTATTTATTAATATGGACAGATATTTATAATAATTGTAATTTTAAATACTATTTATACCAGTCATAAGTTATTTATTATATCATATTTTAACTTGGGAGGACTCCAAGGCCCCACAAAATTCCTTTTTGGTCCAGGAATGTTGTAAGCCATTTTGGGGATTCTGGTACATTTTTTACTAGTTTGTCCCTGAGGTTAGGTCCTCTCCGGTACACAAACATGGGATGGGCTGGTAATATCTCTTTTCATTTTTCGTTCCTAAGTAATAGGTGCCAGTGTTTTTTCACAATTTCTTCGACTTCCTTATACCTCACATTATATTGAGTAACAACATTTTTGTTTCCCTAGGTTTCTCTTTTAAAAGGGAGTTTCTATCCATGTTCCTCACCTCTTCCCTTACTTTTTGTAGTGTATCCTGTTTGTAACTCTTTTCTTGGAATCTCTTCATAAGTATTTCAGTTTGTAGTTCAAAGTCTTGTTGTTTACTGCAGTTCCTCCTCAGACGCATAATTTGCCCCTTTGGTATTCCTTTAATCCAGTTGGGGTGATGGCCACTATGGGTAGGAATGTAACCATTCCTGTCTGTAGGTTTAAAGTGCATTCACTAAAAGTCCTGACATCAACCTGTTGGAACACCTTTGGGATGATTCAAAGCGGAGACCGTGAGCCAGGCCTTCACGTCCACATCAGTGCCTAAACTCACAAATGCACTTCTGGAAGAATGGACAAACATTCCCTAAGACACACTCCTAAACCTTGTAGACAATCTTCTTGGAAGAGTTTAAGCTGTTATAGCTGCAAAGGTTGGGCCAACTCAATACTGAACCCTACGGACAAAGACTGGAATGCCATTAAAGTCATGTGCGTGTAAAGGCAGGTGTCCCAATACTTTTGGCAATATAATGCATTTGCTTTTGGGTTTAATACTGATTTAAGAATCCCTAGCATTGTATAATGCCTTGACAATAGGTACAGGAACCCCCTCCGCCCCCACACACTAACCCTCCAAACCACATCAAATGGTCTTAAAGGGGCATTAAATACCAGAAGTGGATTACTTACAGAGTGCAGAGTTCAAGGGGGCAGGGGGGGCTAGAAACAGAATGCAGAGTTTGGGGGCTCACTATGTACATAATGCAGAATTAAGGGGTGCGCTACACAAAGAGTGCAAAGTTTAGCCCTCTTCCACAGCTGCTTACCTTGGCAACCCTCATCCATATCTCATTTCCACCCGTCTTCAGCTCTAACCTCTGCATGCGTCCTCTTCACTGCCCCATCTTATCCCCACCTCCTTAAAGCTCCGCTATCTTCCACGTGAATTATTTTTGTTGCTGTATTCAATCTAGTACCACCCCGCACACTGTTGTTGGATCTGCCTCTCTCACTTGCTTGGGGCTCAGCCAGTGAGGGTGTCAGTATCTACACTGCACCCCAGGCACCTGCATCTCCCTTGTCCCCATTCTACACCCAGTGGGAGCCACTCAGGAGATCAGATCTGTGGGTGCCGATGGGCACAGACCTCTGTGTTTACAAGTGATAGTGGTGAGCAGGGAGCAGAGGGCCTGAGCCAAAGGTAGTGGAACTGAGTTCCACCAAGTTCCAGCAGAAAAAAAGCCCTGTATCTATCTACCTATCTACCTATCTATCTATGTATCTATCTATCTATCTATATATCTATCTATCTATCTATCTATCTATCTATCTATCTATCTATCTATCTATCTATCTATCTATCTATCTATCTATCTATCTATCTATCTATCTATCTATCTATCTATCTATCTATCTATCTATCTATCATCACATGCCTCATGTATCATTCTTATGGATAGATGATTCTATGCCTCTAATATCACAGTTGCAGCTGGCTTACATTTCTAAGCCTCATACGGTCTGTAGTGTAGTGATCGGCTTTTTGTGCACTGGAAGAAAGCTAGTCAGCGCTTAGCAATAGTAAGAAGTAACAGCCCTGTTCATGTCAGTTGGGTTACACAGATCCAGGAATCGGCTTCAGCCCTGTCTTCTCTCATAAGCCACACCCCTCTGATGCGTTTTACCCCCATAGGGCTTAATTTTCCATGTACCTCGGCTTTTAGGAACTATCTTGATGAAATGCATCGGAGGGGTGTGCCTTAAGGGAGGAGATTGAGCTTAAGCTGGTTCTTGGATCTTTGTAACCCAGTTGCTATGAACAGTATGTGACCCCGCTTCTTACATTTGAAAAACAGAGACATCCTGCATTTTATCGCAGCGCACTGGACAGGATTAGAACATGGGTGTGTACAGTGACATGAATTGTGTCACTTTTGTACACTTAAAACACAAAAAAAAGGATAAAAAGGGAGTTGTGTGACTGAAACACGCACCAGATCTCCTGCCACCGCTGGTTCACTGCAGCCGGAAGGAACAGTTGCCGCACACTAAACCGCAGCTGTCCATTGTCGTCTGAACAGGCCCCAGATGTGAAAAATACTATAAATCCTTAAATAAATCCTTTCCTGGGCGAAGCAGGGAAGCTACCATTGCAGAGTTTCCAATTATGCACACTTGTTCCAGGTCAGTGAAGCCAGAGGGTCAGTATAATAGCCTGGCAACCAGCATTTTCAGGAGGTCAGTAATGACACTCCCCATATTCTTCTTAGACAATATTTACTTTCAAGCATAACTTGTTTTAGTTTTGGATAGAGTGGAGAGGGATTAGAATCCCTGTTAGGTTTTTATTGCTGTCTGTGTCCCTGTTAGGGAGAGTCATCCTCTCTATTTGTCCTGTTTACCATTATCATTGAAAGTAAAAAAAAAATCTAACATTTTGTCACTAGAAATGTAATAGAGAGGAAATCTTCCAATGTGGACACTAGTTCTGGTGATCTGGGGTTCCCAAGAAATTCCCTTAATTTGCAGGGATATCCTCACACTTCCTGTTTTGGCTATGGAACAGGAAGTGAAGGGAAATCTCTCCAATGGGACAGCAAAAATACAACTGACAGGGGTTATAACCTCCCCTCCCCCTAATGTTATAAAATATATTTAAAAAAATATAAGTTTTGCCTATATTTCCACTTTCAATTTGCCATGTTTTTAGTCTAAGCTTTTTTAAAGCTTTAAAACCACTGCTATAAATAAGGTGCAAACGTGCATTGCCACGCCTCAAAGTAATTTGTAGATGTGACTTTACAACTACTGGAGCAGCTGCAGAGAATAGTATTATTCAAGGCAGGAGGTGCGGGGAGGAGATCAGCTTCACAGTTCACACACAGACTACAGAAATGGGGAAGATGCAGACATGCTGACAGGAGAGCAGGATAACAGAGGCATACAAACTGACCACGGTATCATGGATAAGCAGCCATGATAAGCACAGTCAGTACACACAGTAGAACACAGGAACAGGCAGGATCAACCAGGTATTGTAGAACATGGAAAGGGCCAACTGACACTGCAAAAGCACTATGCTATATATACAATTCCTTAAATGGACAGGAGCTTTTTTTTTTAGGTTACAACCACTTGGATTACTTCTGTTTAACCTGGTTAATCCTGCTGGTTCATTTGTCCCTGGTAGTAAACTGACCAGGCTAAACATGGCAGCTGATCATGCTACATCCTCTGTCATTCTGCTGTTTGATACAGTAATGCTCTACACTTGTACAACGTGCCTGTATCTTCTTTGGTCAGTGTAAGACCATGACCCCCCCCACTCACCCCTTTGTCTTTGATTGATGGCCCATCCTCCTCTTTGTGAATCAGCACTGTATTTTGCACTGCATTTCTAAG
Organism: Pelophylax lessonae; assembly: GCF_965119305.1. Classification (NCBI taxonomy): domain Eukaryota; kingdom Metazoa; phylum Chordata; class Amphibia; order Anura; family Ranidae; genus Pelophylax; species Pelophylax lessonae. The sequence goes on along the minus strand of NC_138772.1, from coordinate 372,437,115 downwards.
GAAAGGGGGAGGTGATGTAATGCCACTGGGTATGGTTCTATAAAAAACAATTGCACAGAATAAAAAACATTCCACATTAAAATATGTGTTACAATTCTTACCCTAACATTTACAGTTTACAACTTTCAATGCTTCTGGCTCCTAGTCTGTCAGTGCTGCTTCCCTGAACATGCAGCCTTCACAGGAAAGATTTAGGCTTCATGCACACTAGAAAGCTAAAAACTGCTTTAGAAACGCTGGGTAAAAAATGCTTATGTTTTTGCGTTTTTTGCCGGCATTTAGCCTAGTGTGTAAGCTACGTTTAGTAGCTTCAGCTTTAAGGAGTAGGGCCGCCAGTGTCCTTAACAACCATTGATCACCAAAGCACCCCCCCCATGTTGAGGGCATGTGGCCTGGTATGGGTCAGGGGGGAGGGGGGCTGCCAGGCTGCATGCTCGGATAAGGGGCTGGTATGGATTGGGGGTGGGTCGTTTTGTTCACATTTTTGTATTATTCAGCTGCCAGCGGGGAATTCTGCTGGCAGCTAATGACTCATCTATTGTTAAGGACAGCTTCCTGGCCCGATCCTTAACAACCAGCTTATCACTGGTCGTTAAGGACTCCGGCCGCCCCTGCTTCAAAAAAAAAAAGGAACTCTCCTAAACACCGGACTCCGGTAAAAAAGAGAATATCATTACTGTACAGTACAGAACACAGGAATCAATTAATCAACCATAGGTTATATGCTGCTACTTTCAGGTGATTAGACACTGGCAAAGGCTTTATCCCATATAACACCACCTACTTCACGAGGCTGTATTTTTTCTTTGCTAGTTTTTTATTAGGTGATAAAATACCTTCTTCTCTTTAAGAATAATTTCCTACCAGTTTTTCATGAGATTAAATTACCTCATTTGACTGACACTTCTATCAAGATCTGATTACTTACTGGCTTCCTAGCTCATTAGCAGTTTCCAGATTGGTGACCCTCAAGCACACCTTGGGAACTGTACCCAGACCCCTAGGCCACACAGGGCTGGTCTGTAATGTTTGTAGGGTGCTATACAGGTTCAGAGCTGTGGTCCATTCCTGTGGCACCCAGACCCTTCAGACTTTTTAAAGGTATGCCTACCTAAATGTGTGAAGCCTTGACCCTGTTCTGTTTCCTTCTAGTGAAGGCTATTCTCTCTTCCTGTCCATTTATCCCTGTAAATCTTCTCTTACTGACAAGATTGGCTATTCTCCTTCACCATGCCCATAGGGTACGATAATAATGGGGGGTCTTCCTCAACTCCTGGGATAACTAGGGGATCCACAGAGTTTGTGGCTATAGGTCTTCAAGCACCTAACTTCTGTCACCAATACCTGATAAGTGCTGCTCTTCATACTCCTTAAAGGCTTTGCCTACACACTTTTGGGAGTGTTTTTTTTTTTTTTTCTGGCATGCAATTGTTCAACCACTTTCCAGACACCACCTTCAGCATGACTATTTTGTCCATGTCTGATTCATTTTTTTTTTTTTTCTTGAGACCTTATTATCGCAACCATTCATTGCCCCTTATAGGATTTTTTTAGTTTATGACTCTTGGGCTACCATTTCCTAATCTGATCTAATTTAGAAGGTTAATTGGACAATCTAGAGCCCCTACTATGCCATTTTGGCATGATATGTCCACTCTCGCCTGTTCTGAGCCTCAGTGCACCCTTTCCTAATCCTTCCATGGCTGCAGTCCACCAATTGCTTGTTCCAGGCTAAGGCGTCTAGTCTTCACTTCCTTTTTAGGTCTTGACCTTTGTGCAGGCCTACCTACTGCCAAATTGTATCATAAATGGCTGCAATCCCTATGTTTCCAGGTTTTCATGGATGGTTGTCCTTTGTCTCCACCTATGGTCCATATTTGCTTCAGCACTTGCCTACCTTGCTCAACCATCCTCTTTAGCCAAGAGATGTGCATCAGCCTGGGCAGGCAATTTCCTGATATCCTTACTACCCAAATATTCCCTACATTAGGTATTTCCATCCTTGCATTGGATGTTCCCCTCTACATTCCTTTTAAGGCAGATTTATTCCCTCTGCTCTGTAACTCTTGGTAGAATGGCTCCAACTAGGTCTGATATTGATCAGCATCCTGAATTCCATACTTGTCCCTAATTCTATACAGTACTGTATATACTTTGGTATTTTTGTTTTGTGCTGCCCTAGGCAAGACTAAAATTGGGTGCCCCCATCTTAAATTGTCCCACCCCTTCCTGTTTAAGATCCACCCCTTCATCTGTAAGATCCTCCTTGCATCAGGGTTCCCAGAGGTCTCCCTTACACTGCCAGTCCGCAGTCCCACTCGGCCTCAGTGTAAGGCACTACAAGTCCCAGAATAGAAGGCTGTCATACCTTAGTCCCCCACAGGGGGCACTGCAAGTCCCAGCACAGCAGGCTGCCATTCCTCACTGAGGCAGCCCACTATGCTGGGACTTGTAGTGCCCTATGTAGGGGGCTGAGGAAGGGAAGGCCACTATTCTGGGGCTTGTAGTGCCCTCTGTGGTGGACTGAGGATTCCTTAGCCCCCCCCCCCCCCCCCACAGTCTAGGACTCTACAAGTCCCAGAATAGCAGGCTGCCATATCTTAGTCCTGGCACACCAAATGCCTGCGTTGCCCTGCCATCAGTTCCTCAGACCCTCCACACACATTACCACAGAGGCAGCCTGCTCGCTCCCTGGCTGCGTTACACTGAGCCCTCCCCCACTCTGCCCTTACAGAAGGAAGGCGGAGACAAGAGGAAGAGGTACAGCCTCCTCCTCTGATGCAGGGTCTGTATGAGCACTTCATTTTGACAGGGTGGGCATCTGGTGGGATTTCCCCTTGTAAACCGCTGATTCTACTGCCCGTCCCCTCCTGGCACTGTCAGGCAGCTGCTTAAGCTGCCTTTGGTTTGTGCCAATCGTATTCATAGTGTCCCTTCTGCCTGGGGACAGCACTGCCCCCCTATAAAAAGTGTGCCCAAGGAAAACTTCTTGTTTGCCTCACAGAAGATACGCCTCTGCCTGACCCTACTTATGGTATTTCATTTAGAACCCTTTAGGTCCTGGTTGTCCACATCTCTCAAATGGTTGTGCTCCTTGTGCAAGCTGCAGAGGACTCTTTCTTGTCACCCACTGGGGCCCCTACAGGACCATCCAGTGTTCTCTTTACTTCCATGACATTTCTTGTTCTCCCTTGAAACCTTCTAAATTTCCCTGCCATGTCCTGCAAGCCAACATGACATCTCACCTTTTGTTACCTTTAGGGATTAGTGTCAGGCATCACATCTTTGGCTATGTGATATGCCCCCCACTCCTCCCTCTGCTTTCACCTGCCTGGGGAGTCATTTTTTCCATGGGACTTCTTCCCTTGAGAATGAGTCCCGTCCTCCCTGCCTGAGCCCATGTCCTGTTGATATTGAGTTCTAGGGCCCTTATAGTACCTAGAGACTGTGCACGTCCTTCAAGTGGAGTCACCCAAGCTTTGGTTGCCAAGTAGCTGTTGAGTCTCCACTGTGGCTCCAGCAGTGAGATACTTGCACCGTTAAGTTGTTTTGAACCTGCTGGCCTCCTTTTTTTTCTGTGAGTCTGTTGCTACTGTTTGGTTATATTACTGTCCACCCCTCGATTTTGCTTGGGGATGTCCCATGGTCTATGAATTGATTCTTGTGCCCTGCACTGTGCGATAAAGATAAGAAGATTTTTTACATACCTGTATATTCCATATCTTTGAATATATTACAGGACACAGGTCCCTCCCTTCTCTTCTCTTTGATCTCTTATTGCTTGCTAACAAAAGCAGAGCCCTATGGAAAAGGAGGTGTGATATGTGGGACACTAGGGGGTGAACCCAGCAAATCTTTTGCTGTGTCCAATCTCCTGAAAGTAGCGGCATATAACCCATGATCTATGAATCAATTCCAATGTCCTATACTGTACTGTACTTCAAAATAAAGAAATTACAGGTATGCCAAAATTTCTATTTTTACTAGCTCATGATTGGCAGGGATAAAGTACAGATTCACTGTTACCATGGTTTTGCTGCACGTCAAGTGGTTTTAAAATTAATAGTCCCTGTGAATTTATGTCAGAATTCACCTAGGCAAATTCTATATAAAACATAATGAACTGCCTAGCCCTTGAGTCAGCCTCTGAATATAAAAGGGGGCACAGAGCAGCCATAGGGTGATTGTATTAAAAGCTGTGTTAAGAAGAGATGACAAATTGCTAGTGAAAAATTAGGGTCAGTTAGAAAACAAGATTATTCTGGTTGCTAGCTGTTTAAGCTTTACTGTTTTTTTTTCCTTTTTTTTTTTTTTGCCTTTATGATATGTCTGTATGTATTGATGTATTTACTATCTTTATACGAATGTGTTTTTACATAAAAAATTCTCTCTATTTTAAATGTATTAATAAAGTTTTGATTATTTTATTTATATCTATGTGGTGTACTACTATTTAGTTACAGTACCTTTAAAAATCCCACCAGCCCTCTCCATTTTTTCCTTCTCCCATCTTTACCCTCCCTCTTATTCTATCCCTCTTGCTTTTCTTTTTCCTCTTTTTCTCTTCCTTTCCTACCCCCCCCCCCCCCTCATTTTTTCTCTTCATTTCTCTTTTTCTGATCTATGGAACATAGTCCCAGTGTCGGGTCCTAACACCCAGGACGTGCCTGGACTATTTTTCCTTTATAAAAGATATAATTGGGATGACGGTACTGATTCAAAATTGTTATAACAAACACTAATTTTCAAATGTACTGTGACATACTAAAGCAGGTGACATACTAAAGCAGCGCATGATCCCCTCCCTTCGGAGACAGGGCAGCAGTATTCCAATTTGATAACGATCCCAAACACAACTCCAAGACGACCACTGCCTTGCTAAAGAAGCTGAGGGTAAAAGTGATGGACTGGCCAAGCATGTCTCCAGACCTAAACCCTATTGAGCATCTGTGGGGCATCCTCAAATGGAAGGTGGAGGAGCGCAAGGTCTCTAACATCCACCAGCTCCGTGATGTCTTCATGGAGGAGTGGAAGAGGACTCCAGTGGCAACCAGCGAAGCTCTGGTGAGCTCCATGCCCGAGAGGGTTAAGGCAGTGCTGGAAAATAATGGTGGCCACACAAAATATTGACACTTTGGGCCCAATTTGGAAATTTTAACTTAGGGGTGTACTTATTTTTGTTGGCAGCGGTTCAGACATTAATGGATGTGTGTTGAGTTATTTTGAGGGGACAGCAAATTTACATTGTTATAAAGCTGTAAAGTCACTACTTTACATTGTAGCAAAGTGTAATTTCTTCAGTGTTGTCACATGAAAAGGTTTAATAAAAATATTTACAAAAATGTGAGGGATGTACTCACTTTTGTAAGATACTGTGTATATATATATATATATATATATATATATATATATATACTAGAATAATAATATACCTAGAAATAGGATAAACAAGGTATTTTACTGACATAAAGTTATATGAAGAGTGGAAGGGGAGGGAGGGGGGTATAAATATTTTATATTAAAGTAGTACTAAAGGCTGAGATGTTTTTTTATGGATATAATTATTTTTAATATAATGCACAATACTGGTAACCTTTTACTTTAAATGTAATTGCAATGCCTGAAATTACGTCCAGTCTATTAGCCTCCAACTCCTCTGGGTTTTGATTCTGATCCTCCCTGCACAGAGCTCTTAAAGTGAAAAAAAAGTAGCATTTTTTTTTTTTTTTTAGCCATTTAAGGACCAGAAAGTTTCACCCCATGAATGACCAGGCCATTTTTTGCAATTTGGCACTGCGTGATTTTAACTGGTAATCGTGAAGTCATTCAATGCTTTACCCAAAGAAATGTATGTCCTTTTTTTTCCAAAAATACAGTTGTAGTCAACAGTGATACTGGAACCCCCAGATGGTGAGGCAGGTCTGGCACAGTGGTACCTGTGTTAGGCAGCCGGTCAACAGACAGAGTGGAGACCAGAAGAGTAGAGAGGTCTGAGTCAAGGTGGGGTATTGGGTTTGGATATCAAGACAGACAAGTGATCAGGAAGGTAAACGACAGTTATGCACATGTGAGCAGAACAAGCCAAGGCCAAAGCTGGGAATTCGGCAGAAGACATGTTTAATAATAATGGCCGTTTGGTGAAAGTCCTGAATGAGGGTGTAAAAGGACATGTGCAAGTGAACATCCTTGCATCGGCATGCCAGTGCATTCCTAATGCATCCTTGCGCATTTACTGTGTGTGCTTATTTCTGTGCAGAAAAGTTTGGCCATGTAAGTACTGGCAAGGATGCCAGGTCTTTGTCTCAGTGTATACAAGCCTTTGTTTTGATCAGCATCCTGACACTGTGTTTATTAATGTCATTCAATGTATTGCAGGCCCCTCTCTGAATGCTGTGAGCATAGTTGAGCTCAGTATTGTTTTTTCTTTCATAGAGTAAGTTTGTTATTCTTATCCCACAGAGCACCTTGGCTGGACATTGGTGGATGAAGGTGAGGCACTGTTGACCAGTGTTGGTCATGTAACCTAAAAAAAGTAATTTGTTATAGTTACTATTTACTTCTCCGAAAAAGTAACTAGAGTTAGTGACTGAGTTACATCAGTAAAAAAGTGACTAATTACCAGGGAAAGTAACTATTGCGTTACTTTAAAAAAATAATCAAATATGTCAAATAACTTATATGCCCCTTGTATGAGTGGTATTTGCTTAGTGGTACCTGAGGGGTATTTGCTGAGAGTGGCACTGTGGTACCTGCGTGGTACACTGCTGGTGTATAAGGTGGGTGGGTAGGTGTATTTGGGGTTCAGTGGGTGTATAGGGTGGGTGGGTAGGTGTATATAGGGGTCAGTGGGTGTATAGGGTGGGTAGGTGGTGGTGGTGTCGGTGGCTGGTGGTGGTGTGGCACTATGTGGGGGCCTGAGTCCTGAGTCCTCCTGTCTTGACTGTCTGTGACTGAGTTTTGTTTTTTGTTTTGTTTTTTGGTACCTGTTGGGCTGCTGCTGCAGTGCTGCCTGGCTGGCTGCTGGTGGTGACTGGCTGCTGGTGGGGGTGGCGGCTGGCTGCTCATGGTGGTGGTGGCTGGCTGCTGGTGGTGGTGGTGGTTGGCTGCTTGTGGTGGTGGTGGCTGGTGGTGGTGGTGGCTGGCTGCTGGTGGTGGTGGTGTGTGGCCTGCCCAGGCACACTTGGGTCCGTCTGGCTCCGTCCTTCTCCTCCAGGCCTGTGCTGCTGCCTCTCTCTCTCATTGACTGAGGCCAGTGCTGCGGACAGCGCCGGCCGCGGTCATAGAGGAAAGGAGGAATTACACGACTGCCATCTAGTGGCGGTAGATGTAATTGCGGTAACGCGGCCAAAGTAATTTCAACGGCATTACCATATGGGGACGAGTAATCAGTTAGATTACTCGTTACCCTCTAAAGTAACTGCGTTAAGTAACGCTGTTTACTTAAACGCAGTTACTTCCATCACTGCTGTTGACCACACTAGCTCTGGATCCATAACACTCTCTTAAAATTGGAGAAAGTGCTACCTGTACTCTGTTCCCTGGGGGATAAGATGAATAGAATATATTTGTATCTTGATATGAATGAATAAAATATATTTATGATGAGACTTCTTCTATCAAAGTAACCCTCTAATCCGAGCCTTACACTAACCTAGCATATCTTATAATACTAAAGTAAGTCCTTGTTCTGTATACTCATCTTATCCTGTGCCAAATTCTCACAGTGTGGCTTCAAAATCTTCTGATCCAAAAATAAGCTGGTACAAGTGACTGATGCAGAATTATTATTTGCATGCTGACCTATGCAGAAGGTTTTTTTTAGCAACATTATTCAAAATGTATGTAGCACTGTCCCCTTGAGGGCTGCTGGATTTTCTCACCTTTTCGGTCCCTCTGGTTTACCGGTAGCAACTGCATGCAGAAACTTAACACTTTAGTTTCTGTCTCAGTCAATGATTAGTCTAGGGGTTGTTGTTTTTGTTGTTTTTATTTTATATGGGGATGGGAGAAGGGAAGAGTGGAATACTCCAGAACTTGAACTATTCACAATTCTGAGGACTTCTATCTGAGGATGCGGCTAGGCTGCAGTTTCACTTTGCCACTAGATGAATCTGAGGTAAAGTTCCTGAGTAGACACTTGCGTAGCACTTATCTTCAGGGTACTCTCCTAGCACTCACTTTCTATCCACCAGCTGACACCCTCCTCTACTACTCCACTCTGGGGTGGCCCCCTTCCTGGTCATGCCCTTAGACATGATCCTCTGTACTCACAATACTATTTTCTCCAGTGTCTCAACCTCTCTAGTCAGCTCTCCTGGACCTCTGGGTTCAGCTTCTTCCTTCTGGCTCACCAGGCCGACTGCCTGTGACCATACACCAACTACTGCAGAAGAGGAGGCAGCCACCACCCTCTTTCCGGGCCTCTGCACACCAGCCAAAGACCCTGAGCACATGTGCTCCTGGCTTTTATACCACACCCCACAATGCACTGAGACAGCAGTCTGTGCCTATCACTGGCACTGTATCAAAGCCTGTGTACCCATTGGTCAGGTTTTCTCCACTGTCCAACATGCCTCCCTATTGGACCAGTGTGATACACACCCCTAGACCAGATGAATCACACATTGAGCACATAGAGCAGACCTAACTCACAGATCCTGCTCCCTGTTAAGCACAGAGCATTATAGAATTTACCTGCTGCTCCTCTGATAGGCAGACAGAGCCAAAAACTATACTCACTCTCTAGCACCTACCTAGGAGGGTGCTACATGTATAAAACATGGTTTCTGCCAGCGAGGAGGATTTGGCTCAGTCCGGGGAGCTAAGGAAGATTTGTAAGGTGGATTTGTAATTTGTTTAGACTGTCATACAGGAATCTTTAGTTATAGTTTTTGTTCCAAGGTCTTGAAGTACAGTGTAAAGCCTAGTACACATGATACCAGAATATCAGCCGAATAGTCGTCTTTTTTCCGCATGCCAGTGTCATATTGTAAACTAATAGGTTACTAAAGTTATGAAAATTCTCATAAGACATTTTATTGTATTATATTGTAATGCAGTGTATAGAATTGTATTGTATTGTAATGTATTCTGTCATTTCTGAGGATGCATGGTCCTGGTCACAAGATTTTATTTCATACAAATACTATACTAATTACACAAAAATAGTTTGTTCTGTTATCATACAAGAAAAATGTTTGTGCTTGTCCCTTTCGATATTTTCACATGAACTTCTGTGATCTATTATAAAAAGCTGTGTACTAATGAACGGATTATCGATTGCTCCGAATGCTTTTTTTTCCGCCTTATTTGTTTCATCGTGTGTATGGGCCTTAAATGTTTGCTAGCAAAAATAATGGATCTTCACATAAAGTCCAAACTTTTTTTTATTGAAGATCACATCACATTTGTTTAATACAATATTTTGACTATAGGGAGACTCCCACACTACATTTTGTAATTATTTCATTCATTCATTCATTCAATAGAAACTATTTTTATCAGCAATTTTTACAAGGAAAAAAAATATTTACAAAGTAATCCACTAGGTGGTGCTTATGCACTGCAACGCATTTGCAAGGTATCTTTTAGCAAGTAAGTGTATGTGGAATTCTCTGGCTGATATGCAGACTTTATGTAGAACTATTATTCTGGGGAAAAAAATCAACTTAACCCTTCCCCTGCCATTTGCAGTAATTGTTACAGCAGAACAACACCATTTGTAGCACACTGCATCAGTAACCCTTGCTGTGTTTGCCTTTTTTTAAACTTTATGCTATATCAGTTTTATGAAGTTACAATAAAACTTTCTGTAGGCAAACATAACAGACACACATAAATGTAGCTCAGAGATTATTATTACATCATTACACATATTTGTTAAATTCAGGTTATTTATGTACCTGGATTTGAGCTGGTATCAGCCTCATGCAGTCCCAATATAGAAGAATTGGAGAGCATGCCTCATCTTGCATCCTTGCTGGCTGCCAGCAGAGTTACCTAGCGGGCCATGTGCATACTTGCTGCACCACATATCTGAGGTCAGATAGACCCTCCTGCTGAGTTTGTGGTCCAGCAACATGGAAACATTAGTTTTAACATGATAGTGGAAGTCAGAGATGGCACTATGAGTGAAGTAATAGGGTCTGGGAATGGGAACCTTCTACTGCAGTACAGGGCGGGCAACAAATTCCGTACAGGGAGTTGAAGTCAGCAATTTTGCCAAGGTGGCTTTGAACTGCTGGGCATGAGGGTTATGAGGGTGTATTTCTTACATTTCAGCAGCTGGATCAGAAAAACTTGCTTAGCCAATGCTACAGCTAGAGGTGGTAGGATGAGGTTGGATAGGATGAGTGGTGATCAAATACTCACAAAAGAAAGCGCCATTTGTGGGAAGAAAATTATAAAAAAAATTTTGTTTGGGTACAGTGTTGCATGATTGTCATTCAAAATGCGACAACACAGCAACAGAAATTGCACAGACACACACACATACACACACACAGAGTGTTTAATCCCTTAAAGCCGGCGTAACGTAAATGTGCGTCTTTCTGCTTCATGGGGTTGTACTGTTTTTTTTTAGAGCGTACAACCGATGCGGCTAAGCAGCTGCTTGGCCTGCATCACAAGCAGTGGAAGGTGACAGCCCCCCCTCCCGCCGCCTTCCACCACTCCAGCCGGTTCTCCTGTCCCACCTGGAGACCCGAGCGACCAGCCAGCACATCTGCTAGCTGGCCGGAGACCCGAACAAAGCTAGTGTTCTGCCGAAAACTCCAACTAGCCAAAATCTCCGACCACGTCACTTCCATTGACTCCCCTGCAGCAATAATTGGGAATTTTGACGTGTTGGTGTTTTCACACAACACCAGCAGCATATAAACTATGATACAGTAACAGTTGGCTGTTGACCAGTTGACAGAATAACAGGTAGGGAGGAATAAAGGTGTCGCTGCCTCGGAGGCAGCCATGCTGTTGGTTAGTAGCAGGCGGACTAAGAATGTCCACCCATTATATCGTGTACTGTAATGTACACACTGCCGGAGTTCTGTGAAAACTCCAACTTGTCAAAATATCCAATTATTGCTGCTGGAGAGTCACCAGAAGTGACGTGGTTTGAGATTTTGGCGATTTGGAGTTTTCGACTGAACACTGGAATTTGATTAGGTCTCGGATCTAGTAACCCAGAAGCAATGTCATGACATCACTCCCGGTTACTGGAACCTTAAAGGCGCCAGATTTTTTTAAAAAAATGACTGTTTTAAAAACAACCAAACTTGGCGTTTTGAATGCTTTTAAGTGCAAAGGAGGGCTTTGGGGTCTTATACACTTCAGATCCCTCCATAAAGAGCACCTGTCACTGCCTATTACTGTCACAAGGGATACTTACATTCATTGCAATAAAAGTGATAAAAAAATTAAAGGTACAATGTAAAAATTAAAAATACAATAAAATAAATAAGAAAAAAAAAATGTAAAGTGCCCCATCCCTCTGCTCGTGAGCAGAAGCAAAAACATACATAGGTCACGCCAGCAATTGTAAACAGAGTTCAAACCACACATGTGAGGTATCACTGCAATCGTTAGAGTGAGAGCAATAATTCTAACATTAGACCCCCTCTGTAAGTCTAAACAGGTAACCATTTTTAAAGCGTCGCCTATGGAGATTTTTAAGTACTGTTGTTTGTCGCCATTCCACGAGCGTGCACAATTTTAAAGCATGACATGTTAGGTATCTATTTACTCAGCGTGACATCGTCTTTCACATTATACAACAAAATTGGGCTAACCTTACTGTTTTTATTTTTTTATTCATGAAACTGTATTTTTCTTCCAAAAAAATTGCATTTGAAAGACCGCTGTGCAAATACAGTGTGACATAAAATATTGCAATGATCACCATTTTATTTTCTGGGGTCTCTGTTAAAAAAAAAAAAATTATAATGTTTGTGGGTTCTAAGTAATTATCTAGCAAAAAATACTGATTGTAACTTGTAAACTTGTACCTTTAAGTGTCAAAAAAGGGCTTAGGCATGAAGGGGTTAAAGGACTTTGAGATCAGTTAAATCACAGTGAATGCAGGTGAGTTTACACGTCACTTTTCTTAGCCACACAAATTGCATATCACTGCAAAGTGTCAATGACAATATACAGCACTGTATATAGTACTATGTAGTTGTAGTAGCACACAACACTGTCAACTATCCCCCCTGTAATCATAGGCGTGCGCACGGGGTGTGCCGGGTGTGCCCAGGCACACCCTAATCACCCTCGTGCCCGCCATGTCCGCCGCCCGCCGCTGAGTCTGCTCTGCGGGCTGCGGCTCTCCTCTGCCCCTGGGCTGACTCATTTGGCGCCGCTCAGCTCCAGACTGAATCTGAGCCAGCGCCGCCCACTGTGGAGGGGGAGACAGGCGTGCCGGAAAGGGACTGTCGGGTCTGGGGCTGGGGGAGGGACTGCCTGTGCAGCGGCCGCCCAGTGCAGTCAGCGCGGGAGAGAACCAGGCAGGACTCAGGAGGAGGCAGAGCAGAGAACGAGCAAGCCGGCCCCACGGCGAGTCAGACTCAGCAAGCAATCATCCATCACCCATCAGCATTCTGCAATAAGGAGGGGGAGAGAGGCCAGAGAGAGAGCCTGAAGTGAGTTGTGTGGAATTATTGTTATTATTTTTTTTTTTTACAGATCACTGGCACTGGTCACTTTGCATTGAAGGGGGCACACTGGTCACTCAGCATTGATGGGGGCAGCTGGTCACTCTGCATTAAAGGGGGCACCTTGGTCACTCTGCATTAAAGGGGGCACCTTGGTCACTCTGCATTAAAGGGGGCACACTAGTCACTCTGCAATAAAGGGGGCACACTAGTCACTCTGCATTGATGGGGACACGCTGGTCACTCCGCCTTGAAGGGGGCACGCTGGTCACTCCGCCTTGAAGGGGGCACGCTGGTCACTCTGCCTTGAAGGGGGCACGCTGGTCACTCTGCCTTGAAGGGGGCACGCTGGTCACTCTGCCTTGAAGGGGGCACGCTGGTCACTCCGCATTGAAGGGGGCACGCTGGTCACTCCGCATTGAAGGGGGCACGCTGGTCACTCCGCATTGAAGGGGGCACGCTGGTCACTCTGCCTTGAAGGGGGCACGCTGGTCACTGTGCATTGATGGGGGCACACTGGTCACTGTGCATTGATGGGGGCACACTGGTCACTGTGCATTGATAGGGGCATGCTGGTCACTCTGCATTGATGGGGGCACACTTTAATACCGCTTAAAATGTTTGTTTACATTTATTTATAAAAGTGTGTGTGTATATATATATATATATATATATATATATATATATATACATACATACATACATACATACATACATACATACACACACACATATATACACACGCACACATATATACACACGCACATGTGTTTGAGCTTTGGTTTGAGGTGCACACCCTAATGCCATAGGCTGCGCACGCCTATGCCTGTAATACTGTCAGCTGGCCCTGACACAAAATTATCACATACTGAGAAACATCAGCCTTTTATAGTGTATGGACAGTGATTTAGGAAAAAAATATGCATAGACAAGTCCAAGGTCTAGAACCTGGTCAGAGGAAAGGTGCATGACTTTGGTTAATAACAGCTGTTTGCAATGCATTAGAAGATGTTCAACCGAGCAATTCATGCCAAAGAGAGCAATTTGTCTCGTTATGAATCAAACTTTGGGCAAAATTTTCATTATTCTGAGATTTGGATGTATCCGAATTTCCAAATCACAATAGTAATGAATTTAAACAAATTCAAAATAAAAGATATCAAAATAAATTATTTGAATTTAAAAATGATGATTCCTACTTAGGCTGCTTTATAAAATACAAAAAGATAGAATAGAATGGAATAAAATATATAAGGAGAGAATCATGTAGAATAGAACAGAATAAAACAGAACAGAATAAAAAAAATAGAAAATAAAGGAATAGAATAGAATAAAACAGAATAAAAATAGAAAATAAATGAAGAGAATAAAACAGAATAGAATAGAATTAAATAGAAAACAAAAGAATAGAATGAAGCAGAATAGAATTTAATAGAATAGAATAAAGCAGAATAGACTAGAATAAAACATAATAGAATAGAAAATAAAAGAATATGATAGAATAATGCATAATAGAATAGAAAATAAAGGAATAGAAGAGGATAGAAAATAAAAGAATCCGATAAAATAGAGAAGAATACAATACAATACAAAAGATTCTACCCCTAAAACTAGTACGCTACCAAATAAATAATGAATATACATGTATGCAGTCTATAAAAAAAAATACATACAGTATATGCAGTATATACATAAAGTGGTAGAGGGTCACGAGATCTTGCACCATCTTGCTGATGAAAGTGAATTCAGGAATCTGTATATATTTATTTCGTTGATAGACTTTTGAACTTTTTTGCATTTCTCACATTTTATGTTTAAATGTCCTTATATTACCACTTATTGATTGATTCACTGTAGTTGATTGTACTGTAGTTGATTCACTGTAGTTGATATAGTTGCACTTTTTGATTATTTTTTATATACTGCATATATGTACAGTGGGTATAGAAAAGAATCACCCCTCTTTAACCTCTTGACGACCAGCCGCTGCACTTTTACTGTGGCAGGTTGGCTTTATTGCCCGAAACGACGTACCTGTACGTCGTTTCGTGTAATAGACAGTGGGAGCGCCACAGGGGGAGGCAATCAGCAGGTCCAGCGGATGCAATGTCCACTGGCCAATCGTGATAGGGACAGATTGGCGGTCTGGCTATGTAAACAAGGCAGACCGCTGTCCTGTCACAGATGAACACAGGGATCTTGTGTTCCTGCTATTCAGGAACACAGATCTCTATGTTCATCTAGTGAGTCCATCCCCCATACAGTTAGAAAACACCCCCTAGGGACACACATAACCCCTGTTAACCCCTTCCCTGCCAGTGTCATTGGTACAGTAATAGTGCATATTTTTAGCACTGATTACTGTAGTAATGTCACTGGTCCCCCCAAAAGTGTCAGAAATGTCAGTTAGGTGTCCGATCTGTCCGCTGCAATGTCGCAGTTCTGCTAAAAATTGCTGATCGCTGGCATTGCTAGTTAAAAAAAAATAAAAATGACATAAATCTTTCCCCTAGTTTGTAGACTCTATAGATTTTGCGCAAAACAATCAATATACACTTATTGGGATTTTTTTAAACAAAAATATGTGGCAGAATACATATTGGTCCAAATTGATGAAAAATTTAGATTTTTTACATTTGTTTCATTGGCTGTGTTTTATAGCAAAAAGTAAAAAATATAGTTTTTTTTTTTTCAGAATTGCCGCTATTTTGTTTATAGCGCAAAATATCAAATACCACCAAAAGAAAGCTCTATTTGTGGGAAAAAAAGTACATACATTATTTGTGTACAGCGTGACAGGACCGCGCAATTGTCATTGAAAGTAACGCAGTGCTGTATCGCAAAAAATGGCCTGATCATTAAGGGGAAAACCTTCCTGCCCTTAAGTGGTTAAAATAATCAAATTTTGTTGCTTTGCAGCCTGAAATGAAGACAGACACACATTTTTTTTTTATCCAGCTATATTTACCTTTGCAACTTATAACGTTCAAGTGAAAGATATAACACCAAAATGTCAGAAAGAACAAAAACAGAAAACTGTGAAATGACTTGAAGACTGCAGTCCACAAATGGTCACCATCAAATTTAACTGAACTTGAGCAGTTCTGCAAAGAAAAGTGGGCAAACATTGCAAAGTCTAGATGTGCAAAGTTAGTAGAGACATATCCCAACAAACTTTTCCAACTCTGTTTTTGATTTTTTTTTCTGGCATGTTGGTGTTATATCTTTCACTTGTATGTTATAAATTGCATTAGTAATTGCATTAGTTAATGCAGCTCTGGATATAGGGTATCAGATTGAGCGCAGAAGAACTTTTTTTCATTTAAATACAAAGGAATAGAATAGATTTGAATAGAATAGAATAGATCAAATATAGCCGTCTTCCAAAATTTAAATTCAAATTTCCAATTCAAATTTGAAATAGAATTAAAAATAAAAGGATAGAACAAAATAGAATGGAATAGAAAAGAATAGAATAGAATAAAAGAGCATAGAATAGAAAATAAAAGAATATAATAAAATAATAGAATAGAATAGAAAATAATGGAATAGAGTAGAATAAAAAAGAAAAAAACAGAATAGAAAAAAAGAGCATAGAATAGAACAAATATAGCTGTGTTCTGAATTTGGAATTTCAAAATTTGAATTGATTAAAAAAAAAAAGAATATATGAATGAATCCGAATATACAAACACATTTAAAAAATGAATCATTCTAAAATACTGAATATGATGAAACAAGGATTACCTTAACAATGAATCTGAAACAGAACAAAACAATTTTCTTTTTCCGTTGTGCACATCTCTAATGCCAAATGTCCCTAAAGTTTAGATTAATTTCAGAACATCCGAACAGCCAAGGTTCAGTCTGAACTTAAGTTTGAACAAAATGGACAACTCACCCTGAGTCAACAACAGCAAAAGGATTACTTTCAAGGTAATACATAAAAATTGTTTTTTTTTTATTAACAATTTACTGTTAATTTTCAGGTTTGTTATTAAACAATATGTTTATTGATAATTATTATCACCAAAGTAACTAAATACACCTACAGTATATATGCAAATGCAGGAAGGAAAATATGCAGATGTCACCTACGTGGTGGGACCTAGGGTTTTACATCATATTTTGAGAGTACAAAATGGACATAAATAAATTTAGGAATTTCTAGCCATCAGATTATGTAAATAGAGCATTCCTGGGTATTTTTTCCTCATATAACCCTTCTGACGTCACCGCCAACACATGTATTAAGCCTCTTTTAGGTCCAAGTTCCACCCATTCATCAGCATTTACTTTTGTAATTACTTATGGGGCTAAATAAAAATGTGCTGTCATCGCTTATCTGAAAACGCCAGTTACCTGGTTATTTTTGACATGCAAACTTTGCGATTCACAAACCTGGAACAATTGTGCAGCCACTCAGGTCAAAGTGAAGTCAGAATTTCTTATAAGCCTGCTTGTTCTAGGTTAGTGACATTGAAAATATGAAAGCCTTTGGATCAGCAAGCCTCTGGGTAACTAGGTAGCTCGTGTTTTTAGATGGAGGTCATCAATGGCAGTCCACACATTTCTCACTGCGTAGGTTTGCTATGAAGGAAGCTATTTATTTATAAGCAAGTAATGATATTGTTTGACAAAAATGAATATTTTATGATACCTCATTTTGTAGCGACGGTTGGGCTGAGGGATACTAGTAATATTTATTTATTACCTGTTGTGAATTTACAATCCAAATGTAGAGCACACTAGCCAGAAACAACCGTAGCAGAACATAACCCAGAGTTCACCCATAGTAGTATGTGACATTATATAGCAGCTTCATTATATTTAACCACTTCTGGACCGGAAGATTTTCCCCCTAATGACCAGGCCATTTTTTGCGATTCTGCACTGCGTCACTTTAACAGACAATTGCGCGGTTGTGCGACCCTGTACCCAAGTAAAAATAAAATTTCCTTTTTTTTCCACAAATAGAGCTTTCTTTTGGTGGTATTTGATCACCTGTGCGCATTTTATTTGCGCTATAAACAAAAAAATGCAACAATTCCGAAAACAAACCTATATTTTTCACTTTCTGCGATATAATATTCCCAAAAAACAAAAAAATGTAAAATCAAATATTTTCATCATTTTAAGCAAATTTGCATTCTGCTACATTTTTTTTTGGTAAAAAAAAAAATAAGCGTATTTTGATTGGTTTGCGCAAAAGTTATCGTTTCTACAAACTATGAAAAGAAGAAAACAAGGGCGCCAGGTCACAAAGGATGAATAAACAACAAATTACTTTATTGTAGCAACTTACATATATGCAATCCAGAGTCAGCCTGTGTAGTGTCAAGAGAAATTCCCCGCAGTGAAGCCTGGTGGTGTATGAGAAGCCGTGAAGCCTGGGCAGCGGTCCTGTACTCTGTGAAGACATGGTCCGGGCACTAAGCTGTGGCTGCGAGTGGCAAAGGTTTCCTGGATGGGCAGCCTCGCTGGTGTCCGTGACCGGAAGTGATCAAAACCGGAACCCGGAAGTGGCCGGAAATGACGTGATAGTGCCCTGTCAGTTCCTCCACAGAGTTGACAGGGATCAAACAGCTGGACAAAAACGTGGAAAAACACCCCTCCACTGACAGTGCACTTATATATAGAACCGTGACCTAAGCAAAAACAAAAGAAAACCAGCAGGGAAAGATTAAGAGGATCTTAATCTTTCCCTGCTGGTTTGCTTTTGTTTTTGTTTTTTCCATATTGAGGCCATTTTTAATTTTAACTTTTGACACTTTTGGGGGTACCAGTGACATTACTACAGTAATCAGTGCTATACATATGCACTGTTACTGTAAAAATGACACTGGCAGGGAAGAGGTTAACTTTATTAGAGAGCAAGGGGTTAAAGCGGAGTTTCACCCAAAAGTGGAACTTCCGCTTTAGGTATTCTACCCCCCTGACATGCCACATTTGGCATGTCATTTGTTTGGGGGGGGAGCGGGTACCTAGTTTTGACAGGTACCCGCTCCCACTTCCGCTTGGAGCGCCGCGGCGCCCTGAACGGAAGTTCTCCTCTCCCCCTCCCTCCCTGCAATCTTCTGGGACATGTCAAAGGTCCCAGAAGATTGCCGGCCAATCAAGACGCGCAGCGCGACTCGCGCATGCGCAGTGGGTACCCGGCTGTGAAGCCGCAAACTGTCACAGCCGGGTGCCCACAGCAGTGATGCCGGCGCCGAGGGAGAGGATCGAGGCTTCGGGCGGCAGCATCGCTGGACCGTTGGACAGGTGAGTGAAATGGCTCCGCTTTAAGTGTGTCCCTAGGGGCGTGCTTCTAACTGTAAAGGGGTGTGGCTTTTGATGTAACCACAGAGACATACGATCCTACATAGCAGGATCGTATGATCTCTGCTGTTACATCAGGGAGAATGACAGGCGGCTTTGTTTACATCAGCCGCCTGCCTTTCTCCCTCTCCAGCGGGAGGTGGCGAGTGACCGGCAGACATCGGAACCGCCGGTCACTCGCGCGGGGATGCCCGTGAACGAGCGGGGGCAGGAGCGCGCCTCCAGCGGCGTGCGCTTGCCCCCTATTGGCTCGCGGGCGAGTGACGTACCCATACGTCACTTTGCCTGCACGGGGCTGACCGCCGCAGTATATGTACTTGCGGTGGTTGGCAAGTGGTTAAGGACACGTGACTCAAAAACTGCTTCAAGAATCATTTCGAGCTTTCGGGCGCTTTTGAGGTGCTTTCTATTCTTTTCAATGGAGAGGGGCGTTTTTGAGGTGCTTTTTTTAGCACTTCAAACATGCTCCAAAAATGCTGCTTGCAGGATTTTTTTCACTGCCCCGCCAGAGCACCACCTCAGTGTGAAAGCATTATTGATTTTAATTAGAATAGGTTTTCGTGAGCTTTTCAGGTGTTTTTTTTTTTTTAGCACCAAAGTGCTTGAAAAGAGCAGCTCCTCAGTGTGAAAGGACTCTAAAGGTAAGTATGTATTCAGTAATATGAAAATGACCTGCCACGCAGTGACTATTAGAACCCTTTCACACTGAGGTGCTTCTAAACTGCCAGTAAAGCACTGAGCACTTTTTTTTGGCACTTCTGAAGAGCTTTTCAGGCGCCTTTAAAGAGCTAAAAAGACAACATAAATAAGTGAAGCGCAATAAATATTAAAGTATCAGCAAATGCATACAATATGAAGTATATCAAAGGAGCATGTAAGCCCAAAAGTCCCATATACAAAGGAGGCTACAGAGGACAAGTGAAAGGAAAGGATAAATCCAGGATCCACTTCAGGTGATACATCTTCACCTTTAAGCAAGCTACTGTGCTAACCTCAAAACTCGACCTCTGTTTTACCAGCAGGTCAAATAGGCATGTTTTTAAATACAATTCGGGTGAAAGGTACTGTAACTCTACAGCCAATGTCCCGCTTCCAGCATGTATAACAAAGGACCAGGAGCGACCTCAATCCACCAACTGAGGCTCCCCAAAGAGAGAATAAAAGTGATTCAGTGCAGCAGTAAAAGAAATGCCAGTGTCCAGTTGGCTAGGAGATGGCAGCGGGTGACGTCAGGACGGATAGCTCCTTCCCCTGTACACATTGTGTCCTACGGGACTTCGTCAGCGGGGTGGAGCTACAATCAACACCACCTCATAAATACTCCTCGTGGCCATGGTGACAGCTCCCAGCTGTTTGACTCATTACTAGGCAACTCCAGCATGAATGAATGAATGAATACCCTGTACCATGCCAGCAGCCTTCTGCATCTCTTTTTTTATGCCCGCAGCCTCTGATATCTCCTGTACCATGTCCGCAGCCCCTGAATCTCCTGTACCATGCCAGCAGCCTCTGCATCTTCTGTACCATGTCCACAACCTCTGATATCTCCTGTACCATGCCTGCAGCCTCTGACATCTCCTGTACCATGCCCACAGTCCCTGCATCTCCTTTACCATGCCCGCACAGCCTATGACATCTCCTGTACCATGTCCACAGCCTCTGCATCTCCTGTACCATGCCTGTACAGCCTATGAAATCTCCTGTACCATGCCCGCAGCCCCTGAATCTCTTTTTACCATACTTGCAGCCTCTGCATCTCCTGTTCCAAGCCTGCAGCCCCTGCATCTCCTGTACCATGTCCACAGCCTCTGACATGTCTTCCTGTACCATGTCCACGCAGCCTATGATCACCTCCTGTACCATGTCAGCACTTTCACTACTTTTAACTGGAATTTGCTCTTATATATAAAGCCCCATGTGCATTCATATCTGTCTTATCTAAATATAATACACTCTTCAAATGTGCTTTAAAATGCATAGTTTTCCCTTTTATGAACAAGAAACAAATTATGTTTTGCTGTTGGGCTGGTGTAACAATGCTATGGGGCTGGTATGAAATTATTTCCAGGGCTGAATTTTAATCCCAGCCCGGCCCTGCATAAAGGACACACTATCTGCTGCCTTCTCTGCTGCCATTAATGACCTTAAACAGGACATTCAGATTATTGCAGAATGAGTACAAGGAGGGGAAGATATTACATCACACCAGGAAGTGCACATCCAACAACTATATACTGTACAAGATGCCCACATCCTACACCTAAGAGACATGCACAGGCACTTAGAGAACCTAGATAACTGTGGCCGGATGAAACAACCTCCGAGTCCACGATATCCCTGAATCTGTTAAACAAGACCAAATCCAGCAGGTGGTCATTGCCATATTCATTGACCTTCTGGACAGACCTAGAACCGAAGTGATAGAAATGGAATGGATACACCGTGCACTACGTCCCAGAGGCAGGGATAATGATAGGCCAATAGATATCGTGTGCTGCCTCACCAGCTTTCGTCTTAAAGAAGACATCCTCAGAAAAGCTTGAAACTGAATGCACATCTCTCACAAAAGCGCAGATGTTAAAATCTTCCAAGACCTATCCAACATCACCCTGCAACATCGTAAAGAGCTCCACCCACTCCTGGATGTTCTGAGGGCCAAAGGCACACACTATAGGTGGAAATTCCCTTTCAGGCTACCTGCATCACAAGCTGGCAAAACAGCCATTTGGAGGTACCGGAAGACCTCCCATATTTCTGCAAGAGTCTAGGCACCCCGCTGATCGAGATTCCAGTTGGGTACAGCGAATTCCACCATCCCATACCTGCCAGAGGATGCCCGCAAGACAACTGGATGGAAACCCGAGCCTCCAGACACAGACGCCACAGATCCCCGAGATGTGGTTCCCACTCTCCGCAGGGCCTCAGACCACTTTGCGGTCCCGGTCCCACAGCTTTTCCTGCACCCCACCGACCCAGGTAAGACTCTTAAACTTCTGACGGGCTGACGGTACATCATTACAGTTAAACTACTCCCCTCTTACTCGGTTCAGAAACACAGTTCAGTATAGTTACTCGAGCAGTTATCTCCTGTTATTTGCTTCAGGCCCCTAATAGCTTTAGAGTAGTTACCATATTCTTACACAGAGAACATCTGAGTAAAGGGTACATGTACAAGGATACAATACATGCCTCTCCCTTACCAACACTGCCCAGACCCGAAATTAAGCAACTGCAACTACAATATGCTTTTCCTGCACCCCACCGACCCAGGTAAGACTCTTAAACTTCTGACCGGCTGACGGTACATCATTACAGTTAAACTACTCCCCTCTTACTCGGTTCAGAAACACAGTTCAGTATAGTTACTCGAGCAGTTATCTCCTGTTATTTGCTTCAGGCCCCTAATAGCTTTAGAGTAGTTACCATATTCTTACACAGAGAACATCTGAGTAAAGGGTACATGTACAAGGATACAATACATGCCTCTCCCTTACCAACACTGCCCAGACCCGAAATTAAGCAACTGCAACTACAATATGCAACATCAGCTTGTTCTGGACACAGCAAATGTACTCGCACCCTAGTGATTCCTGATAACCTAAACACTGTGATAGTAATGCTACCTGCCAGCTGACAAACTGTGTCGGATTCCCAGATATACAGCTTTAATTACAGCAGCCCTCATTTACTTAGCCAGGTTCTGGTACAGGACTCAATGTTTGTCCACTCCTGACATGGATCCAGAAACCCCCAGGCTTTGCTAGAGGCATCCTCTGATCCTGAAGGGGACCTAAATGTTCTTTTGTGTTTTTTTTATCTCCATGTTTGCAATATACCTCCCCTTGCCTTTCACGGTTTAACAAACATCTCTTTTTCAGAATCCAACACATGCCTCCGTGTAGAAGATCTTATATCTAAGATACAGTATATAGGTAATCCACTTGCTGTTACCCAATCTTTACCTGCAATATGTAGCATGAGAAAAGACATGACAAGTTTTTCACCTGATGTAAGATGTGGAGTTTAGAGATACGAGCAAGGGACATGGACTCTCTCTTCCCCTGACCTTAAACTTTACAGTCCTCTGAGACCAGCTTGCTATGATGTAAACGTCACATATATTATTAATTTATTGCTTTACAAGCGGTGTTTCTGAAATTATAGCAGTCCTGACAGCAAGAAGACCACATGGATGGGATAAACGGCTGCTAGACATACTTTAGAGCCCAGTGCATGTCCCTGGTTCCTATTCAGGATTCAATCAGAAAGGGTGCTTTTTTCTAATCTCAAATGTCTGATTTATGTTTATGTTTATTTTATATACTCCCCGCCACACCTTCTACCACATATTTGTTTTTGCTTTTGATAATATTAATGCTGTTTAAAGTCTCATGACAGACATTCGGAATTGTTCTCTCCATGTTTATACAGTAGTATTCCACTCACAGTACCTTTACTATTTCTGACCACTGGGATCCCAGTGCTGACCTCCTTACCCTCATAGATGTGAGGTCTACTCACTTTATCACCCAAAGATGATCCACACAGCCTTATAGATCCCTATCTACTCCCAACCCATCTCCCTTTGCACCTTGACTGGACTGCTCCCTATTTACGAGGTCTCTTCATTATAATAGCCATACCCAAATCTTAGTGCAGACTACACACCCACACAGCAGACTACAACAATCTGTAACACTTCAGTGATTTAAGGCACATTTTTCCAGATCTTCCATACACCCCGTCAAGACAGGTTAGCAGGTACCTAACTGTCTCTGGTTTTCCTTTCCCCACAGTTTGTCGCATCCCTACCCCTCTCTTCTATCCCCTGCTTCCTTTCCTCAACCCCCTTCTGTTGTTACCTCCTCCCACAAGTCGCCCATTGTCTCCGTCTTTTCAGCATATACGAGTCAATGTTTAAAAGGAAGCCTCATTGCTCAGCTTTTACCTACATTTACTAAATTGAAGCACTCTGACCCAAGATGACCCCTAAAACCCTAAAACTAATTTCAATTAACGCACAGGGACTAAATCTCTCCGAAAAATGCTCCCAAATTTTATTCTTGATGAAAAAAATGATAACTGCCATCATTATTATCCAGGGAACTCTCTTTCAGACAGATCAAATTCCTAAACTGACCAACCCACACTTTCTTGTGGTCTATCACGCAACCAATAGTATAGCTAAAACTAAGGGAGTATCCATCCTCTTCTCCAAAAACTCCCCTGTTACCATTACAGATGTTCTTACAGACCATGAGGGTAGATTCCTATTTGTGAAAGGCTCCATGCTCAATAGATCAGTCACACTGGCAAACTACTGCCCAAACAAGAAACAGGTCTCCTTCCTAGATTTGATGGTGAATGAGCTCTCCACTTTTCAATCTGGCATTCTGATATTAGGTGGAGACCTCATACTCCTATAACCTGTTATAGACCTGTCCCCAGGCTCCTCCTCACTATCATACAGAGCCCTAAGAATGGTACATCTTCTCCTTCAAGATTTCTTACTTCATGACACATGGCGTCCCCCTAACCCTAATGCTCGAGACTACACTTTTTTCTCTACTCCACAAAATCGCTACTTGAGATTTGATTATTTTCTTCTTTCTCAAGCAGGTCTACAATTACTTTTGAAAGCTACCATCGAACCCATGACCATATCCGACCACAATCCGGTTATATTGACTGTCACATTCCCAGGATATTCCCAACACACTAAACAGTTACATACTTCTAAACTCCAAGAGTGCTTACGCCAATACTTCAAGGAAAACACTGACCCCACCATATCCCCGGATCTCCATTTGGGAAGCACATAAATGTGTGATTAGAGGGGAAATAATTGCATTGACTGCAAAAACATTTTAAGGACAGAAAGGCCCACCTAGACGCTCTAACGGCACGTATCTGTACCCTTGAAGCTGTCCATGAAAAATCACAGGCAATGCATATATTAAATGACTTACTCACAGCCAGACAAAAACTTCCTAATGCCCTAAACCTGACCATCATACATAATTATCTGCTTACCAAAAGCTGTCCTATGAACACAGTAACAAAAGTGGCAGATTGCTGGCAAGAGCCCTGCAAGCCAAGAAAGCTGCCCATACAGTACATCACATACAATCTTCCAATGGGTAACTCCTAGCATCCACCGAAGAGATAGCTGGCCAATTTGTCAAATATTACTCGTCTTTATATAATATAAGCCCCCAGGAATTTGACCAGGCATCTAGAAAAGAGCTCATATCCAATTTTCTATCTAAATGTAGCCTTAAACCTATCCCTGATGAAGAATTACAAAAACTGGTCCAACCACTGACTATTAAAGAAATAACCCTTTCCCTGAAGCAACTAAAACCAGGTAAGAGCCCGGGTCCTGACGACCTCTCGGCATCTTATTTCAAAACATTTGCAGACACCCTCTCGGATCCCTTTCTATCCACTTTCCAATCCCTAGCTTCTAAACCAGCCAGTCTACATAATATTTTAGAAGCACATATCACAGTAATCCCAAAGGAGGGGAAAGACATATATCTTTACTGAATGTAGACCTTAAAATTTACGCAAAAATATTGGCCAATCAACTGTAGACCCTTATACCATCTCTCATTACCAATGATCAAGTAGGCTTTGTTCCAGGTAGGGAAGCTAGGGACAACACATTAAAGGCTTTAAACCTCCATTATTGGCTAACCAAAAACAAACACAAGGGGTTTTTCCTATCATTGGAATGCGGAGAAGGCATTTGACAGAGTGGCCTGGGACTACATGCGTGCGGTTCTGGAACACATGGGCATACGCGCAACATGGTAAATTACATCCTCGCACACTATTCCTCTACAACAGCCAAAGTGCGAGTGAATGGTCACCTGTCGGATGCCTTTTCCATATCAAATGGCACTAGGCAGGGCTGTCCCCTCTCGCCGCTTTTGTTTGTATTACTACTACTGCGACTACTGCAATGCATCCGGCTTAACCATAATGTCAAAGGTCTTCATGTCAAGAGTCGCACATATTAAATAGCGGCATTTGCAGATGACATACTCCTATTTCTTTCTGAGCCACAATCCACTTTACCTAGCCTACTGAACGACTTTGGACTATACAACACCTTCTCCAATTTTACAGATCAATTTTTCCAAAACTTTCGCCCTTAATATGATGGTACCAGCGCATGAAGTGTCTTTATGCAAAGTAAAACTTCCCTTTATATGGCAAATACAGTCAATCACTTACCTTGGGATACAACTCCCATAATCCCTTTCTGAGCTATATACACTAAACTACCTACTATTACTAAGAGACATCCAAAGAGAAATAGCATAATGGGCTCTTCTCATGGTTCGAAGGGGCGCCATTATCAAAATGAATATACTCTCGTGCCTTCTCTATCTATTGCAAACAGTGCCTATTCACTTACCTAAAGTTTTCTTTACAATGTATCACAGAATTTGCACTCGCTTTATCTGGGGTAAACGCCCTAGAATAAGCTAAAATATACTCATTTTCTAGACATCTACAAATGTTATTGGCTTGTCATTTAGCAAGGATTGTAGATTGGAACTCTTGTAGGAATGCCAAAGCATGGGTCCAGCTGGAACAGGCAAACTCTGCAATACCAAACTATTTGATTACTTGTTTACCCACTTAACACACACCAATGGAATGTAAGGATCACCTATTGATAAGTCCCTCTCTACATTGTTTTCGAACAGCTTGCACACTATGTGACTTCTCTTCCCACCCAGGTCCTCCCCCCCCCCCCCCTCCGGATTTTAATTCAGGGTTATCGCACCAGTTTCTAAAACACATTTTGCTTCATGACCAGGTCCTCGCAGAACACTTCTTTCACAAGGGATCCTTTATTTCCTATGAGACACTACAGACCAAGACACATGACTCCACCTTCCCCTTATGGACCTATGTCCAACTCAGACACTTTTTCAATCAACCGAGGTCTTCGAAGCTATATGCTCTAGATCCATGATTCAAAGACACACAATCTCTTTAACATATACCCTCCTGTTCTCTAAGAACACCCCAAAAACCACCAAAATATGTCAGAACTGGGAAAGACAACTGGAAATCAACCTTACAGATGATGAGTGGGATAAAGTACTAACTCATACACACAAGAAGTCGGTGAATGTCACCGTTCAATGGTACAGAACGCCTGCACGTATTCACAAATTCTCACCCCAGACCTTTCTCCTCTGCTGGAGGTGTGGTTCCCAAACCAGTACCTTGCTACATTTTTGGTGGTCCTGCTCAAAACTACAGAAATTCTGGACCACGATGCACAATAACATTGCCAAAATCACCACCTTCCAACTTAACTTCATTACAGCCCAATACCTGCTACATCGTACTTCTCTTTCCAAATCCACCTACTATAAATCATTAACTCTCTACTTAGTCAATGCAGCCAGGAAGTGCATCCCCTCCAGATGGGGTACTGCAACTCCCCCCACAATAGATGATTGGTTTTGCCGCATCAGACAAACTGCCAAAATGGAGGAACTGATCAGTATTGCCTGCGATAACCCATCCAAATTCAGCCACACATGGTCATGCTGGCGCCTTTTTCAAGATTCCCTAGCAAAAAAAGTACCATAAATAGATGCTCAAATGATCATTCACCAGCAACACTGTTCCGTGATTTACCATAGCCACACAGAAGACGGAACCAATGAGGACCTCTGTACGCTCCTCCTCCATATGGGACTCTAGGAGAAGCTCTCTCCAGTCTCAACTCCCTCATTTTCTCCCTCATGTTTTTACCCCTCTCCTTATCCCTTATCTCCCCCACTTCCTTTTCCCTAAAACTTCCACAGATACATACCTGTCGATCTTCAAACAGCAATATACCTCCTACCTTATGCTTCAGGCTTAGGTATTCACTTCTCTCTCCATACTCCCACAGTGTACTCTGACTCAGTCATGAAAACCCCTAAAAGCACTGATAGTTTGTTAACGCTTACTGAGAGTTCTTCCCTCTTTACCTCACTATTCCTCTATAAAACTTCAGGCCTTCTGTACATGACTAAAACCTACAGTTTAACTACAGTCAAAGAATCAGAAGTAATCCACTATTAAGCTCTGTCTCTACTCAAGTCTGGAAAATCTGTTTTACATTTCACATATGCTGTTGTTTTCTTTATTGTTGTTTTTGTTACCATTCTGTAAAACCGAATAAAATTCTTGAAACATAAAAAAAAATAACAAACATGTTATACTTACCTGTTTTGTGCAGTGATTTTGTACAGAACAGCCCAGATCCTCCTCTTCAGTGTTCCCGACCCTCCCCCTCCTGTTTAGTGCCCCACACAGCAAGCAGCTTGCTATGGGGGAACCCGATTTGAACGGCAGCTTCCTGTGTCCATTCAGACACTGAGCCGTGACTCAGCCCCGCCCCCTCTCTCTCCTTATTGGCTTACTGAATTTAATTGACAGCAGAATGAAGAGGGAGAGTCTCAGGCAGCCGAAACACTCCTGCAACATCGCTGGATCAAGATGTGCTCAGGAAGGTATTAGGGGGGCTAAGGGGGGCTGCTGCACACAGAAGGCTTTTTATCTTAATGCATGGAATGCATTAAGATAAAAAACCTTCTGACTTTACAAATGCTTTAAGGTTAGGGTAAAGCCATATGGAAAAGCAGAAGGTAGTACCTAAGTTTGCTGTTATAGTCATTTTATAGAAAGCCTACAAGTATGAAGTTTATTTATATCCTTCTTTTTGTTAAACTTCCTTCCTCTGACCTGCCTATAACATTATCTATCGCATATATGACACAGTAATTTGAGTCTTCATGGGTAGTGCAAACTCTGTTGACCCTGCTTTATTTCAGAGAAATATAGACAAGATTTTGAATACAGATTTTCATATTGATCCTACAGTGTATTACATGTGGAGCAAGAAATCATTTTGACATTGACAGCTTCACAGATGATGCATTAGATAATATAACCAGCCAGGATATGTTTTTTGTCTGTCAAATTTATCTTTATAAAAATAACCAATGGTAAAACCATCAGTATTCCTGGACACTTGTAACCTAAAAAAACATTATTATTCTATATTTCTGCTATCAGCATGAAAATATTTTTTTAAAATATATTTTTATGTCTGGTTGTAAAGCAACATGTTTATGTATTACTGCCTGAATGTATAGATTTAGAATACCAAAGAATGTGTATCCAAAAACCATGTAGCTTGTGTTTTGCCAAGCGTAGTTTATATTATTGTACAGAAAGAAAGATGTAGCTACTCTGAGCTAGATCAAATTTATCAGCTGTGTGTGATAGAAGGGAATTTTCATCCTAGTAAGAATCATTTCCCTAATGTATTGTCATTCTCCATATGTTGTATTAAGAAAAGGAATATTGAGAAGATTCCTAGGTAAATTAGTCATTCTGACATTTCTTGAATAGAGTAGGTAATGAAAACACATTTCTGTACCCTACAATTGCAAAACAGTGCAATAAATATGCTTTAGGATGGTGCTTTAGAATTTTGATATTCAATGCACAAAAATAAACAACTAAGACACTATTGGTGAACCTGTCTCTGTGATTAATTAAGCAATGTCATGGAAGTAAATTAAGTGATAAAAGCTCTTGAATGTCTTGTATTCTTCAAATATTTTAAGTTAAAAATACTCAAGGGCAGCAGCCTCACCAGATTTAAAATACAATTACTCTAATAATTACTCAAATCATTTGTCCTAATACTTTCAAGTTTTGAACGGTCTATTGTGATTTATTAATGTTGGCACTCTTTTACTTTTCTCTTTGTTAGCTTTATCAGAGTGAAATTATGCTAACTTAGAGGGAAGTATGCATCATTTTAAAGTATTTCCAATGTTTGCAAATATTTGCTTATTTTTTCATTTCTTATATTATTTTAATTAAATAAATCTAGACAAGTTATAACAAATGCTCAAATGTTTAAATAGTCGTTACAGCTGCAGAATGTTTGAAAAAAGGAAGGTGGAGTTGGACCAGAAGGCATGGAAGTATTGCCACGGTGGTAAACATCAAAGAAAGGTCCAACCTGCTTCTTTGTACATGAGCATGCTGCAGTCTATATCCATGTATTTTGAGAATAAAAGAGAAGTTGGGACATACAGATATGCCAACATAACAAATATATGTATAAATTCAAAATAGTAAAAGAGCTGGTAGGTAGTCCCCAGATCCAGATAAAATGCAACCAACAAAGCAAAAAATTCCAAAGAGTAAAACAGTATTATATTACAAATCATGACATCATAGACTCTATGCGTTTCGTGGACTGATTATGCCACTTCTTCAGGAGTAAATGTGTGATATGTATCTGTAAAAATATATGGGTATCAGAGAATGCAGCAATGATAATGGTTGGGAGCTGGAAAAGGGGGGGGGGGAGGGGAAACAGTGCCCCCAAAAAATCCCGAACTTACATGATAGCTCTAGTAGTACCGGCACTGGAGGTATAGACACAGCCCTGAGTGTCTCCCACGGGAGCTGAGGGAACACGGAGAAGGAAGGCAGGGAGAGATGCCACACAAATGGTGAGTATAGGTTCTTCAAGAAGAGTATTGGCAGTAGTAGCGACATATTGGTATCTATAGGAAGTAAGTAGAAATGTTGTATGATGCTATACATGTCAATAGGAATCTACTTGCTTCAAGTATAAAGGAGATAATAGAGTGAGCGGTGAAAATGAAATGAAAAAATGTGTCTGGTCAACGCCATAAGGAGTGTATACAATCTTAGTGGTGAAATAAAGAACCTCAAGTCAAGAAAATAAGGAAGAGGGGAAAAAAGAAAGAATGGTGAGACCCCAAAATAAACCTGTATGAGAAGCATCACCAAGAGGCAAGAGTCCCAAAAACCAAAAGGAAAGAAAACAATAAGGTAAAATACCAACGAAGTAGAACCTAGAACTCAGGCATAAGTGTGTCCAGTCATCACCAAACAGCCGCCAGTCACCATGATCCCAGCGTCACGTCGGTGTATTGACAAAGAGGCGCCTTGGGACCGGTAAAACCCGTAGCAGAACCGTCTCGCAGGCCGCCTATTATAGACTGAGATGGACAAACAGCCGTCGGCGCAATG
The DNA here is from genome assembly GCF_965119305.1 of Pelophylax lessonae. NCBI lineage: Eukaryota > Metazoa > Chordata > Amphibia > Anura > Ranidae > Pelophylax > Pelophylax lessonae. The sequence goes on along the minus strand of NC_138772.1, from coordinate 372,406,042 downwards.
GCGCCAAAATGACGCCATGCGTCGGCGCAGGGCGTGGCGCTGATGCGTGGCGCTGATGCGCAGTGGGACCGCCCACCAACCCCCTTGCGCCAAACGAGCGGGGAGGGAGAAGGAGGACACCCGCTGCGCATCGCAGCTCCCAGAGGAGACAACGAGCGGTCAGTCAAAACCAGCCAATGCAAATCAGAGGGCAGTGTAAATATGGTACTGAGATCATAGAATTGCCCAATGTATACTGTATGTGCACATAATAAGTAACTATATGAGAGGTGTAAACAACCCTCAACTAGTATAGGGGGAATATGTGACACAGCATGTACGGCTAAAACATGTAGACCATTACATGCAGTCAAAGTAACATCGTATAAAAATATATCAGCCAATCAGCCAAAGCAGATCTCCATCCCTGGTTTGTATAGCAAAAGAAGAGAGGGGGGAGGTGTGGGACTTTATGTGAGGTGAACGGGGGGATTGACCATGCACCTCCATCCCTGTTCAATGAGAATAAAAGAGAAGTTGGGACTTTAAATGAGATCCATGTATTTTGTACCTAATTTTTTCCATGGTATTGGTACTACCCACCTGATAAAATCATAATGCTCCCCATCAGGTCAGGGTCTGTTATTAGAGTGTTCTGTAAGAAAATTTGATTTTTAAATATGAATTTCCACAATAAAGGATAAACAAATTTTTTATGAGTAAGTAGTTGCTGCTTAATCCTCTTTATTAACTTTTTCTTTTTTGATGGTCTGTTCCATGAATTATTGTGTCTGTACCTAAGACTCGCCATAGACTGACAGAAGGTGTACCGTGTGCAAGACGTAGTTTGATATCTGCTTATCTTCACTTGCATCACAATTGTGGGATCCTCCACAATCCATTATGCAACTCAGCTGACGTATACATGTAGCACATAGGCCATGAAAGATTTGCTACCTTTCCTTTAAATAAAAAAAAAATAAAAAACTTCTCAAAACTATAAAAGCAGTTCCTGTGGTAATCAAACTCCAGTAATTTAAAACATAAAATTTGTGTCTTGCCAAAACTTTCTTTTTAGGTTTGGATACAGTAAAGTGCAGTTAGATAGTTTGTGAAAATTAATCTCACTTTCTGTATCAGAAACTTTCATCATGAGGTGGAAGGTTAGAACCCAGCTTGAAACATTTAAAAGATGGCTGTTCATCTATTAGTGATGATCCCGGCTGTAGTGGTTCCCAGCCTACAGCAGTGATTCCCGTGAGCATTCAGTGCGTGGAACACCTGATCCTAGAAAATCAATGCATACCCTGTTGTTAAATTGCACAAGAAACTAATCTTTTTGTGGGAATGGTGAATAAAATAATTCAAGAATGTTTGCATTTTTGAAAAATTTACACTCACTGGGTACCAAGACAGCTTACCGCTTTTGACCAGCACAGAAGAGTTGAAGTCTGTACTGCATTGGAGGAGCAATCACTAAGGGTGTCCTGTTCCTCCAGGACAACACACAAGCTCAAACTGCTCACTGCACTACATGAACATTACAGCAACCCGGCTGGGAGGTATTGCCAAATCCCCCTTACAGCCCAAACCTTGCTCCAAGTGATTTCAACCTGTTTGGACTCCTAAAAGAGTTCCTCTGAGGTCAGCATTTTAGCACTGATGACAAAGTGAAGCAGGCTGTCCTAGGAGGGTTTAGGAATCTTTCAATGCCCAAAGCTTTCCAGGCATTAGTTAAATGCTGGGATAAGTGTTTAAATTTAACAGGGGAGGATGTTAAAAAAAATGCAGTTTCCACTCCTTAAATTTGTTCTTTTCTTATATAAACTCAAAAGTCCTGGTTTGACTTGACCGCCTCTCATAATTTTTGCTGCCAGTGTCCCTAATTAGAGTTTTCTCTTCACTTACTGTCCACAATAGAGTTACCAGTACAATAATGAGGGGAAGTCTTATCACATTCCTGGAAGAAACTTAGTAAATGAGGGGGCTTCTCTTTCTGCTCTTGCCCAACACTCCTAAAGGTGGTGACAGAGAGTGTGAGGGCACAAAGGAGCATAAGTGCCGGGGTTGCAGGCATCACTGGATCTGTGTTGCTGCCAGATGTGTGAATCAGAGGAATGGGGATTATGGAGCAAAATCATGAAGTGCTAGAACTGAAATTAGGTTATCACGAGGGTGGATGTGGCCAGAGATTGGGGTACCAGGTGAGGAGACAGAGGCAGACTGAAGTCAGGAATGGGCAAACTGTGTTATCAAAATATGAAGCAAAAACAGAATCCAGAAAACAAGTTGAAGTCAGTAACAGCCAGGCAAACAAAGTACAAGGCAGTAAGCAGAGTCCAGAGGGTCCAGAGTCCGGGATCCAGAGTCCAGAGGGCAGGCTGAGGTCAGAATGAAGAGGTGGGTTGGAACACAAGCTGAGTCATTGGACATGGAAGGCAATGCCAGTAGGTCGGGTTGCAGGTAATCAGAAACAAGCTGAAGACCACTAAGCAAAATCTTTCTGCAGTGCTCCAGTTTATCTAGGAGTTCCAATGCCAGTGCCAAGCATGCATGCTAATGTTTGTGCCTACAGGCTAATGCACATCCAATGCAGACAGAAATAAATTAGGGTAGATATATACTTAAAATCAGCATTTTGCATCATGTGTGGGCACCAGCATTTACTTCACCCACTTTCATTAGGATAAATGACTTGAAACTGGAACACAGAGGTATTCTCTTTCTAACAACTCTGAATAAAGTGTTTGATCGTGGTAATAGCCCTCAGTAAACCTAACAGTACCACTTTAAACACTAGATAGCTTTACCACTGTCTAGTCATCGTAAGTGATGGTCATATTTGCCACAAGGCAATGACCTTATCTCTTCATTTATAAGAAACATCCAATTACACTGGAGCACACAAAATGATATTTTAGGACCAGCAGGCAATGGTTAAAAATGATCGAAAATTAAGTTTATCAGCAGCCTGGAAAGTGTCATGAAAAGTTTCATGCCCAGTCCTATTATTTCACTTGTTTTATTGGTAATTTAGTATGGCCATAGACTGTAGTTTTTCTTCTTGATAAAATTTGGCCCTCGGAAACTCCTTTATTTATACATTTTCAGCTGTAGAGGCAACATTCTGAAACAAACTTGAAATGAAATTGGAGAAATCTTTCAACCTGAAAATTACTCTCCAGAAAAAGACAGAAACAAACAGTGTTATGTTGGAAATCACCAAAATCTAACTGTTACATCTAACTTAAGACAATTTGAATGAAAAACAAGCAAAAATATCCATGCACGATGAATGTATGCAGTGATTTACCTAATCTAATAGCATACAGTTTGACACACTGTAAACAATGAGAACAGATGGGGAATCTTGTTCTGTACTTTCATATGGAAAAATAGGATAAGGCAAATTAATAATACTTGCACGATAAAACTAGTATATACCTTTCCTTATATCAAAGTCTAAAAGATCAACTGTTTTTTGTTGACCACAGGAACCAGTTAGTTTCTTTCTTCTATGAATTCACTTTTCTGAAAGGGAGACGTTGGTTAATTTCTGTGGATAACAAAAAATTGAACAAGTTGATAATTAATGACCTTTTTTTATGCACAACTGATCCATGATTACAAAGCTGTGGTATCTCCAGATCCAGGAACACCTACAATAGCTGTCATGAACCAATGGATAGAATTATTTATATTTGGTAAATAAAGATTGTTCAATTTGGGGATGTCAGGAATGTTTGAATGATCAGCTATATTGATCATTTAATTGATTAATGTATGACAGTGCCTCCAATACAAAGATAATTTACTAAAAATATTTAGGCTGAATAAATAATTATTCCTAAGATTTGTTTGCCCTATGCAGATATTTTGTGAATATAATAAAATTGGGTGAAAGTATGGATGGTGAACTATAAAAATATTTAAAGTTTTTTTTTTTTTTTTAACGGAAGTCACACCATAAATAACTGTGAATAATTTCCTGAGGTACGCTAGAGCATGGGTATATACTGTATTAAATAAAACAATTAATATCCCCTCATAGACAGGATAACCACTTATAGCTAAACCTTGCAGATAATAATCCGCGTTTGACAGATTACAATCATTATCATCCATCAGAAAGAATAAAGGCCTAAACCAGTCTGTGGGTTGCGTGAATAAAGCCAAAGAAAGGGGGAAAATGATGTAACTCTAGAGGTTATATTATCTTTAAAGGAATATTAAATTACAGCAAAGACTATAGCAAATGCCTGTTAATTAGGCAAACAAAAATTACAAAGAGAATAATACACTATAGGTACACTCAGGAGGTATAGAGAGGAACGCTGTGATTGAATTGCCTTACAATGGATGGCCAAGCTTAATGTGAAGTCTGTTTTTCCCAAAACGCTAATAGCTAAGACAGAGAAGTGTGTCCCCGGATGTCTGATGATGGATGAGATAATGTGATCTTGAATGTCTCGTTGGTCTTAAATTTATATAAAATGCATTCCTGAGCTTGCTATATATTATTTGAAAACAATAACCCTTAAAAATCCACCCAGATAGATGTATTTGGTGTTATTTACATATTTCTCACTGGTACATTATGCTACTGATCAACTATTTATTTTCACAAGCACTAGCTCAACTTTGCCACCAGGTGGCACTCTGAGACTAGAAATCTCTATATTGAGGTTTTCCAGGTTAAGACTAAATTTTTAAAATGTCTAATCTTTTTTAGTATAAATTAATTCTTATTATATAAAGATTTAACTATGTTTTTTACTTAGAAGACATATAACTATCCTTCTCTGAGGGTTCGAAGGTTTTTAATTTCTGGTATTTATTCTTTTGATGTAGCAGCATCTAAATGGGAATATAAAATAATAATTATACATGGTAAAATAACGTGTGCACTTTAAACTATTTCAATTTTAACTTTTTCATTTTACTTGGGTATGTCTAAATTATGAACTATTACAACAAGCCAAAAATATGATGATATAGATTAGATAAGATATCTTGTGTAGATATGTAAATTAACAAATGTTCTTAATGCTCTACTTTTCCATCCTTTTTCTAAAATATCCCAAAAATATTTTTTTTACTGCAATATATTTGGTTTCTTTTCCGGGGCAAAATTTTCCTCTAAAGCTTCTAGACTATTGACCTTCTGGTTAACCCCTAGGTGTCGAAGGTATGCAAATATGCAGCCTTTCGGGTGGGCCTTGGCACCGAGCCGCCTCATATTTGCATACTAATTGGTAGACACAGCTGTGCAGAGAACGCATGCCATTTGCACTCCAGGCACAGTTACTGGCGGCTAACAGAAAGCTTCCAATCGCTTCCTGCGATCGGGAGCTTTCCAATCATGTAATCGCCGGGACAGCTAATCACGGCAGTCACATGATCATAACCCCTGCCCACCTCCCAGCATCTGAAACCTCTTAAAGGACCAGGAGGCGCAGGCGCAAAGGGTTAAAGTTCTCACAGAGTTCTCCAACTTTGGGAACAATGGCCAGCTGTGTATGCAGAAACTTAATGAACAGAACTAGAAACATCTTCTGTTCAGCCTGTTGGATTTTCCCATTGCCCAAAGCAATAAAATCTTAGTTGTCCCACAGATACTGTGTAGAAGTTGTTTAACTTGTTTGGGGAGTCAACCTTTTCATTTTTAAGGGTTCCTAACTTTAACAGCTTCCTGCCCGCCATATAATATAATGACGACGGAGCAGGGCGGCTCTTGTTCTGGGATGTCATATGACGTCGGCCCATTCTGAGCATGCATGTGATCAGGAGCAGGCAGGGGAGTGATATTGGTGCCAGTGTGTTCCCAGGACACAGCTTGTCAACAATGGTGGCAAAGAGCCAATGACAGCTGCTCTTTACCACATGATTTACTATGTCCATTCACAGCCATTAACAAATGTAAACACAGACCGGTAACTGGATGTTACCGGCTCTTCTCTCCTCACACACCTTTTCAAGTGTAAGGAGAGAAGAGCCAGGGATCAGTAAGTTTCTGATCAGTGTACTGCCAGTGTACTGCACAAGCACAACACAAAGAGAACCTGTCACAGCACCCCCATCAGCAGTGTTACAGTCCTTATCAGTGCCCATTAACAGTGTTACGGTCACCCCCCAGTGCACCTATCACCCATCAATGCCCATAAAGTGCACCTGTTACCCATCAGCAGTGTACCTATTGCCCAACAGTGACCGTCAGCAGTGTACCTGTCGCACATCAGTGACCATCAGCAGTGCACCTAATGCACATTGCCTATCAGTACCACCACCGATCACCAGAATACCTGTCACGCAGCTGCCCATCACCAGCATACCCATCACACAGCCACCCTTTACCAGAGTACCCATCACACAGTCACCATCACCAGAGTTCCCATCCTACAGCCACCCATCACCAGAGTCCCCATCACACAGCCACCATCAGCAGTCTACCAGTCCAAGCCATGTCAAAAAGTTTACACCAGTGAGGAGGAGTTTCAGATCCTAAGCATGACTGATAAGAGCAGTGGGGAGTTCTCACAGTCATATTCTGATTCTGATGTGGCATTTGAACCCATCTAATGCAATGGATTGAATCGGAGGAAGAAAGAGTCCCTCCTAAAAGGATACGGATCTCTGAAAACCAGGTAGCCAACAGTGATAGACCCCAGGATGAAATGCTCAGGCGCACTCCAGCGCTGGAGTATCACTATTTACTACAATCTTTTGTGTACCAGACAAATATATTTGCCCAACACTATATTTTCTAGCAACCCAGTTCATCCTATGCCCGTCCATATGGAGACATCTGATAGTGGAGGAGTTCAAATGGTTTATGGGCCTCACGCTTAACATGGAGCTTACGAAAAAAAAAAATGAAGGACATGCCTACTGGTCCACCCACCCTATCCACTGCGTGCTGTTTTTTTCTTCTGTAATGCCCAGGTCCCACTATGAGATAATTATGCGCTTCCTTCACTTCAGTGACAATACCCAGTGCCCTCCCCGTGATCATCCTAACTATGATATATTATATAAAATTCGCACACTGAATAATTTTTTTTCCCAAACATTTGCTGAACTTTATGTCCCTGATCAAAATGTATTTGTCGATGAGTCCCTTGTACACTTCAGTGCCTGGCTAGGAATCAAGCAATAGATTCCAAGAAAAAGGGCTAGATATGGATTAACATTCTACAGCCTATGTGAAAGACTTACATGATATCTGCTTGCGTTCCGCATATATGAAGGGAGAGATTTCCAGCCCTATTTGGCAACAAGGAGGTCCTGTTTCTGGTATAATTAAGTTGCCATTTATCTTATTTAATTGTCCATTTACAATGCTTACATCACCTACACCAATTCCACAGAAAAAACCCACCCCCTTCCTAAAATTCATGGAAGAAATTGTCACATCCCTCATCTACCAGCATAGACCCCCCCCCCCCCAGAAAATCTTTGCTCTGATGCTTTTAGCCGACTTCATGAGCACCATTTCCCGTGGACAGCATTCCACCATCTGAAGCAGGCCAAAGACCCTAAAAAAGATGTTGCATATGCAGCAAAGGAGGAGTTACAGGAGATACCAGCTATCATTGTCCCCAGTGTCCCTCCCAGAAAATTGGCAAATCCAGAGTGCATCAAAAATAAAAAAAAATGTCAAATTGCAAATTTAATTATTTTAAAATGACAATGTAGTTAATAAAGTAAAAACAAGAGGGAACAGCAAAATCAAAAGAAATATGTGTTTGAATGTAAGCACCATTGTTTACAAACGCCTTCAGATATAAGTCTTTAAAAAATGAAAATTTGTGTATAGCAATATTAAGATATCCATATCATATGCATATCACATGATACAGTATAATTTATTTTGAATTAACACTACCCTAAACCCAACACTATTAATATACTGTAAATAAATAAGATATTTCCCATAACCTCCTATCACAAGAACAGAGACACAAAGCTAGAAAATGATTAAAATTTATGTGTTTATGTCTTACTTCTCTGGTTATACCTGTTGCCTTCATTTTTTTGTCTGGTTGTCACCTGGATGGAAAGTTAGGAAAAATCTACTACATAGAAACAGAAATATAAAAAAAAAAACAGATAAAGGATGTAACCATTCTAAATTAAAAAAAAAAAATACTTTAACTAATAAACACAAGACAGAGGTCACATCTTTTTAGGAATTTCTCGGAACCTTTTAACAACTTGATAATGACCACGTTATAGCCAAATGATGGCTACAGCACGGTCATCCAGTTCTGGAAGGGTGTCATATGACCTCCTCCTAAAACCACACTCTCAGTGCACCCTATGACCTCTGTTTCCTTGGGACACAGCTGATCCCAGATTGGGGTAAAGAGCCAATCACTGTGGCTCTTCACCAAGTGATAATCTGTGTCCAATCACAGCTGATCATGATGTAGACACGCTTGCTTATTATTAGGCATTGCTTTCTTCATGCTGTCACAGCACGGGGAGAGGAAAGAGCCGGTAACCGGATAATGTGAAAGGGGGCATCTGCACTTATAATCAGGGCACTGATTATCAGTGTCCTAATTATCAGTGCAGCCCCAACAGTACCCATCAGTACTGCCTATCAATGCCAATCAGTGCCCATCAGTAATGCCCATCCATGTTGCAAATCAGTGGCAGTTAGTGCTGGCAATCAATGCTGTCAATCAGTGCCCATCAGTGCTACCAATCAGTGCCCATCAGTGCCACCTCTCAGTGCCCCCTCATTAGTGCTGCCTATCAGTTCCCATCAGTACCGCCTATCAGTACTTATCAGTGCCGCATATCAGAGAAGCCTCATCAGTGCCTCCTCATCAGTGCCCATCAATGCCACCTCATCAGTGCCCATCAGTGCAGTCTCATCAGCGCACATTAGTGAAAGAGAAAAATTAACTGTTTGCAAATTTTTATAAGAGAAACTAAGAATTTTTTTTTTCAAAATTTTTGTTCTTTTTTTAATTATTTGGCAAAAATAAAAACCCAGTGGTGATTAAATACCACCAAAAGAAACCTCTATTTGTGTGAAAATAAATTTAATTTGGTTACAGTGTTGCACTACTGAGTAATTGTCATTCAAAATGTGACAGCACTGACGGCTAAAAAATTATCTGGACAGGAAGGGGGTAAAAGGGCCCAGTAGGCAAGTGGTTGATCACCTCTTTTATTAGTTATAATGTTTTTTAATGCAAAATGTTAATATGATTATTATTTACTGGTAGCCCCACATTTTTCATTAATGATATTTACATTTTGTAATAGGATTTGTACCGTATAGCCTCTAGTTAATCAGCCCAGTAGCCCAAAAAAAAGATAAAACCAAATACCTCAATCTGTGGTCATTTGATTCTCCTGTCCGGAGTCTTCCAACTTTTTCACTGCAGAGTTTGAAGTTCCTTTTTTGTGTGATCACATTGTGGCTTTGTGGTGTGTACATTTTCCAATGGGTTTAGTGGTAGGGCCATATGGACTCCAGTGGCAGGATAGTAATGCCACAACAGGGGGCAACATGACTGATCAATAGTGGGCCTTAACTGCAGCAGTGGATCAGTAGTCTAGACTCTCATAAGGAGCACAAAAGAGGACCATGTCGTGGTTAAATCAGGTAAGCAAAATGAAAACAATACAATTAAAAGACTACGTTTTAAAAATGTAAATAGGTTAGGTGAGGGTAGATGCCAGGCATGGTGTGTTTCTTATTTTCTCAAGTGATGTACATACAACATACTATTTTTTGAATGTAGGGGAGTTATAGGCTCATCTGTAATTGAAATGGCTGATCCATTTTTTTTTTTTGTAAGAAAAAAACAAGAATGTTGGCCTAGGGGGTAGGAAGTATATATATTGCCTCTGATTGTTTGTACCTTGAGAGGGATGCTAAAAACCTTTGTCTACAATGAGCTCTAAAATACAAGAATTTACCCCACAACTTTGGCAAACTGGCGACACCAGAAATCTCAAGAGACAGCCGTGCACTTGAACGTCTATGGCTTAAAATTGATTCCTGCAAGACTTCACCCTGTACAAATCTACCCTCCTAAACTACAATTCCTGACTCCTTGCTGCCAAACAAACCTACTATACACTCTTATTAGTATTCTGTCATCCAGTGCACCTCAGCTCTTCTCTACCTTCTTTCTTTACTATGTGCTCTACCACCTCCACCCACTAACTCACTCACTGCACAAAAGATATCCAGTAACTTCAAAAACAAGATTGATGTAATGTGTGAGGACATCTCCACTGTACAGATATCTTCCCCAATTAACATACCCTGTTTAACAGCACATTCAATATTGTCTGTGACAGACCCAGCTAGGACAGAGGCTTTTAGAGGGCATTGTAAGGTGGCCTCTTGCCTACTGACTATGGGCCCTGGCTTTTAAGGGAACACTACTCTTTGGGAGTGGTCTTGTTTGGATTCGAGTCCATATCTCCCCAAAACACACAGATTCTGGAAATATCGGCGCAAGATTTGTTTTAGGGCCTAGATGCCCCATTACCAACAATGACTGCTTTAGACTGTGAGCAGATGTTAAGAGCAGATGTTAAAATTTTGACAGTACCAGTCTCATTTAGTCTCTGTCCTTAACCCCCTTGTTTGCCTGGATTACCTGTTTCCTGAACTAGCCATTTTTATCCATGCTATGTGCTTATAAGTGATGGCATTATAGTGCAGTGGTGCGCCTACAAAGACTCAATTCTTGTAGCAGCGAGGATGCACACAATGTGTAATCGGTCTCCCGGGACTATTTCTGGGTAAAGTTGTCTGATGTGCCCGCTCATTCCCTGTGACACTCACATTGGAAATAGCACTGTTTTCACTGACCATACAGCACTTTGTTACCCAGATTTAAAGTGTGACTGCTGTACCTTGTTCCTTTTAAACAATCATTTTTATTGATTTTCACATGAGGAAGAAAAAGTTGTACAAACATTCAAGAGCATGAGCCATATAAACATGAATAACAGTAACATATCACGTTGAGATTAACTACGTATGGCAATGGAACAGGAGGGGGGGGGGGGAGGGAGAGAGGGGAGGGGGGGGGGGAAACTTTGCTCAGACTAGACAAGTAAATACAAGAAAATACAAGAAATACCAGAATTGTTCAAGCAAGCAAGCAAGCATTCCAGAACTAATGCCCAAGATTAAACCCTAGGTTGTACGGTAGAAGAAAAAATTCTGCAAAATGTGCTGCAAGATAGATATACTCCAAGAACCAACCGCTATGTGAAGGGGCCTAGAATGAAGGCAGGGGGTAGAGGGACCACGAGGCCGGGCACGCCCGGAGGGGTAAAGCAGCCCCCTCCCCGACATCCCAGTGGGAACATATTTGCCAGGGAAGAGGCCGAACCCCACCACGCCGCCAGGCATCAGGGCCACTATTGGTGATATTTCCAATAACGCCAAGATTCGGAAAAATTATGCAAGGAGATATCATTAGTAGCAAGGGCTTTTTCCAAGCGATAATTATCGTTCACTAGGGAGACCATGTCAGAGAAACCTGGAATCTCCAACGATTTCCACCTGCGCAGGATAAGCGTTCTCGCTGCTAGCAGAATATGTACAACCATCTGGCGGTAGATCAGCGGGTATGCGTCAATGCCTAGGTTTAACAGCGCAAGCTCCTTCCTAGGAGGGCTAAGAATACCCGTGCACTCTGCTATACAACAGAAAATCTTCTTCCAATAACTTGTGAGCGAAGGACATTCCCAGAGAATATGTACCAATGTTCCCGTTCCTCCACACTCATGCCAACAGTGGGCAGGGGTAGAAGGGAACAGCTTAGAGAGCCGAAAAGGTGTATAATACCACCGGTTCGTTATCTTAAGCATTAGTTCCCAGTGGGAGGTGCAATGTGAGTACCGATATGTGGACAGCTGAGCTCTAGACCATTGGGTCGGGGTAAAGGTAGTCGCCAGATCTTTCTCCCACCTAATCATTGACATAGACTTAGGGTTGTCTGAAAGTTGGAGGAGGCAGTCATAAAAAAGGGAGATGCCCTTGGTCGGGCATGGGTCTGCATGATAGTACACCCAGGATGTAGTGGGAATATGGGCAGTCGTTGGAGGGTGTTTGACTAGGAAACTATGTATGCGGTAGATCGTGAAAGTCAGCGCGGGAGGGATATCAAACTCCCGAACCAAGAAGGCCGGAGAACTTAATGCGCCATTGGTATAGAAGTGAGACAACGAAGTCAGTCCCAACGCAGTTAGACGGGTCAATTGCAGGGAAGGAAGGTGGGCAGCTAGGATGGAAACAGGGAGCGACATGGAGTTGTGCAAGTGGCTATCCGCCTGTTTCCCACCGGCGAGGGTTAGTCTGCGCCATGCCATGAGCGAAGACTGCACCGTGGGTGGCAATCGAGCCAACGACCAGGGGATCCATAAATCGCCGAGGAGGAACAGACGGAGATCTCTAGTGGAAATGAGATGACGTTCAAGTTGGACCCATGGGAGGGAGTGGGAGATAGAAAACCATGCCTGGATCTGAACCAATCTTGTGGACCATAGGTACAGGGCTAAATCCGGGAGTTTAACACCGCCCAGGGATTTGGGAAGGGACAGGGTGGAGGTAGCCACACGGGCTCTCTCCCCACCCCATATAAAAGCACGCATGTTGCTAGATAAAGCGTCTAACTGTTTTTTGGGAAATGTGAGGGGGAGCGCTCGAAAGAGATACAATATTTGAGGTAATATTGACATTTTGTAGGCGGCCATTCGGCCACCCCAGGAGAGTTCTGTTTTAGACATAGCTGCCATTTCTTTAGAGGTCTTCTTCAATAAGGCATCTACGTTGATAGGGAGGAGACCTTTGGTGGTGGGGGTGATGTGTATACCTAGGTAAGGGATGGAGACTTCGGTCCAGGGGTAAGGATAGTCTCTCTGAAGGCAGTCAGCGTCTCGTTTACTAACACCCATGTTTAGTATTAAGGATTTGGACGTGTTCACCTTGTGGTAGGAAACCGAGCTGAATTCAGAAAGAATTCTATGGACTGCTGGGAGGGACTGGCTCGGATCGGTAAGGGCAAGCACGACGTCATCTGCGAACAGATTTACCGTGTGGGAAACGGAACCCATCTGGAATCCCCGCACTTCGTTATCCGATCTAATGGCCTCCGCCAGGGGTTCGATCATCAAATTAAAGATCGTGGGTGAGAGGGGACAGCCCTGGCGGGTGCCATTTGTTATGGTAAAAGGGTTCGATGTTGTGCCAGCAGTAAGGACCTGGGCAGAGGGGCAGGAGTAAAGGGCAAGAATCGCAGCGAGTATGCTTCCGGAGAAGCCAAATTTTTCCAACGTAAATCGCATAAACAACCAGTTTACCCTGTCAAACGCCTTCTCTGCATCCAAAGTAAGGAGCAGAGAAGGCGTTTTTGACATCTCCGCCAAGTGGACTAGGTTTATGATCCGCCGCGTGGCATCCGACGTTTGCCTGCCCGGCATAAAACCCATCTGGTCGTTCCTTACAAGCAGGGGGAGGAAGGGCTGAAGTCTGGACGCCAAGATTTTGGCGTAGATTTTCAGGTCGCTATTCAATAGAGAAATGGGACGGTAGTTGGCTGGGAGACTAGCATCCTTGCCGGGTTTGGGAATTGTGGTGATATAGGCGCTCAACATCTCTTTAGGGAATTCAGCTTTGCAGGCAGCCTGATTAAATACCTCAACTAGGTGGGGACCCAGGGTGTCAACATGAAGCTTGTAGTATTCATTACAAAGACCATCCGGGCCCGGTGATTTCCCAGTGGGGAGTCGTTTTATGGCTTTGGAAATTTCAGTCATGGTAAAAGGGGACGATAGGGATTGGAGGTGGGCGTCAGTCAGGGACGGTAATTGTATTTTGTCTAAGAACTGTCGAATGAGAATTGGAGTCGGTTGAACTGTGTTGGGGTCTCGGTCTAGGTTGTAGAGGGACCCATAGAAATCTGCGAATTCGTTCGCAATATCCCGGGGATGGGTCAGTCTAGAGTGTTGGGAAAGGTGGGAAATCCTCGTAGATATTTGAGCTTAAGCACCCTCAAATGTCGGTCATAACGTTCCATGAGGTGGGACTTCAGAGAGTCCCGCGCTCGGGAAAGCTGTGAGGCTATGGCTTGTGTGGGAGAAGATTTATGTGTAGTCTCAAGGTCACGTATCTCAGTCAAGAGAGCCGTGAGTTTACGACTATAGGCCCTACGCATCCTGGCAGTCTGTTGAATGCACACACCGCGAATAACCGCCTTGTGCGCTCCCCAGAGCACCCAGGGATCCGACACAGAGGGGGCATTGAGTTTAAAATATTCAGAAAGCTGCTCTCTGATCACCTTACCAGCAGTTGGATCCTGGAGTACCTTAATATCACAACGCCAGACTGATGTCCGTTCCCTGGGCCCCGACTCCTCCAGGACTATTTCCACAGCCGCGTGGTCAGACCACGTGATGTTTCTGATAGCCGAGGAGGAGACTTTGCCCAGGAAAGGGAGATCAGCCCAGAACATGTCAATACGGGAGTACGAATTATGTCTTGAGGAATAAAACGAATAGTCCCTTTCTGAACCATGTTGGCAACGCCACACATCAAATAATTGTTCCGAGGCCAAAAAGGAGCCCAATGAAAGTTGTCGGCCTCGGGCGGGCACCGAGGTGTCGAGCCCTGGGTCGACCACTGAGTTCATGTCACCACAAACCACCAGATTACCATAGACGTCTCCGGAGACCTTTTTCATCAGCCTAGAGAGGAAGCGTTTTTGGTGTGTGTTGGGAGCATAGACTGCCACCAAAGTTAATGGCATTGCGTTGAAGTCACCCTGAAGGACGAGATATCTGCCATCAGGATCCTGGGTCAGCTTGCGCATCGTAAAGGCAATTGAGTCCCTCAGTGCAATCAGCACCCCTCGTTTCTTCTCAGTGGCGTTGGCAAAGAACAAAGTAGGAAAGTTCCTGTGTGAGAACTTGGGCTGGTGGTGGAGCTTGAAATGGGTCTCTTGGATGCATACCACGTCAGCACCACTGTTACACAACTCAGTCCACAGGGAGAACCGCTTAACTGGGTGGTTCAGACCATTCACATTTAACGATAAAAACTTGATGGTCATGGTATCATCAGAGAAACAGACCGGATCATCTGGACGAGAGTCGTGGGTAAAGCAAAACGTTCAATAGAAGCAAGTCCTACAGTCCGTCTGGAGCAACATAGGGAAAAGGGGAGGAGAGGCAGACAGGGTGGGGGAGCCTGACAAAGGATAAAAAAGAGTCCAGATGCAGGTAAGACCTGCAACGAAAAGAGAGGGGCCATTAGGTCAAACATGCCTAGGCCAGGGACTAACGTTGAGCTGGCATTGGGGGGTATTCACCTCCAGGTGAGGGGTGTTTGGAACTGGACCTTTTGCGGGACACAACGTGCCAGTCATCCGGGAGGGTCTGCGGCGACCGGGATCTGGAAGACCGTGACTGAGCGGCAGGCGGCTCCGGAATGATGCCCCAGCGATGCAGAAGGGCCATCCCTTCTTCAAGAGAAGCAATCGTCACAGTGTTGCCTTGGTGGGTGATTGATAGTTGAGCCGGGTGCTTCCATTTGTGCATAATTTGGTGGTTCCTCAGGGCTTTTGTTATGGTGGCAAGATTCCTACGCTTCTGGAGCGTATGTCTGGATAGGTCTGGCAGGATCTGCACCTGCGGAAAGTCCCCAGGGAGAGCTTGAAGCTGTCTAGAGGCCAGGAGTATTCTGTCCTTCGTCTGAAAAAAATGCACACGGAGCAGAACATCCCGAGGCAGATCTTGTGCAATGAAATGGGGCTTAGGGATCCTGTGAATCCTATCTATCTCCAATTCGGTCGCAGTTAGAGAGGGGACCAGTGCAGAGAAAAGATCAGTAGCCATTTTGCGCAAATTTTGAGGCTGGACAGATTCAGGGATACCCCTTAGTTTCAAATTGTTCCTCCGAGACCTGTCTTCCAGGTCAGCAAGTTTGTCCTTAATCCAATCAATGTCATCTGTATGGTCATTGTGAGCCGAGATGAGGGTATTGAGGGATAAAGAACATTTAGACATGGAGGCTTCGGCATTATCCATTCTCACCTCCAGCTGCTGCACATCTTGTCTTGTCCGGGTGAGGCTTTGCATGACATCTGTGTGCAGTGATGACCAGAGGGAATGGAGCATACCTTTAAGCAGTGTGGCAGAAATAGGATGATCACCCACTGGGAATGCGGCAAAAGGATCCGCAGGCAGTGTGCTCGATCCCCTGGGATCCACAGGAGGGGAGGCTGATTGATCCATCCCGCATGGCTGTCCGGGATCAGGGGGGGGAGAGCCCCAGCGGGGACGCTGTTTCGCCGGGCTCCTCGAGGATGGGGAGGGGGGAGTGGAGGCACCGGAGGAATTGCCGCTATCTGGATTAGCCACTTGCCTGAACTGCTGAACTCCGCCACCCTGGCTCCCTCCTCGGGCTGGTGCGTGCTGCGGGGGCCTGCCGGCGCCATCTTGCCGGAGTCCAGCAGAGCTGGATATAAGAAAGCCATCCAGCTTGCGCGATTGCGCGGTTCCCTTCTTGTTCCTCATCCCTCCCGGAGGTGAAGGGGAGATCGTGAGGGCTGGTAAGCTCACCGTGGAGGCTGTAATCGGTGGATGTCCCGGGTGGCCGAGCGGAGCCGAAGAACTAAGCGGCCATCTTCAGCGCCGGAAGCCACGCCCTCCTGCTGTACCTTGTTCCTAAGTTACTGGGCAGTCACACTTCTCCCAGCCAGGCTTATGGAACTATTATTGGCCACCATTTTTACCACACCTTTGGCTCATCTTTACTGTTTGCATTATTTATTTTCTAAGCACATAGACTGGTGGCAGGGTGGGGGGACGGGGAATTTCTTTGTCTCATATTACTGGATATACAGTTTACCCTGCCCTTTGTCATTATGCAAAGAAGGGGCGATTGTCCCAGAGTGTATATCTCTTTATGCCTGTGTTTTAATAAACAGTTTTTATGTTTTTTACAGCCCTACACTGTGTCCTGACTAGTGACTAAGTGGGCTGCGGGATCTTGTACCATTCTGTTATTGGGCAAGGGAAGCTTATACGATGGACATACTTTTCTTGGATCCTGGGATCCATCACATTGTCCTCTTTTGAACCAGCTACATCAGAAGAGGTTACTAAACTTCTCCCAGACGCTCACTTAACCACCTGTCTCCTGGATCTTGTATCCTCACAACTACTATGTTCCTCCTCTTCTCTCCTTTGCTTTTTCACTCAAATCTTCGATCTCTCCCTCTCTACCAGTGCTCTCCTCTCTAAAGCATGCACAGAGTTCCTACCTCACTGATGTAGCAGGTTTTCCAGGCATTGGGCCTGATATGGGTCTGCCATTGTTACCGGTAACAATTCCAACACATTTAAGTTGAATACCCCAGTGTGAGATTGGAGACAATGACCATTCCAGCATCTTTGGTTTGTGTTGTTTATTTTGTAATGGGGATGGTAGAAGGGAATGAGTGGAATACTCCTCTGGCTCAACTAGGTTTAACTGGGACTCCTTACAGAAAAATGCCTGTTAGCGCTGTCTTTGACGCCAGCTGAATGCCGACCAACGATTCCTGACATTTGACAAAACTGTTTTGCTGAACTGTGCTAGAACTTCGACTTTAACTCTCTGGTTAACTCAGAAGATCCAGGACTGTAATACACTTGACTCTTGACACTCTGTGTAGCTCAAAAGTCACTGACTGAGGTAGCTACATGTAACTGCTTGTGCTGCTGCAATTCTCAACACTGTACACTGCACACTGCACGCTGTACACTTAACTCTTCAGGGCCCAACCGCTGGTGCCCCCTTTGACACTTCAGGGTCCTCTCACTAGGCACCCCCTCTGACTCTTCAGAGTCCTCTTATTAGGCATCCCCTCTGACATTTTAGGGTCCTCTCACTAGGTACCCCCCTTTACCGCTAGCTAGCTTCTGGATCCCAGGGACCTTCACCGGAGTGGTCCCCTTTAAGCTGGGCAGACCCCTAGGGGGTAGTTCACAGTACTCACAAACTTGGGATGCTTTCCTGGAACTGAATCCCTCTTTCTCCGCTGGTCCTCGGCACACCGGATCCTCTCTGCAGCTCAGCTCAGCTCTCTCTCTGTACTCTCAGGCAAGCCACCCGAGACACCCGATCCTTCTGACAGGAGGAGAGACAGCCGCACTCTCCCTCCTGGGACTCTGCTTCCCACCAAAGATGCTGCGTCATGCGCTTCCCTCAAACTTTTACCCACTCCCAGAATGCTGTGCGACAGAATCTGCCTTTCTGGGGTAGCTACAAGCCTGGGTGTGCCATTGGCTGGGCTTCCTCCACTGCCCAATGAGAGCCCTCTCCTTGAGCACAGTTGGGAGACTCCCCAGTCTCAACAGCCACACCTGGGAACCATGACAACCTGACTGAAAACATTGCCCTGCAGTTAAGCAGACAAGGCCTACTATAATTTTACCTAGCACCTACCTTGTAGGGTGCTACAGTACATCGACAACAAACTTCTTGACCCCTTACTGGTTTTCGCCTGCAGCACTTCACTACTAACTGCTAAAACCAATGGCCACTAGTCAGTACTTCTATTACTAGACCTTTATTGTGGTATTTGATACAATTGAAAACTCACTCCTCCCCAATAAACTCCGCTCCACTCCTTGGCCTCTGAAACTCCTGGTTTTCCTTCTATCTATCACAGCATTACTTCAGTGTTACCTACAACTTTTATTCTCCTGTTCACTTTCTCTTTCTGTTGGGGTCCCCCAAGGCTCTGTCCTAGGACCCCCTCTCTTGGTCACGTGATAACCTCCCATAGCTTCCTTCTGTATGCTGATGACACACAAATCTATCTTTCTACTTCTCAACTCACTTTTTCAATCTTCTCTCACATTGCTAACTTACTAACTGACATTTCAGCATGTCACACCACTTCTTCAAACTGAATCTTTCTAAAACTAACCTCAAAATATTCCCCCTCACTTGTGCTCAACTCCCTGTCTTTTTCATCAAGATAAATACTACAAATATATCAGTCCCTCCCCTGATGCCAGAGTACTAGGTGTAATCCTGGACTCTGGCTTGTCCTTTTATTCCCAAATCCAATCACTGCCAAAAGCTTCCAGACTTCCCCTCTATAGTACCCCCTTTATAACCAATTAAAACACCAAGTTACTCATTCACTCCCTTGTTATTTCTTGCCTTGACAACTACCTTCTCATAAGCCTACCTTTACACAGGCTATCCCCCCCCTTCAGTCTATCATTAATGCTGCTGCCAGACTCATCCATCTTACCATCTGCTCATTGTCCACCACTCCTCTATGCCAATCCCTCCACTGGATTCCAATTGCCCAACAAATTACATTCAAAATACTAACAACAACATACAAAGTCATTTACAAGTCTGCCCCAAGCTACATCCTCAATCTTGTCTCAACATATTAACCAAACAGTCCTCTTTGCTCTCCCCAATACCTCCTGTTCTCTAGCTCCCTAGTCTTCTACTCCCATACTCCCCTTCAGAACTTCTTCATAGCATCTCCCATCCTCTGTAGCTCTCTACCTCATTCTGTCTGGCTATGTTCTACTCAGGCCACCTTTAGGCAATCCCTGAAAGCTCATCTCTTCAGGGAAGCCTATCCTGCCTCCACCTAACAATTGAAATTTTAATTTTTCCATAAGCTCATCCCTTACAGTTATTACCTTTTGTACCACTTGTCCCACTCAAATAGATTGTAGGCTCTTCTGAGCAGGGCTCTCCTAACCCTGTTGTATTGTATTGTATTGTGTTGTTACTATACTGTCTCCCTTTATAATGTAAAGAGCTGCCCAAACTGTTGGTTCTATATAAATACTGAATAATAAAAATAATAATAATAATAATTGTTTCAACCATTGTCTATTGAAACAAAAAAAAAAAAAACTATGCTGGGAATTCTGCAAAGTCCCAGGGTCTCATTACATGAATATTTAGAATTATATTGATTTGCTTGCGTAGTGACTTGTTAAGTATTTGTGTATAGCTTGAAAGGGACTATAATCTATTTGTTTTTCCCTCACATCTATTAGAAAAACAGAAAAGCTTATACTGTTGAAAAGAAAACTTGGAGAATCTAGCATGACAGCACAAGACATATTACGGTTCAGCAGAGCATCAACTGGTAAATGCTGTTATTCCGTGAATTATAACTTGGGGAATTCAGCTGATGTGGATAGACATTTCTTCCCAAGTTCAGTTCAATTTGCTGTCTTGTAGTTTCAGTAAAACAATTCACAGATACAATATCCTAAAACTCCTGACTGAAAAAAGCAAAGAGAGTCATATGGACCTATCCTTCACAATGCAGTGTAAGGTCAGAATGTCACTTCCTGTGTTAGTGCTGTGTGATTCTGCCCCTAGTAGTACAGTTAGTTGGATTCCCACCCTCCAGCTACACACATTGCTTATTGAGAGGTGTGCATGTCTCCTTTGTCAGACATTGCTCATTGGGTAGTCTCCCTAGTAGTGTCCATGTTCTCTCCGACAGAAATTGGCCACTGAACCCTGATCAACATAATCTGCAGCAACATGGGTCATATTTCTTTTAAAAAAGTAGAGTATATCGAGTGAAAAGGATAGGTACACACACATATATATATATATATATATATATATATATATATATATATATATATATATATAGTATCTCACAAATGTGAGTACAGCACTGAAGAAATTACACTTTGCTACAATGTAAAGCAGTGTAAATTTGCTGTCCCCTCCAAATAGCTCAACACACAGTCATTAATGTCTAAACCGCTGGAAACAAAAGTGTTTACCAAAATGTCCAAATTGGGCCCAAAGTGTCAATATTTTGTGTGGCCATCATTATTTTCCAGCACTACCTTAACCCTCTTGGGCATGAATCTCACCAGAGCTTCACAGGTTGTCACTGGAGTCCTCTTCCACTCCTCCATGATGACATTACGGAGCTGGTTCTCTCAATGAACTGTAGCTCCCCAGTGCCGGCAGCACTCATGTAGCCCCAGACCATGACGCTGCCACCACCATGCTTGACTGTAGGCAAGACTCACTTGTCTTTGTACTCCTCACCTGGTTGCTGCCACACACGCTTGACACCATCTGAGCCAAATAAGTTTTTCTTGGTCTCATCAAACCACAGGACATGGTTCCAGTAATCCATGTCTTTAGTCTGCTTGTCCTCTACAAACTGTTTGCAAGCTTTCTTGTGCATCATCTTTAGCAAAGGCTTCCTTCTGGGATGACAGCTATGCAGACCAATTTGATGCAGTGTTCAGTGTATGGTGTGAGCACTGGCAGGCTGACCCCCCACCCCTTCAACCTCTGCAGAAATGCTGGCAGCACTCATACGTCTATTTCTCAAAGACAACCTCTGGATATAACGCTGAGCATGTGCACTCAACTCCTTTGGTAGACCATGGCGAGGCCTGTTCTGAGTGGAACCTGTTCTGTTAAACCTCTCAGTTTCAGGGTCTTGGCAATCTTCTTATAGCCTAGGCCATCTTTATGTAGAGCAACAATTCTTTTTTTAGATCCTTAGAGAGTTATTTGCCATGAGGTGCCATGTTGAACTTCCAGTGACCAGCATGAGAGAGTGAGAGTGATAACACCAAGGTGAACAAACCTGCTCCCCATTCACACCTGAGACCTTGTAACACTATCAAGTCACAAGACACCCGAGAGGGAAAATGGCTTATTGGGCCCAGTTTGGACATTTTCACTTGGGGTGTACTCACTTTTGTTTCCAGCGGTTTAGACATTAATGGCTGTTTGTTGAGTTATTTTGAGGGGACAGCAAATTTACACTTTTATACAAGCTGTGCCCTCACTTCTTTACATTGTAGGAAAGTGTCATTTCTTCAGTGTTATCACATGAAAAAACATAATAAAATATTTACAAGAATGTGAGGGGTTTACTCACTAATGTGAGATACTGTATACAGTATAGTTTCCTGTCATGGTGAAAGTCACCCAGGATTCTCAACAAGGCAGGATGAGGGGCTCCAGGATGTTTGTTTAATTTGGAGGAAACTATTTTTTCAGTTTACTCCATAGTTGGTAAAATCCAGTTTGTGACCTGGAGCCTGGAGATTTCATAGCAATCCGGTTTGCAGGTAATCTCCAGTCCTGGGACCAGGAATTGGGAACAGCAAGCACACTGATTATGCAGGTGTGTATGTGTGTAGAGATTATGCAGATGTGTGTGTTACAGGTCTTTTAGTAGAGACAGGGCCAGTGTTCTGGGCTCCACCCTCCTGAGGAGTCCATGTGGTGTAAGGCATCACCCCCGAGTGTGCATGTCTGCATGGTGCTAGTTTAAAAGTCAAAGAACATATCTGCACGATGAAAGTTAAAACACATGTTTATAGTCTCCATTGGAGGTGTATGAGACAAGGTGATGTGAGAGAGCAATTGGGAGAAAGGAAAGGAGCATTGTCACCCCTTAACAATAAGTGGCTAAACAAGTACCTTAATGTCAGGATCACTGGGTATTATTTTAATGAAAGCTGCAGATTAAAAATGTTAAAGATTATATGAGATTTTAGGGGTCGTTCACAACAGCAGCTTAGCAACTTCCCTGAACACATGGCTACAGGTGTGCTTTGGGGGAAAAGGGCCAAAGCACCAATGCCAGTACATTGCGCTGTTTATTTTGTATCACACTGTTTACTTTTTCTATTTTGGGGGGGGGGGGGCACATTTTTTTGAAATGTCACAGTGTGACATTTCATTAGGTTCTATTGGCTGGAGCACAATGTGATGTGGTGGATTGCATTGCCCCATACTGTGCTGAAACAAATAACTGCATGCCATACTTTTTTCAGTCAACCCTCTGCTATACAGTGTGTCATGTCTTGCGCTGGGACCCCAATGCATCTGGTGTGCATTGGTTCTTTGTGATTGGTTACTTTTATTTTAACTGATGTCATCATACAATATCCCCCACTGTCTCCTGAATTGCAAAGCATTTTGGATCAATTCAGTACCATCTCTTTATACAAAATAAACCACGATAAATCTGTTATGTTTCCAATGGGACTAGATGAATCCTCTATATGCCACATCACTCAATCTTCTCCATTTCTATGGGCCCGGGATTCATCCCTACCATATTTAGGTTTCCGTCTGACCTCTCCAGGCAAAAATCTCCTGCTTCTCAACCTGACAGACCTTGTGGGAAAGCTCCAAAAAATATCATCCTTTTGTGTCATGGGCCGGCAGAATTGCTCTGGCCAAAATGTTTCTTCTCCCGCATATCTTATATACATTCCGAACTCTTCCGGTACCATTTCTTCCGGTGCATATTAAAACCCTTCAAGCAATCCTTGACTCCTTCATATGGAAAGGGAAAAGATCCAGAATAAAAAGGGACAACCTCTTGACTCCATCTAAATTAGGGGGTCTGGGAGGACCTAACTTAACCCTCTACACCAACGGCTCAATCGAATTGGAAGCAAATAGAAACCAAAGTGTTATCTACAGATCCCAAACTGCTTCTTGGTGCCTTGCTTTTGACGCCAATACCTAGACATTCTGCACTGGACACGATAACACCCTCCCTGCGGGTATGGACATCTATGTCAAAATCATTACAGCGAGTATACGTACCCTTGACAACTTGTTTGAGACAAAGACCTTACTGTCCTTTGCAAACCTACAATCCACCTATTGCAAGAGGAAAAAGAATGGGCGCTCTTGCTGTGGGGATGGGTCCTTTGTTCCAGACAAATGAAAAAGGAGTGGGTATTGAGAGGATAGAGGTCCTCTCGGAATGGTTGCAAAAACTAGGCTCACAAAGTTTACAGTGCATCAAAACATTTTATTAGGTGATATCAAAATAATTACAAACAAACAAGAATGAGAAAGCTGGTAGCCCAACATAGGTCATCCAATAAAAACAAGACCCTTGGGACCTGGAAGGGTCATCTTGCTGTGTTCAGCAATACCCTAACCATGCCTCACCCACCCTATAGAACCAAATTAGAGCAAATTGAGAGAGCTGGGAGTGATCTATCACCGAGGACCTAAGATCACCTCAACCAGACCCTCTACACAATTGTATGCATCTGCCAAATGTAGAACACTATCCTAGATATCAGCTGATTGATGTGTATTAAGATAACTGTATCTAATAATGCAGCATGTGCAGATAACAATTGGCATATAGCTCCTTCCGACCCTGGAAGGAATTAAATATGAAGAGTTAATGTCACAATATGCCAATGTGAGGTAGGGTGTAGTGACCCCTAATGAGAAACGAATCTGATTCCACACGTTGGCTTAAGCGTTGGAGCTCATATTGTGAAGTTCAACAGATATATGTGACAAAATCCAGCTTGGAGGTATCCAGAAATAAGGCACTATGCAACGGCCAAAATGCCATAAGATACTGACTGAAAAGAAATAAATATACAGAGAAGCAATGGTGGGGACAAAGGGATTTTTTTCCGTGTTGCTTGCAGGACACTAATACGGCTGTTTGGATACCTTTCTACTTACTATATGGAGAGGCTTGTGGCACCCGGGACCGGTAGACAGGGGGAGGTAATCCTAGTGATGTTATTACTGCTTCACTTAGTGGCGCCTTCTCTTTACTCTACAATCCACCTATGGTCTCTCTTCCAAGACATTCTACGTTTACCTTAGGATTAGGTCCTTCTTCCAAGTGATCCAGTGGAGTACATCAGATAAAATCTTACGTCCACTGCTTCACTTCTACAACTCACCCACAACTGGGCGCAAACTCAATAAGGGTACCTGCGCTTATGGTGTTATAAATTAATTCATAAATAATTAAATGATTATAATTTAATAAATGAGCTGCAGCTAGACAAGAAGGGGTACTTCTAAAGTGATAATAAATATATGTGTCAGCGCTACTCAAAATTATGTTATAAATTAATCAAATTCATATGTGCTTAATAACTGATATTAATAATAATTAATTATAATAAATGATATTACATATATTACATATAATATGGAATATAAATATTCAATGTGACCATTCAGTAATTATAAAGCGTACATGTGCAATATTACTTATTTATATAGCAAATAAACAAATAAATAAATAAATAAATAAAATATAAAAATTTATAAAATAAAATCTTCAACAAAAAGTATTTTCAATAAATGATTATGTGCCAAATTTCTCATTCAAAAGTGCTCTTGTGCTCATATGAGTGGGTCTTCGTCACATGAGTGCCAGGTGACTTCACACAGTGCTCCCCTCTTAGTCCCTCACTCACCAGCAAAGGCATTTCTGTTATATATAACCTATTTTCACAACTTTCCGACAGCTCTATCACAGCTCAGATTTCACTATGGTCTAAACATATGACCTCGACACCTTCAACAGACCAATGGTGCAAGGCGTTACTACTCCCCTTAAAACTCTCTCGCTGTCCCACTCACTGGGAATTGCTGCAAAAACTGTTTCACCACTGGTATTACACGCCAACCCGACTTGCGAAAATTTATCCCACGACTTCTCCTCTTTGCTGGAAGAAATGTGGACTCCCCAGCACATTGTTCCACATCTGGTGGGAATGCCCAACTATACAAACATACTGGACTATGGTCACCTGTTTTCTCAAGTCAATCATCCCCATCTCCGCACCATTATCATCACTGGATTTACTACTCGGACTGGCTTTACCATCCTGGCCCAAACTGTTTCAAACCGTAGCCACTCATATTCTCATTGCTGCATGATTGGCAATAGCTAGAAAATGGAAATCTGTGCATCCCCCAACTCTCCAAGAACTGATTATGATTTTAGACGGTCACTTTGCAATGGAATATCTTTTCTCCAAAGCCAACCTAACCACCAAAAAACTCTTGACAAACTGGGATCCCTGGATAAGGGATCCACGAAGTAAAGAAGCTGCCCTGATTTTATCTCTCAACTAATTTGTTAGGATCACAGTTTGATTGAGTTTACAAGTTTCTAAAGTTGATAGTTTCTAGATATGTCTTCACAGAGGGAGGGCCGTGGTGGAAATGAACCGCGTTACCCTCCGGACATAGTTTGTACCCAGTGGGGTGTCTGGGCCATGGGTGGCATGCTCAGATTCACTGCTGGGCTATGGATCCCTCTGCAGATTATGATAACTTGGTCTAGTATTGCAATGTTTGTCAATGTACTACACACAATTTTCTTCTTTCTATACTGTGTAATTTTCTGGAAATTCTCAATAAAACATGTTTGTAAGAAAAAAAAAAAATCCCCCACCGCCATGCCAAATAGTATCCCTGTATGTATTCTCTCATTCCAGCTAATGTCATAGTATATAATGTTTCCAACTTTTACAATGGCTAATAGAATTATATAATCTGCCACCATCTGTCACACAAACTACTCTATATACTTACAGTGTATAATTGGCTATCATCACGGAAGAAACTCTCCTACCTGCTGTTATAGTGACTAATGTCACTGTATATAATCTGTCCCCAATTATTACAATTACTTAGGTAATCATATATTACCTGTCACCAACTGTCATATGAAATTATGTCTCAAAACACTCACAACAACCTACTGTATGTCTCTTTATATTATACTTCTTCTGAATATCCTCATTTGACCAAAGAGCACGGCACACTATCCATCCAAGGGACACCCTTATCAGCACTGCATCTTCTAACTTTGTATAGATCTTTAAATTCAATGCTGTCAGAATTATTTTCTATACGTTTATGGCTCTCTCTTGAGGACAAGCTTCAAAATAATGGATTTTTCTGTAGTATTTTTTTTCTGCCACTAGATGTCTTCAGTCTAATGCCCCACATCATTCAACCAAAGTCCTCTGACCCCAGATCATCCTGTACCTTCCACATCCTGTGATTGTAAGCTCCAACAAGCAGGGCCCTCTGATTCCTACTGTATTAAAGTGTATTGTATTTGTACTGTCTACCCTCAAGTTGTAAAGCGCTGCATAAACTGTCAGCGCTATATAAATCCTATATCATAATAATAATAACAATATTGATTAGACAGTGAAAGGAGAATCAGCGCAGTGATGGGCTCATCTCTCTGTTACTTTACTCTCTCTTTATATCAGAATGCATCTTGTTAGCACATGAACTAATCAACTCTTTGTGCTGCTGTTTGCTCCCACACACCAGCACTGATGTACAGGGCCTGTAATATAATAGTAACAGAGCAAATTCCGGTACTTAGACCACATGCATTTAATGTACATGTAATAATGTGCATATTATTGATTGAAAAGTAGCATTAATTTATGTCTTTTATATGTGCCAAGAGTTCAGCTTTACATTTCTGTTTGCATTTTTTCTGTGATGGGAAATATCCTTGAAAGATTTGCCTATTTCTAAAGATGATTTTAGATGATATAAAAATAATGCATCAAAATCTTTAACGTTGCCAGTTATGAAGGCTTTCTTCCAAATTCAGTGAAAATTTAGGTCAATGGAATGAAGTTCTAGAAAAATGTCTGTTCTATTTCGTCAATTTCATAATGTTTACAGTTTTGTTATTTATTTATTTTTTTGCAAAAGTGATCTCTTTTTACAGTTTCTTTTTATGTCACTTTTACATCCCAACTTTGCATTTTGTACTTTTATATATTTATTACAACTGGGTTGTGAAAATTTGTGTGACTGGGACCCCATAACAAAATCATTAAAGAGGTTTCCCCCGCTTCTCAAATTTCTATCTCAAAGGCATCTCCCCTAATAAAAGAAAATACAAATATATTATGGCTGCAAATATGAATGGTGGGGTAACGTGGTTCCTAACCCCATCAGTTGGCATTTTTTTTTTTTTTTACAAACTTGCTGCTGTTGTACATGGGTGACACAGTCTTGCCTTGACAACCCATTGAAGGGCAATTGGTCTCTAAAACTGGCCTCTGTCATGTCAGTTAAAATGAGTGGTGAGACTCTATCCTGTTTCTAGATCCCTCCAGCTTCCTTAGGACTCCATTCAGCAGCAGCAAACCTAAACATCTCCAAGCCTCTTCAGGCAGGCAGACCTAAAGAAGATGCTTCATACACATATACCCTGACTAGTCCAGAGCCTGGGGGGAAGAGAGCTTGCATCAGCTCACCCCAAATATTTATACCCTTTCCCGTGATGCACCACTGGCAAGGAAACTTTTAGTGGTTGGCTGAAAAAAAAAAGGTTATGAATATTTATAATACAAAGCTGCTGTGTGGTCTTACAGTAATGCCAGGGGTGACAGTACCATCTACTGATAAAAGGGAGCACTGACAACCCAGGGAATCTGAACAAAGCTATATTAGCATTGGCTGACTGCAGCCATACAGACCAAATTTAGAGACACTCCTGCTCATGGCAGATTGGTTTTACTTATATAATCTAATACAACCAGCATACACATCGCTTGTGGGTTTGGCCATTTTTTTCTTGCTGGAAGATTCTATGTAATCTCATTATCTAAAACTGCAGAAGGTTATGCTTGAAAATATCCCACTCACTTGCTTTTCCATTTTTCAGGCTCAGTGTAAAGTCCATTAGGCCTGTCAGAAAATAGCAACTATGGACAATTAGAGATTGGAGCAGTTGACTGCACAAAATGAAAATAGAACCACACAACAGGTACCCTGTGTCTAAACAGGATTAAAATGCAAAAGTTACATGTATGACTAGAGTTTCCTTTTACATGTATGCATTTGCTTGTTGCTAAAGAATTAAAGCAGAACCCCAGATAAAAATGACAAGATAAAATATCTTTCCTTGTAGTACTTTTTTCTTCCACTAGATGTCCTTTGTCTGAGCGACAACATCATTCAATCAACTTCCTCTGAGTCCAGGTCAGCTTGGACCCGCTGTAGCCTGTACCTTGACAGTAGTGAAAGAAGAATTATCTCTGTGTCACTCTGCTTTCACTTTATATTAGCATGCTTCTTGTAAACACATGGACTGATTGACTCTTTGTGGTGCTACTTCCTCTCACACTCCAGCCCTGCTGTAAAGGGACTGCAAGATGCCAATACCAGTGCAAATTCAGGTACTTACACTGCGTGCATTTAAAAATACATGTGATGAAGTATTATTGATTGCAAATGTAGCACCCTACAGGTAGGTGCTAGGTAAAATGTATAGTGGGCCTTGTCTGCCTAACAGCAGGGCTGTGATTTATTTAGCTAGGGTGTCAGGGCTTCCAGATGTGCCTGCTGAGGGGAGAAGTATCCCCACTGGCTCCTGTGAGAGGCTTCTCATAGGGCAGTGTGGGAAGCCCAATCAGGGGACACATCCCAGCTTGTAACTACCCTAGAAGGCAGATTATGCTGCAAAGGATTCTGGGAGTGGGTATAAGTTTGGGGGGAAGTGCGTGGCACGGTGTCTTTGGCGGGAGCAGAGTCCCAGGAAGGAGAGTGCGGCTGTCTCTCCTCCTGCTTGAGGAAGGTGGATGTCTCAGGGTGTCGCTTGAGTGTCCAGAGCGTGTTGAGTTGAGCTGAGGGGGTCCGGTGTGCCGAGAGCCTGCGGAGAGAGAGAGGGGTGCAGTCCCAGGAAAGCCTACACAGGTCGTGAGTACTGAGGATTGCCCCTGGGGGTCTGCCTGAAGGTAGAAGGGACCACTCCAGAAGAGGTTCGGGGATTCAAGGTCAGCTAGCTGTAAAGAGGGTACCTAGGTTGAGGACCCTGAAGTTACAGAGGGGGTACATAGTCAGTGGACCCTGAAGAGTTCAAGGTCAAAGGGGGCACCTGCAGTTTGGGCCCTGAATTGTATAGAGCGTGCCAGTTAAAGTGACAGCTATACAGAGTTCTACTACATATTACCTCAAGCTGTGCCCGGCGGGGGGGAAGTATTTAGTGACTTTCACAGTACCACAGTGTCAGGAGTTCTACATTTCTCAGTCTTGGATCTTCTGTACTATAAGTCGAGGATTCAGCACTTCTTTTGTTCTACAGAGCGTTCTCAGTGTCAGTGAGCTTTGACTGGCGCCTGCTGGTGCCGGCTGGCGTCAAGGAAGGGCCAACGGGCATTTCAGAAGTAAAGTCCCAATTGTAATTAGTTAAGCCTTAAGGAGTATCCCACTCATTCCCTTCTCCCATCCCCTAATTCCAATAAAAACCACAAACAAAGATGCCGGAGTTGTAGCTGCTTCATTTGTCACACCTGGGAACTCAGCTCACATGGGCTGGAGAGGTTTCCGGTACTAATGGCAGACCCACATCAGGCCATAGGCCTGGAAACCTTGCCACACAAAGCTGCATTCATTTAACTTTTCTTTCCAACTTTTGTATCTGCTCAGAGTTCAGCTTTAGATTTCTGCCTGTCTTTTTTGTGATGGAAAATATCTTCCTTGAAAGTTTTGCTTAATTCTATAGCTGAAATAAAGCTTTATTTCAGATGAGATAAAAATATAAACAGTGGGGTAACATTATTCCTTACCCAATTAGGTAGCATATTTTTTTTTCACAAACTCATGAATATGTACTTAAAGAGTGGTTAATCAGCGATAAAAATGTCCTGCTCTCAGGGGTTTATTTGTTGGTTCTATCACATTTACTTATGCTCCACTAAATAAGGCATTGCATGTCTGAGCACTGCACACAAATAGCAATTGAGCAGTACAATCAATATCCACCTCCAGAATTGCTCTGTTTTGCATTTCTCCTATAACCTAAAAAAATCCTGCTTTGCTCAGATGCTTGCAGTAACTGAAATTCATCCTGAAGAAGAGTTCTGACAGAACCATTGTGGCCGATATACTCAAAGAGGGATATTTATGCTGGTCAGGGGAACCATATTTTTTGTCTCAATTAACCAATTATATTTTTTATTTTCCAAAGACTTAAAGCTTATGTAAACCCTCACCTTGTAAAACAACCTATTCAGTTTAAAACAGAAATGAAAGGCAGAACATTTGTTTATAGATATAAAAAAACATTTTAAACACTTTTTTTCCCTTTTTTTTTTTATAAGTGATCTGATCACATCATCTCTGCTCTCAGCTGCATAAGAGCTGGGGAAGGAGAACCAGCAGCCCACTAATCTCACCAGTGAATGGCTGTGCGGAGGCAGGGGGAGGGAGGGGGGTGTGTCAGCACAAGTCTGATCATTGAAGGAGAGCAGGCCCAGCACAGCTAAAGGTTGAGTGGAAAATTGGCGCAAGAAGAGGTCTCAGTAAGGGACTGGTCCTGGGGACCCGGGGGAGAGGGAACAACTGGGGGTAGGGGACCCCCAAAGTTCAGGGGGTAGCTGTCCACTCTAGCGGCTGCCGGCGGAAGAGACAGTAGTGATCTCTGGGGGGAAACAAGAGGGAAAACAGCGCAGCGCCTTCTAAGTGCAGCAAGACATTTATTGAAGTATGTGCAGCAGTAACACACTCACATTTTGTCGGTGAATGAGAGGCAGTTATTCAAGAAATGTTGATCATCAGGGGCATCACTGGAGCGGGTCCTGGTGGTGGAAGCAGTCGGTCCCGATGAGAGCGGCAGGGGGTTCCTCCGTATGTGCAGGGGTGGCCTCGGTGGTGTCCGCGGGCTCCCCGTCAGCTGGTGGAACGCTGGCACTCGTGGGTCCTGGGATCCTGACGTCACTCCGGGCGGTGATGCGGGATGCTACGGCGACGTGTTATCGGAGCATGCTCTCCTTCTTCAGGCCGCCCCTGCGCATACGGAGGAACCCCCCTGCCGCTCTCATCGGGACCGACTGCTTCCACCACCAGGACCCGCTCCAGTGATGCCCCTGATGATCAACATTTTTTGACTAACTGCCTCTCATTCACCAACAAAATGTGAGTGTGTTACTGCTGCACATACTTCAATAAATGTCTTGCTGCACTTAAAAGGCACTGCGCTGTTTTCCCTCTTGCAGCCACAGCTAAAGAACTGACCACGATGTGTTCTCCTGCTTAGTGTGGTTAGTTTTTATTAGGAAAGCAGAGTGTCTGGCAGGAATACCGGGGATTTCACACAAAGGAAGCAACACAAAGAGAACAGGATATACAAGTACAGCAGGCACATATCAGGAATAATAAATGTTGGGTTAACATATTCTTTAACTATTTCCAGACCACCCACCGTGTATTTACGTCGGTACTTTGATGTTAAATACCGGGGGGAATTTTTTTACACAGCTGGCGATCCGGAATCTGATGAAAGTGGTCTTAGCATTGGATTCACCGCAGGATCACTTTTATAGGCAGCGGGAGAGGTGCCCCCCTCCTGCTGCTTTACAGTCATTTTCCCCGCTTACCAGAGCCATCAGTAGCGACCTGATTCTGTGCACAGAAGGGCAGGAAGTCGAGTGAGGGAAAGATGGTCCCCACTCGACTCTTTGCCCCTGGAGGACTGGAGCAACATAAAATGTCATTTCTGCCCAACGGACTTAAAGGGCCAATTCTTTTTTTATTGGCAAGAGTAAAATTACATTTTTTTTTTGCTTTCAAGTGTAAATTAGAGATCTGAGGTCTTACTGACACCAGATCTCTCATTAAAGAGAAGCTGTCATGCTTATTTCTAATACAAGGGATTTTTTTTTTAAAGGGACAGTGTAAAAATTAAAAATAAAAAGGAAAATAAAGAAGAAAAAAAATTCAAAGCTCCCCATAACAAGGCAAGTGGGGAACTTAAGAACCCTAAACTTCAGAAGAGCAAACTTTCCCGAATTGTGCACAATGATGGAAAGGGTAAACTGGGACCAAACCCTGGGAACACTGACCACGGAGGAAAAATGGCAATGCTTTAGGAACATATTAAACAAATTCATCTCACAGTGCATTCCTATGGGAAATAAATTTAGAAGAGACAAAGCCAAACCTGGCTGGCTAGACCGTAATGTTAAAAAACATATTAGGGGAAACAAATGGCCTTCAAGAAATATAAATAAGAGGGCACAGTATCGGCTTTCAAGCAATACAAGGAGGCAAATAAGAAAAGTAAATACGAAATCAAAATGGTTAAAATCAACTTTGAGAGACAAATAGTGGAGGATAGTAAAAAGAACCCAAATAAATTCTTTAAATATATCAGCAGCAAAAAAACTAGGGCAGAGCATATTGCACACATAATTAACGATGATGGGAGGATGGTTACAGAGGACACTGAAAAAGCAACCGTGCTAAACGCTTTTTTCTCGTCAGTCTTTACACAGGAAAAGGAGGGGTACACTGACCATGACTATATGGTTAGTAGTAATACACAGGACTTGCCGCTATGGCTAACAGAGGGTGAAATCAGGGAAAGGCTGGATAAAATTAACACAAATAAATCACCAGGCCCGCATGGCGTACATCCGAGAGTACTCAAAGAACTTAGTAAGATTATATCTAGACCACTGTTCCTGATCTTTGCTGACAGTATTATGACAGGAAATGTACCAGGGTATTGGAGGAAAGCTAACGTGATACCGATATTCAAAAAAGGGCAGAGACATGTCCCGGGAAATTATAGGCCTGTCAGCCTGACATCGATAGTATGTAAACTTCTGGAGGGGATGATAAGGGACTATATCGTAGCATTTGCTAACGACAACAACATCATCAGCAGTAATCAGCACGGGTTTACAAATGGGCTTTCTTGTCAAACCAATCTCTTAGCATTCTACGAGGAGGTGAGCTGTGAGCTAGATAGGGGGAGACCAGTGGATGTGGTGTACCTGGATTTCCCTAAGGCGCTTGATACAGTTCCCCACAAGCGCTTAATTTATAAAATAAGGTCTGCAGGCATTGACCACAAGGTTTGCTCTTGGATACGGAACTGGCTAAAAGGGCATGTCCAAAGGGTGGTAATAAATAGCGCATACTCAGACTGGTCTGAGGTGGTAAGTGGGGTCCCCCAAGGCTCAGTCCTGGGACCAACGTTGTTCAATTTATTCATAAACAGCATTAAGGATGGGATCAGTAGTTCTATATCAATTTTTGCAGATGACACAAAATTGGGCAGAGCAATAACTGCACAGCATGAAGCAGATATCCTACAGAATGACCTGGACAAAATAACAGAGTGGGCAACGACATGGCAAATGAGGTTTAATGTGGAGAAGTGTAAGGTTTTGCACTTGGGGACTAGAAACATAAAAGCAAAATACACTTTAGGGGGGGGGGGACCTTTGGAGGAATCAAAAATGAAGAAAGATCTGGGAGTCTTGGTAGAGGATAGACTAGGCCATAGCATGCAATGTCAACCGGCAGCTGCCAATGCTGGCAGAATATTAGCATGCATAAAGGAAGGGATGTATTCCAGAGATAAAACTATAATCCTTCCACTTTATAAAACTCCGACCACATCTGGAGTATTCTGTCCAGTTCTGGTCGCCAGTACTCAGGAGGGATGTGTTGGAGCTGGAGAGAGTCCAGAGAAGGGCAACTAAACTAATTAGGGGATTGGAGGACCTTAATTATGAAGAGCGTAGGCAATCGCTTGATTTATTCTCCTTGGAGAAGAGACGCCTGAGAGGGGACATGATAGCAATTTATAAATATCTCAATGGTGATCCCAGCATAGAAAAAAAGCTATTCAGTCGAAAGGATTGCATGAGGACTCGAGGGCATACAATGCGATTAGAGGAGAAGCGTTTAAACCTTAGGCAACGTGGGGGGTTCTTTACTGTTAGGGCTACAAGATTGTGGAATTCTCTACCACAAGAGGGTGTTTCTGCGGGAAGTATGGTGGCTTTCAAAAGACTCTTAGACATACATCTCAAGGATCAGAACATTCAGGGATATGAGAGATGATTACGGCCACGCACACCTACACAGGTTGAACTGGATGGACTATTGTCTTTATTCAACCTCACCTACTATGTAACTATGTAACTATATGTAATCCCTCGGTGCTCACGCACAGAAGCGATCGTATACACAAGTCGTGCCCAAGTTGTAAGCGGTGTTACAACCACACGTGAGGTAATGCAGCAATCTTTAGAGAGAGAGCAATAATTCTAGCACAAGACCTCATCTGTAACTCTAAACTGGTAACCTGTAAACATTTTTAAAGCTTCGCATATGGACATTTTTAAGTACCATAGTCTGTCGCCATTCCATGAGCGTGTGCAATTTTGGAAAAGGACATGTTAGATTTTAATTTACTCAGTGTAACATCATCTTTCACATTATATACAAAAAAATGTGGCTAACTTTACTGTTTTCTTATTTTTTAATTCAAAAAAGTGTATTTGTTTCCCAAAAAAATTGCATTTGTAAGACCACTGCGCAAATACAGTGTGACATAAGGTATTGCAATGATCTCCATTTTATTCTCTAGGGTCTCTGCTAAAAAAAAAAAAAAAAACTATTGTTTGGGGTTTAAGTAATTTGCTAGCAAAAAATACTGATTTTAACTTGTAAACAACGAGTGTTAGAAATAGGCTTGGTCCTTAAAGTGGTAGTATCACGATTTTTTTAACTTTTAACTACAGGTAAGCCTATGATAAGGCTTACCTGTAGGTACAATTAATATCTCCTAAACCGGCACGGTTTAGGAGATATTTGCAGTGCATGCAGCCGCTCGCACGAGCTGCGCATGCGCTCTGAAGGTCCGGCGGACCTTCAGCTTCCCTTGCCGGCAGCTTGCCGGAAAATCGCTCCCGCGCGCATGCGCGGGAGTGACGTCATCGCGGCTCCGGCCAATCACAGCGCTGTAGCCGCCGAACCCGGAAGAGACGCCGTGGGATCATGTCAGCGCCCGCAGCGGTGTCCGGGGGTCCGTGACGGGGCTTCGTTCTAAGGTAAGTAATTCATAATGAGCTAGTATGCGATGCATACTAGCTCATTATGCCTTTGTCTTGCAGGGTTTGTTTTTTTTTTTTTTTCCTGGGTTTACAACCGCTTTAAGTGGTTAATTAGGTTTTGTAAGAGAGAACAAGTTCTTTGGGCCACAGTAAAACAACTCCTTTAGTAAATCACCCTCATTAAGAGGTATGGAGAGTGTGCATTTGTTTTTAAAGCTGGCATACATTAGCCACTGGCCGACCGACGCAAGTACATATACTGCGGCAGTCTGGCGCTCCTGGGCAAAGTCACATACCGGTACTTCACTCACCCACAACCCTATAGGGGGCGAACGCGCGCTGCCGGAGGCACGCTCCCACCCCCGCTCGTTCCCTGACATCGGTGGCTCCGATGTCTGCCGGTCACTTGCGATCTCCCGCTGAAGAGGGAGAAAGGCAGGTGGCTAATGTAAACACAGCCGCCTGTCATTCTCCCTGGTGTAACTGCAGAGACTATACGTTCCTGCTATGTAGGATCGTATGTCTCTGTGGTTACATCACAAGTCACGCCCCTTGACAGTTATAATAACGCCCCTAGGGACACACTTAACCCCTTGATCACTAATAAAGTTAACCCCTTCCCTGCCAGTGTCATTTTTACAGTAACAGTGAATATTTATAGTACCAGTGTAGTAATGTCACTGGTACCCCCAAAAGTGTCAAAAATGTCAGTCAGGGGTCCGATCTGTCCACCTCAATGTCGCAGTCCAGCAAAAAAAATCGCAGATCGCCGCCATTACTAGTTAAAAAAAAAAACAACAAAAATTACATAAATCTTTCCTGTAGTTAGTAAACGCAATAACTTTTGTGCAAACCAATCAAAATCCGCTTTTTTACCAAAAATATGTAGCAGAAAACAAATTGGCCTAAAATGTTGAAAAATTTGATTTTTAAATTTTTTTTGAGAATTTCATATAAAAAAATGAGAAAAATATTGTTATTTTTTCAAAATTGTTGCTCTTTTTTGTTTATAGTGCAAAAAGTAAAAATCGCACAGGTGATCAAATACCACCAAAAGAAAGCTCTGTTTGTGGGAAAAAAAGGACGTCAATTTCATTTAGGTACAGCATCGCATGACCGCGCAATTGTCCATTAAAATTATGCAGTGCTGAATCGCAAAATAGGCCCTGGTCTTTGAGCAGCCAAATCCTCCGGGGCTTAAGTGGTTAACTGATTTTTGTTTAAGCTCAACCAATTTTTTTATTTTTGCTTTGGAAAGACTAAGATAGCATTAGTATTCGAATTGTATTGCTTTCTGCGAACCTGTTGGGGAGATTTTACCTTATTTCCTGTCCCTGTGACAAAAAAAGCTATGAAATGAGGGGAGCTATTGTCACTAACACAGGAGACACAGTAATAATAACCTGACAGAGGTTCTGACCTTTCCCATTGTGTTGACAAAAAATGTTATGTTGCGGTCTGTTTTTTCCTCTACAGGAATTTGCATAACGTTCTGTCCCGTTGACCCCGGTGAAAACACAGACTAGCAATAAAATCCTTACAGTAGTTCTATTATTTCTTGACTATGTGCAAAATTTAATAAAACAAGTTTTGGCTGCAGTTGGGTTTTAACAATGCAGCAGATTTTAGCTAACAGAATTTTGGAAGTTGTGTAAAACATGCCCCAAGAGTAAAGCCCCGTACACACGTACCGAATGTCGGCCGAACGATCGGCCGTCTTTTGTCCGGTGCTGTCCTGTCAGCTGAAAAGTGCTAAAGACTGCACACGAATTTTGTCGGCCAACAACAGCCGACTGCAGAAGTGATGTCATGTGATGGTTAACTTTCCCTGTGTTTTTTCTTTTCTGAGCATGCCCAGTCTTGCTAATCTGCTGTTTGTCGGCCAAATTCTGTACTGACTGGCGAACAATCGGCCGTTCTGGTGACGGCCAACAAATACTTTAAAGTCTGCACGACAGATTCTATTCGGCCGAAAATGCGCTGTTGGCTGTCGGAAGCATCATACTAACAAGCCTACAATCGGCCGATCGGTCGGCGGCCGAATATTTACGGCCGACAATCGGTGCGTGTGTACGGGGCTTTAGTAGCAACAGCTGGGCCTATGTACTCTTCCGTCCTCCTTCCACCTTCCCCATCACCAAACATACAGTGCACCACCCCTTCCAGCAGCAGCCACATATACAGTGGAAGCAAGATAAACTAGGTCCTGCTTCTTGGACAAAGGTGCCCCTGATTATAACCCCTTCCCAGCCAGTGTCATTAGTATAGTGACAGTGCATATTTTAGCACTGATCACTGTATTAGTGTCACTGGTCCCCAGTATCCAACTTGTCCACCGCAATATCTCACTCCGGCTTTAAGTTGCTGATCACTGCCATTATTAGTAAAAAAAAAAAAAAAATATCCCATAGTTTGTAGTTGCTATAACTTTCTTACCAAAAATATGTAGCATAATACATATTGGCTTAAACTGATGACATTTTATTTTTTACATTTTTTTTATTGTATATGTTTTATAGCAGAAAGTAAAACATTTTTTTTTTTTATTCAATATTGTCAGTCTTTTTTTATGTTTATAGTGGAAAAAATAAAAACTACAGGAGGTGATAAAATACTTTGAAAAGAAAGCTCTATTTGTGGAAAAAAAGGACATACATTATTATTGGGTACAGCGTTGCATGACCGCGCAATTGTCAGTTAAAGTAATGCAGTGCCGTATCACAAAACATGGCCTGGTCATGAATAATTAATGGTCATGAATAATTAATCATGAATAATTAATGGTCATGAATAATTCATCATAAATAATTAATCATGGGTAAATCTTCTGGAGGTCAAGTGACTGTTTTTTGCTGCATTCCTACTATGCATTGCGATCACATGTAATAAAACTATAATTCTTAACTCACACACAGGTATACTGTATGTGCCTTTTGGTGCACTGCAATTCATTTTTGATGGTACCACATTGCACATATACAAGCCAAAAAGGACCTGCATTATAGCATACCACAATGTAAAAAATGGAAACACCAGTAGGGTGGCAGGCATCTGTATGGTGCTTCGCAGCAGCGATCATTTGCAAGCGAAGAAACTGATGTGTGGGGCCGGCAGCCGCGATCGTACCCCATGGAGACAGAATGGCGGTCTGCTGTTGTAAACACAGCAGACCGTTGTTCTGTCAGCAATCAACATAGGGCTCCTGTGTTCCTCCTATTTAGGAACACAGGTTCCTGTGTTGATTCCATAAGCCCATCCCCCCCACAGTTATAAAACACCCCCTAGGCATACATTTAACCCTTTGATCACCCCTGGTGTTAACCCCTTCCCTGCCAACGTCATTAGTACAGTGCATATTTTTAGCACTGATTACTGTAGTAATGTCACTGGTCCCCCCCAAAAGTGTCAAAAATGTCAGTTAGGTGTCCGATCTGTCCGCTGCAATGTCACAGTCCTGCTATAAATAGCTGATCGATGCCATTACTAGTAAAAAATAAATAAATACAATTAAATAAATCTTTCCCCTAGTTTGTAGACTCAATAACTTTTGCTCAAACCAATAAAATACGCTTATTGGGATTTTTTTTACCAAAAATATGTAGCAGAATACAAATTGGCCTACAATTATGAAAAAAATAGATTTTTACATTTTTATTATTGATAATGTTATATAGCAGAAATTTTTTTCAGAATTGTTGCTCTTTTTTGTTTATAGCGCAAAAAATAAAAAATAGCACAGGTGATCAAATACCACTAAAATAAATCTCTATTTGTGGGGAAAAAGAGGACATCAATTTTATTTGGGTACAGCGTCGCACGACCGCGCAATTGACAGTTAAA
The DNA here is from genome assembly GCF_965119305.1 of Pelophylax lessonae. Lineage (NCBI taxonomy): Eukaryota > Metazoa > Chordata > Amphibia > Anura > Ranidae > Pelophylax > Pelophylax lessonae. The sequence continues at coordinate 372,366,523 of NC_138772.1, read as the reverse complement.
TTAACGCAGTGCCGAATCACAAAAAATGGCCTGGTCATTAAGGTGGAAAATCTTCCGGTCCAGAAGTGGTTAATGTTCAGGAGTTAAGATTAGGGTTGGGTTTAGGGGGTAGGCTGGAGAATTAAATTTGGAATGTGGGTTCTGAATTAGTGGTAGGGCAGAGGTTAGGTTGAGATTTAACCACTTGCCGACCAGTCACGTTGACTGTACTGTGGCAAAGTGGCTCGATTCCATCCAGTGACGTAGACCTACGTCGCTGGACTCCTCCCCCTGTAGGCGGTGCTCACGCGGCGCCGGAGGCGCGCTCGCGCTGTTTTCAGTCACAGCGGGAGTCGGGCCAGGGGAGGAGCGGCTCTTCCCCGATCGTCGGGGAATCGAGTTTGGAGATCCGTCCACTTGTGTAAACAAAGTGGGCGGATCTCCTAAGTGACAGGCAGGGACAGATAGTATGGTTCAGCATAGCTGAACATGCGATCTGTCCCTGTGTCACTCAGTCACCTCCCCCCACACACGTTAGTAAGCACCAGGCATACATTAACCCTTCCCTCTCCAATAAAATTAACCCCTTCCCTGCCAGTGTCATTTTTACAGTAACAGTGCATATTTATAGCACTGATTACTGAAGTAATGTCACCGGTAACCCCAAAAATGTCAGTCAAGGGTCCGATCTGTCCGCCGCAATGTCGCAGTCCCGCAAAAAAAATCGCAGATCGCCGCCATTACTCGTTAAAAAAAAACCCACCAAAAATGACATAAAACTTTCCCTTAGTTAGTAAAAGCAATAACTTTTGCACAAACCAATGAAAATACGCTTATTGTGATTTTTTTTTTTACCAAACATAGGTAGCAGAAAACAAATTGGCCAAAAATGTAAAAAAATTTAGATTTTTACATTTTTTTGGGGGAATATTAAAAATATTGTAACTTTTTCAAAATAAATGCTATTTTTTTGTTCATAGCGCAAAAAGTAAAAATTGCACAGGTGATCAAATACCACCAAAAGAAAGCTCTGCTTGTGGGAAAAAAAGGACGTAAATTTCGTTTGGGTACGGCGTCGCACGACCGCGCAATTTTCAGTTAAAGTAACACAGCGCCAAATCGCAAAAAGTGGCCTGGACGTAAGACAGCAAAATCCTCCGGTGGTAAATGGTTAAGCTTAGAATAGTAGATATATTCTTAAAGGAATGATTGTTTCTGTTGAAAGATCACATGAGCTTCAAGCCCAAGTTCTTTATTCATAGCAGAGATTAAAATTTACACATGTACAATTTATTGCAGAATACTGTAAGTTGTGTACTTAAAACAAACGTGAACTTCTAATAGCTGGAAAGGTGTCTAGCTGCATCTGCTGTAAATATTTTAGCAATCCCTTCAAATCTAATTAACACATACGGTATACTTCTTCAACATATACTGTATGTAAGCATCAACCTCAAGCAAAGCTGCCTGATCTGCTCCAAACTCTCACTCCCAAGGAACGATTCCGTTTAAAAGAGATGTCCTTTAAATAAATCTGTATGCTCTCAAAACCTCCTCCATGTCTTAAGTTGCTTCCAGAACAGTCCTTGACTCCTTGCTACTGACAAACTTGAAAGGCTACTATACCAGTCCTTTTAACAAAGAACTTTGATAATATGAGTCTTTCTTTCTCTTTGAACTATGACTTGTTTTAAATGCATCTGCAATTCTTTTAAGTGTCCAAAAAGCCAGTGTTTTCATAAAACTATGTCTACTAAAGTATCCTTTCTTTGTACTGAAGACCTAAGTCATGCTTGCAAACCCTGCTGCTGGCAAAATGTGCCATTTACAGAATTTTCTAAGCGTCAGCTCACCTTCCCTGTAGACTGTACTAACGACAATAATTCAGGAATCCAAGTCTGGTAGAAGTAGTTTTAAAACTTAAAAGTTAAAAAATTATACCTAAAGAGCCAAAACTTTTTTTTTCGTTTCTAATAGATTGATGAGAGGTCAGGTTTTCATTACTGAAGAAAAATGTATATTTAATTATATATAAATAGTTAAAACCACAAATTATGTACAGAAAGAATTAATGAATACACCTACCCATATGGAAGAAAAATATATTTCCAATATATTTAGGTAACAATTTTTAGAAATATATTAAATATGGCCAAAATTGTAGCATTTCAAATATATTTCCAATATATTTAGGGAAAAATTTTAGAAATATATTGAATATGGCCAAAATTGTAGCTTTTCAAATATATTTTCAATATACTGTATTTTCTGGCGTATAAGACTACTTTTGAACCTCAAAAAAATCCCCCAAAAATGGGGGGTCGTCTTATACGCCAAGTATAATATCTCCAAGGTAACCTAAGTATAAGTATTACCGGTAGATCATGTAATAGGGGGGTCGTCTTATACACCCAGTCGTCTTATACGTCGGAAAATACGGTATGTGGGGGAAAAAAATGAATTTTTTTAAAAATATATTTTAAATATATTTTTCTTCCATGTGGGTATGCTTCCATTAAGGGGTTGATCATAAACACCCCTAACAATCCCCCTCCTCACATATAGCTTGATAATGTACGTAGATCAATCGGCAATAATACCATCATCGCTTTACATAGTTGTGTAGTCCATTATTCAAATAAGTGCAATGAATAGAGCATGCAGACCGGCCCATAGAAAAATACATAGTTATTTTGACGTTAAATACCAGTGTTATGGCAACAGCTAGCTGCCATAAACCCAGTATTTTTTTTTACTATGAGAAAATTCAAATACTCACGCTATGTGTCAATAAAAGGTTATTATTCCGCGCTACAGTCTAAACAATATGGCTGCGACCTACCTCAGATATCCCACAAAAGTGAGATATGTGAAAAGATACGTGTAGGGAGAGAGGTGGCCCTGCCTCTTTTCAATGTGCAATCCTCAAAGGGAAAGTTAAGCAAAATATGTACTATCTCTTTAAATATAGATTCTAAATATTTATAACTCCTCATGCGTGTAAACTACACTCAACTATAAAATAAAAAAAAAATGAATAAAGTGTGCGTGATATTGCACAAATCTAAATAACATTTAACCACTTCAATACAGGGCACTTTCACCTCCTTCCTGCCCAGGCCAATTTTCAGCTTTTGGCACTGTTGCATTTTGAATGACAATTGCGCGGTCATGCAACGCTGTACCTAAACCAAATTTATGTCATTTTTTTCTCCACAAATAGAGCTTTCTTTTTGAAAAGTTTTTTTGTTAATGTTATACAATTTTGTAATTTTTTCCTGCACTGATGAGGCCACACTGACAGGCACTGATGAGGAGGCACTGATGGGGTGGCACGAATATGCGGCACTGATAGGCAGCACTGATCGGCGCTGATATGTGGCACTGATAGGTAGCACTGATACGCAGCATTGGTTGGCACTGATAGGCAGCACTGCTGGGCACTGATAGGCTGCATTTATGGGCACTGCTAGGTGGCACTGATAGGCGGCACTGATGGGCAATGATAGGCGGCACTGATCGGCACTGATGGGCGGCACTGATCGGCACTAATGGGCACTGATAGGTGGCACTGGTGGGCAATAATGGGCACTGGTGTGGCGCACTGATAGATGGCAATGATGGGCACTGGTGGGCAGCACTGAAGGGGAGGGCACTGGCGGGCAGCACTGATGGGGAGGGCACTGGTGGGCTCCCTGAGCCCTGATTGCCATCCCTGGTGGCCATGGTGGGCATCCCTGGGGTCATGCGTGGGCATGCCTGGGGTCATGGGTGGGCTTCCCTGGTGGTTCCAGTGGCACCCCCCCTTATGATCTGCACTGGTAATCAATGCTCTGATTACCAGTGCAGACCCCCCCCCCCCCCCTGTCAGGAGAGCTGCCAATCGGCTCTCCTATACTCATGCCTGTCAGGCACGAACTAAGGAAAGCCGATCAGCGGCACTTCCTATTTACTATGTGACTAGCTGTGATTGGACACATCTGGTCACATGGTAAAGAGCCTACGTCAGTAAGCTCTTTACCGAGATCAGAGATGCAGTATGTCAGAGTGACACGCCGCAGCACCGATCGCCGCTCTGAGCGCCCCCGGGGGGCACGCAGAGCGCATTATCCTGCCACCGTCATATGACGTCCGGTCAGAATAATGCAACCACATTCCCGCCGTCAATCGCCTATAGGGCGGCAGGGAAGTGGTTAAACTCCTTGAATCAATATACATGTAAACGATCCCAGACAGTATTATAATACTCAAAAGGGCTCTTAGTGCGAAGTGAGCAAAAAGATTTATATGCTGAAACCAATATAAATAGGTGAAATCAATCAACAAATAATTCCATACGTCATATCAAAAAAGTTCATAAGTCCATATAAGTTATCCCAATTACAAAATGACTCATGGATAAATAACAAGGTGCAGTATTGATCACTGGAGAAAAAAGGGGGTGAATCCACTATTGCTCCCCCCTCAGGTCGTCACTTACCAGAGGACTGAACCCCTGCAGGGATCAGAGGCACCTCAAATAAGTTGTTATCTAATCCTTATGTCTCCTCCTCACTAGGTCTGGTCAATGGGGCCACTCATATAGGGGTAGATGGACAAAGAGGCATCTCATAGCGTAGGTCTGTTCAATAAACGTTTATTAAATTAAAAGCTAAAAACTGCACTTACAAACTTGCTGAAGTATCAAAGCAGTATCATCAGACAGTGTGTCCGGGATAGCCTGCATTCCACGGACCAGAGTATTTGGAACTGGAAGTGACGCGATAATGCTCTAGGCTCTACCCTACACGATTTGTCAGAGCGACGTCATCAGGTGCAGCCTCAGTGCATCCAATCTCCAGTAGCTGCTGCTTAACAAGTGTTATACCACTTATCATCATGTGGCAAACCAAAAATTCAATATTAAATAAATATGTACAGTACATTAATTAGTCCAACAAAAAATATTCCAAACTTAGAAGATATTTTATAGTCATCCATCTTCCAATAAAGTGCTCGTTGCTCAATCGTTCATTAACAAAGTGCTGTGAAGTGAAGTGTAATTAGTTTACTATACACCTTTTAATATTATGGCCAATTCCCTGTAGGATAAAAGTGATCCCATGGGCGGATTTGCTGCAGAATCACTTTAAGAAGTGCCCCCCCCACCCGCCACTTTCTGGTCTTTCCTAGGCTTACCTAAGGGATCGATAAAGCCCGGGAGAGATCCAATGGCGCCACTAGCTGGGCATGGAGAATCGTCTCTATGCCCTTGGAGGACCAGAAAGATGGCTGATGTCACTTCAGCAGCAAATGTTATTATTTTGCTTTAAAAGGTAAATGAGAGATTTGGGGTCTTTTTGACCTCAGATCTCTCAATAAAGGGGACCTGTCATCCTTAGGGATGTTTACATTCCTTGTAATAGGAATAAAAGTGATAAAAAAATAAAATAAAAAAGGGACAGTGTAAAAATAAAAAGTAAAAGAAATAAGAAAAGAAAATTGAAAGTGCCCTATCCCTCTGTGCTAGTGCACAGAAGCGAATGCATACGTAAGCCGCACAAGCATATGTAAACTGTATTCAAACCACACATGTGAGGTATCCCCGCAAACATTAGAGTGAGAAAAATAATTCTAGTGTAAAACCTCCTCTGTAACTCTAAATAGGTAACCTGTAAAATTTTGTAAAGCTTCGCCGATGGAGATTTTTAGGTACCGTAGTTTGTTGCCATTCCACGACCGTGCGCAATTTTAAAGCATGACATGTTAGGCATCTTTTTACTTGGCGTAAAACATCATCTTTCACATTATACAAAAAAATTAGGGTAAATATTGTGTTTTGCTTTTTTTTAATTCATTAAAATGTATCCCCCCCCCCCAAAAAAAAAAAAAAATTAAATTGCGTTTGAAAGACAGCTGCTCAAATACTGTGTGATGCGAAATATTGCAACAATCGCCATTTTATCCTCTATGTTCTCTGCTAAAAAGATATATGTATTATTTGGGGGTTCTAACTAATTTTCTAGCAATTTAAACTTTTAAGCAAAAAGTTCCAGAAAAGGCTTAGTCTTCAAGTGGGTAATCCATTACTCAAATAAGAGCAATGAATAGAGCAGAGGTGGATGAATCCTCAACATGTTTCACTGTCCATTTCTTCAGTAGGATAGAGGTAATCTGAATCAAAGAACTAATATAAGTTTAACCCAAAAGTATGTATAGAACATTCAATTTTAACATTCTCTCCTTTTTGAGGACTCAATCTGTACCATTTACTCTTTCCTCTCTTTTTGTGCAAAGTGTAACTAAAGCCAATCACTGTTCTTTTCAATAACAATAGAAGATGATTAGAACCTAGATTTTTGTGTTCCTGTTAGAGAGATTCATTATTTCTTTTTGTTCTATTGACCACTGTCACCGGAACCCCATAGTGATGGGAAAATAAAAGTGTGTAGTTGACACCAGAACAGAAATAAAGCGGACATCTTCCAGTGGGGAAGCATGTTCCATTGACAATATGGAGAGGTTTTCTCTCACTTTGGAGGGATCTATTCCTACTTCCTGTTGTATCTCAAAGACATGAAGTGAATGCAAATCTCCCCAATGGCAGGGGCAGGGTTTTGGAGCCAAGATCCATGAATGTATTTGCTACTGCAATTCCAATTCACTTACAGTATCACTTTTACATCAGTAATTGATAAGGAGGTATTAAAGGCTAAATGTACATTTTTTTGCAGATAAAAAAATGCATTTATTAATTTTCACTTCCTAAGGAACCTGCAGAGCATTGCACCCATGGCCAGCGGATCACAGGTACAATCTCAGGCTCCTGCAGACTCTCAGCATATCTGTCTGCTCATACTTCGTACGGGCTGGCAGTTACCTGAGAGCAGGAAGATTAGTGAACTTCGAGGGTGCTTACTAGCGCCTTCACAGCTCATTGAGAACTACAAGCCTTCAGCTGCATAGGCTGATGGTAGTTGTAGGCATTCATTCACAGGAAACTGAGGATCCCCCACCCTCTGTTCCAGAGACAGCAGCTGCAGATGCCGAAACATGTAACATGTTCCAAACTTGAACTTATCCTTTAACCTATTTGGATGTAGATTTATTTCATGATGATTGTGGGGGGAATGTGTTCATCTATACACTTCAATCTCACAGAGGGTAACGCCTATGTACATAGGAGCAGCTGTAACCATCTTGTTTGCAAACTGAACATTTTATATAACCAATTTTGTTAACTTTCAGGAGTTGTACCAGACCTGGGGATCAGGGCTGCTGTTAGAAACTGCAGGGCCCCATACAGCCAACCTGACAGGGCCACCTCTCCAAATATCAAAGCAATATTTTTGCTATAAAAACAGTCAAATCAGAGAGCCTGAGCTAGTTGCTCCCACCCCCTCTACAGCTTGGTGCTCCAGTGAGGGCTGGAGGGGCAGAGTTGACAGTCACCAGCTCTCTATTCACTGAATCGGGGGAACTGAACAAACATTGGTTTTTGATCGCTCAGTTCTCGGTCTTAAAGGGGTTGTAAATTCAGAAGTTTTTCAATCCTAATGCATTCTATGCATTAAGATAAAAAGCTTTCTGTGTGCAGTAGCTCTCTTCAGCCCCCCTAATGCTTACCTGGACCCCTCTCTATCCAGCAATGTCCACGAGTGCTTCAGACATTCGTGACTCTTTCTGCTGATTGGCTAAGATACAGCAGCGGTGCCATTGGCTCCCACTGCTGTCAATCAAACTCAGTTACCTATTCAGGAGAGAGAGGGGGCGGGGTCGAATAGCAGCTCCGTATCTAAATGGATACACAGGGCTGCCATGCTGTGGGGGCACTCAACAGGTGGGAGGGGCCAGGAGCTCCGGCCAGGGACCCAAAAAGTGGAGAATCCGGGCTGCGGTGTGCAAAACCACTGCACAGAAGAGATAAGTATAACATGTTTTTATTTTAATAGAAAAAAAAAAAAGTGCCTTACAATCACTTTAAAGGGGGACCGATGCTGTATCCACCTAGGTGGGTATTTGTGTTTATTTTATTTTATTCCCATACTTCTCTTTTATTGTGTCCAACCTCAACATCTTTGTTATTCTCTACTTTCTAATCTTTACTTTTACTTGGTAACTCTGCTATTCTAAATAAACTTTCAAAACTGTTCACCCTGAGCAGAGGCTGTTGCATTCCTTATCACAATACATGAATTAAAACAGACAAAAATAAAGTGTCAAACTTTTTTTTATATCACTAGTTATAAAATGTCTCTGCAGTGAACTTTTGAATGTAGTTTAAAAGATACAATATCATGCATACAATCGTCAAACTTAGGATAGGAACACTATCAACATTAGCAGCATATGAAATCCACCTCCTGTGCCTTTAAGAGTCTTTAACAACATAAGAGTGTCAAAATTGTTTCAACACTTAGATAACAGAAGTGAAATCCAGACCAAATCCACCGGACCCCTTGCAACACCACTTGAGACCTCTCCCTTAGGCAGTCAACACTCACCAGACCACTGATAATGAATGCCTTGAACCATCGTCCAGCGCGGATAAGAAAGAGTCCTCTCTGCTTACAGATCTCATCTCCACACGTTGACGCCCACATTGAAACAAATGCGTGATACAGTATAAAATGTAATGCACTTACAAACATAAGCAAAATTCCAGCATGTCCACATATAATCTGTTAGTGTGTATCGATCTCACTGCTCGTATCTGCTTGCTGCTCGCGGTGCTCATGGGATAGGACACACACGATAGGTAGTCTTGATAGCCGCGTGATCACGCCCTGACATGTTTCGTCATCATGACTTCGTCTAAGGGCGTGGTCACACGGCACGGCTCCTGCTATTTAACATACCGTCACTCGGGGTATTAACCCCTTAAATAGCCAATGGCTTAGTATTTACACAAACCTACCAACCAATGCCAACATTTATACATATATAAGACACATATCCTATGCACGATCATTAATACGGGGAATAAAACAACTCATACACTCACCCCCCTCCTTCAGCCCATTCCAATTGTATATTTTTCTCATTAATCGGCTTTCCGAAAAAGATGCTGAGAATGGATCATACTCCATATATGGGTTAATCCATATGTGATCTTACTGCCTGCATCTCTAACCCTCTCGTTATAATAACTTTACATATATCGTGCATTAGATATGAGACCCATACTATTATGCTCCACCAATATATCACATAAAGTCACATTACATATAATGATAGAATTGCATATACAGTAGCTCACAAAAGTGAGTACACCCCTCACATTTTTGTAAATATTTTATTATATCTTTTCATGTGACAACACTGAAGAAATTATGCTTTGCTACAATGTAAAATAGTGAGTGTACAGTTTGTATAACAGTGTAAATTTGCTGTCCCCTCAAAATAAATCAACACACAACCATTAATGTCTAAACCACTGGCAACAAAAGTGAGTACACCCTTATTTGAAAATGTCCAAATTGGGCCAAATTAGCCATTTTCCCTCCCGGTGTCATGCGACTCGTTAGTGTTACAAGGTCACAGGTGTGAATGGGGAGCAGGTTTGTTAAATTTGGTGTTATCGCTCTCAGTCTCTCATACTGGTCAATGAAAGTTCAACGTGGCACCTCATGGCAAAAAACTCTCTGAGGATCTGAAAAAAAGAATTGTTGTTCTACATAAAGATGGCCTAGGCTATAAGAAGATTGCCAAGACCCTGAAACTGAGCTGATGAATAAGAAAGCCCTCAAACAGTTTGCTGAGGACAAGCAGACTAAGGACATGGATTACTAGAATCTTGTCCTGTGGTCTGATGAGACCAAGATAAACTTATTTGGCTCAGATGGTGTCAAGCGTCTGCAACCAGGTGAGGAGTACACAGACAAGTGTGTCTTGCCTACAGTCTGGCATGGTGGTGGGAGTGTCATGGTCTGAGGCTGCATGTGTGCTGCCGATACTGGGGAGCTACTGTTCATTGAGGGAACCATGAATGCCAACATGTACTGTGACATACTGAAGCAGAGCATGATCCTCTCTTTTCGGAGACTGGGCCACGGGGCAGTATTCCAACATGATAATGACCCCAAACACATCTTCAAAACGACCACTGCCTTGCTAAAGAAGCTGAGGGTAAAGGTTATGGACTGGCCAAGCATGTCTACAGACCTAAGCCATATTGAGCATCTGTGGGGGCATCCTCAAACTGAAGGTGGAGGAGCACAAGGCCTCGAACATTCACCAGTTCCGTGATGTCATCATGGAGGAGTGGAAGAGGACTCCAGTGGCAACCTGTGAAGCTCTGGTGAACTCCATGCCCAAGAGGGTTAGGGCAGTGAGGGAAAATAATGGTGGCCACACAAAATATTGACACTTTGGGCCCAATTTGGACATTATCACTTAGGTGTGTACTCACTTTTGTTGCCAGTGGTTTAGACATTAATGGCTGTGTGTTAAGTTATTTTCATTTTACATTGTAGAAAAGTGTAATTTCTTCAGTGTTGTCACATGAAAAGATATAATAAAATATTTACAAAAATGTGAGGGGTATACTCTATCTATCATCATATGGCAGAAGCACACATGCCTCAAATAATTTATATCCCACTATACTCAATGTTTACTTGATTCTAACCTTAGTTACAACGGGTTTAATGATAAGGTTGAGATTAAAATTTTGTAATTTCGTAAACCCTTCTTAAATTCCTCTAAAAGGGTAGACCCCCCCCCCCTCAGATCTAGTTCTACATTCATTCCTCCTGGCCCAAGGGTATTAGTTAGATATACCCACTTGGTCTCAGATCTGGACAAATCCCTCACTCTGTTAGTTCCCCTCCACACTGGATGGGTCTTAGCTATGCCCTAAAATTTAGGGCCCTGTGGGGTCCCTGTTATGTTTCTTTCTGAAATGTAAGGATACACTATGATCCTTATAACCTATGCTGATATTATAGATACGTTCAGAGACACCTTTGCCCAGTGTTCTCTTGGTCCTACCAATATACATAAGCCCACAAGGGCACTCAAGGGTGTAAACAACACGGGTTGAGTTGCATGAAATAAATTCCTTAATTTCAAATTCTCTCCCATTCGTTGTTGATTTAAAGGATGTTAGTCCCCTCAAGTGAGTGTCCACTTGTTGACATGCTCTGCATTTCCTGTAGGCATAGATTCCAGCTATATCTCAAAACATCATGGGTCTCACTAGTGGGTCCAACACCCTTTTTACCACTCTATTTCCAAAAGTGGGTGCCCTGCGGTATATTAACACAGGCTCATTAGGCAGCACTTCAATCAAAAATCTATCCATACTCAGTATGTTCCAATGTTTCCTAAATATTGTTTCCACTTCTCTATATTGTACATGGTAATTACTAATGAATCCCCACATGCTTTCCATCATTAGTCCTCTCTTTGTTAGTCAAACACATATCCTGTGAAACCCCACTCACTTCCTTAATCGCTTTATCCAACTGCGGGCCTTTATATCCTTTTTCCACAAACCTCTTCTTAATTATTTGTGTCTGTGTTATAAAGTCAGGATCCAAGGAACAATTCCTCCTTGCCCCTTTGCGATATTTCTTAGCCACAGCGGATGATGGCAGATAGCTGTCACGGTCCATCGGTTTAAAATACTGTATAACTTTGTAACTTTCCGATGATCCTGTACAAATATATTTACATCCAAATAGTCAACATATTCCCTGTCCCAATGGTAATCAAGTTTAATGTTGTTGGTATTGGTATTAAGATCATCCATAAATTGCACCACTGGTGTTTCTGTGCCTACCCAGATGAAGAACAGATCATCTATATACCTTCTACAAAAAGTAAATCCTTCCTCTGTTTAGAAAAAATATATCTGTCCTCCCATTCACTCATAAAGAGGTTGGCTAGGCTGGGTGCAAATTTTGCACCCATGGCCACGTCTCTCTTCTGAGTGTAATATTTGTCATCATACTAGAAGTCGTTATGGGATAGGCAGAAAGCGAATGCCATCCCTAAAAACTTCTTCTGAGTATGCAGCAAATCAACTCTCTGACTAAAAGCCCAATTGAGGGCTAATAGTGCATCCTCATGTTGTATCACTGTGTACAGGGACGACACATCATCTGTTACTATAGACACATCTGGATGGTTGGGTAATGTGATTCCCTTAAAGAGTTGTTGAAAGTCTTTTGTGTCTTTTAAATAGGTCTTAGTCTGTGAGACACACTTTTGCGGGAATTTGTCCAAATATTGGCCAACTCTGGCTGATACCAAACCGATACTATTTACAATAGGTATTGCGGGGGTTTAACAGGATCCTTATGTACTTTGGGCAATGTATATATAAAAGTGCAATATACTGGGTATATATCCCACGCCAATGGAAAAACCTATAAACTACAAATGACCAAATAAATAAATAAAAAATTATAGTGAATGTATAAGTAAATTAATAGTGAATTGCAGCTGCTATAGTGAAGTGCGAGTGCTTGTGTGTGAAGTAATCTTTGTAGAGGATTACCTATAGCGCTTGCTTAAAGATAAAATCCTAGAGTATAAATATTAAAAGGACCAATCCTATAGTGTTAAATTCAGAAATTATTAAAGTGCATATATTGTGTAAAAAAAACATGTGATCAAATATAAGTGATATACAAGAGAAATTATACAAATGATTCACGCTAAAAAATGTAATATATAAATTCATAAACAATATGTAACGGAAAAAACACAAGTTCATAAGCAGTGCATGAGGTATATAAATACTCTCACAGATTCTCCATACAGTTCATGTGAAAAAAGTGACTTCTTGTGAAAAAGTTCAATTAAATTAAATGAATATAGTGCACGGTGAAAGGGCTCAGTGATAGGTTTTCCAATCAATCCCTGGTGTCACTCCTTATTTGCTTTCCACCCAGGTCTCTGAAGACATCTAGCCAATGACGAAATGCATTAGGTGGAACGCACGTCGTGACGTCACATGAGCTGGGTGAAACGCAAGCCGGAGGTACCGCTCTCCACACCATAGCTCGCATATGTAATGGCGTTTTATCTTCATTTTACTTGTTTCCTGCATTTTGGACCCTGTAAATGTTTTTTTTCTGGATTTTGTGCATTAAAACTATTTGTTTGAACGTTACTGCACTATCTGGACCCTCCCTTCTTTTATATATTTTCCTGGCTGGAGGAGGGCAGCAGGAGGAGTGTTGCCACGGGAGAAGGCATCCATTTGGAGGGAATATATCCCGGCCCTGGGGGTCAACAAAGCTCATGTGGTCTTAGTGCCGTAAGGCATATAGGACCCACTAGATCCGGTGAGTGAGAAATTCTTCTATTAGTCACGGTGGAAAATAAGGAGTGACACCAGGGATTGATTGGAAAACCTATCACTGAGCACTATATTCATTTAATTTAATTGAACATTTTTCACAAGAAGTCCGTTTTTGCACATGAACTGTATGGAGAATCTGTGATAGTATTTATATACCTCATGCACTGCTTATGAACTTGTGTTTTTTCCGTTATATATTTTTTATGAATGTATATATTACATTTTTTAGCGTGAATCATTTGTATAATTTCTCTTGTATATCACTTATATTTGATCACGTGGTTTTTTTACACAATATATGCACTTTAATAATTTCTAAATTTAACACTATAGGATTGGTCCTTTTAATATTTATACTCTAGGATTTTATCTTTAAGCAAGCGCTATAGGTAATCCTCTACAAAGATTACTTCACACACAATGTATATATAGTTGTTATTCTGCTGAAACTAGGAAACAGGTATTTTTTTTTTTTTTTTGCTAATGTTGTCATATAATATCTGTAATCTACCAAATTAAAAAGTGGACAGTGTTGGGTCTTTACATGCACTTCCTTGGGTTTAATTAATACTTAATGAACTGGTTTAAAATACTTTTTCACATAACTTTATTTATACATTATACAATATCTTTAAAAAGGAGGTTCATTCTTAAAAACAACACAGCAAACTTGTTTGTCCAGGGTACTCCTATCCTGAACCTGGGATCTGTTTTTCTAGCCAAAGTGTTTTGCGGGCTGACCCGCTTTGTCAGAGCCAAAGATCCTGTTTACATACTGTAACAATACATGAAAAAGCATTTTACACATAAATTATATCAAAAAACAAATAGCGTATGTATACACTGTTCATTACAGAAAACGTTTACTGCTGAAATGTTTTAGAATCTATCCATTGTGACAATTCACAGGGATGGTGAACAGCATTATATACCTTATGATAATATTCATATGTTAGTAATAAAGTTATGTCGAAAATGAAATTAAAATAAGATGAGAATAGAAAAATCACCTGTGTTCCTATTCAATCACGGTTGGCAGCAGGTAGCCTGGGAAGCCCATGGGAAAGGTCTTTTACCCCCTAGGGAGAACGGAGAATGTTCATAAAGCCAATGATATGGGTATTTAAAATATTAACTGAGACTGGTTTCCATATATGTTGCCGGTCTTTAAGAATGGACAATGTCCAATAGTTTTATGAGGGAAAGGAGGGATAAAGAAGGGAAAAGAAAAGAAAGGGGGGGGGGGAGGTTGTGAAGAAACGAAGGAAAGGAAAAAGAGGGAAAGAAAATTAGGGAGGAAGAAATGGGAGGAAAAGATAAGAGGGGGATAGAGGGGGAGGGAAAAAGGAGAAGAGAAACCACTTCCATACTGGGCTGCACGGTAATGCAATGCTGTAGCCAAACAACATTTGTATCCTTTTTTTTTTTTTAGACAGATAGAGCTTTCCTTTGGTGGTATTAAATCACCCCAGAGTTTTTTTATTTTTTGCTAAATTAATGAAAAATGATGAGGCTACACTGACGGGCACTGATAGGCTGCACTAATGGGCACTGATGAGGCAGCACTGATGGGGTGGCACTGATGGGCACTGATGAGGAGGCACTTATATGCAGCACTGATGGGCATCGATAGGCAGCACTGATAGGCACTGATAGGTGGCACTGACGTGCAGCACTGATAGGTGGCACTGATGGGCAGTGTTTATGGGAACCGATAAGCGACACTGATGGGCATTGATGGGCAGCACTGATGAGGAGACACTGACAGGCATTACTGATGGGCACTGAAAGGCCCAGGGGCGCACACGAGAGGCTTGTTCTGAAGGAAGTCATATGACGTACAGTCAGAACAATTAAGCCCCCATCCGGCTGTCATTTTTCTATAGGCCGGGAAGGCGATAAAGACCCAACCCTTTCAAAGCTTATTTACACAAGTGCTAGGAGCTTATGCTTATTTTATCACGGCTTAGCATGCCACATGTAATTAAGTGAGTACATTGCTAAGTACACTTGTGTTTTGAGCCATATGTGCTAATTTCTGTCACAGGCATCATGGGCTGCTTTACAGAAATTAGCAGAACCAAATATTGATGTGTGTGTTTGTGTTAAACGGTATTCTGAGCATAGGCCCCTTTCCCCAGTTACTTAAATATCAAAATTTGATTAAATACAGAATAGAAAGCAAATATTTTATGTATTTTTCATCTTTTGTCATTTTTTTTCCTCTCAATATATGAGATAGTTTTGTGAGCCAAAGATAAGAAATGACAGCTTACTTGAATTACTTTTAGTCCAAAAAATGTATAATTGAAGATGAAGCAAATGTAATACCTTCATTATCAATGTCAGCTACCAAAAATGTTTCATGTATTCAGAAGATAAGCATGTTTATTTTATCAAATGCTAATACAGGTTTGTCTGCTTAAAAGCCTTTGCTGTGTTTAGCAGGGTTTATCTGTACTTTTATTGCTGACATTTAATCTTGCTTACTTTTTTTTTTCAGAGAAGGTTGAGGAACAGGCAGTAATTGGGAGTGGTTAACATTTATGAAAATGAATATATTTACATACCTTTCAATATATTACAAGCTTTACTTTCATAAAGAAACATTCAGGTTTTCCTCGCATAAGGAATATTTACATAAAAATATGTTTTTGCCCTTAGAAAGTTCCCAGAACAACCATTTTCAGATTACTGTAGTCAGATGAATGAACATGCGTACTGATTGGTGGCTATGAGTTGCTGAACATTGTCTTTTGCTCATTGCTTTAATAAATAAGTTAGCTTGACTTATATTAGCAAGAAGAGTCCCCTGGTATTTGTTATCGTTGCTCCTGCACTTCGCTTTATTGAATAAGTCTGCATATTTGCAAAGTCAATAAAATACAGGTCACCTTGATTTTATTTCAGATATACTGATTTATACGCAAAAGATATTTGCAAGAACATTTACTATTTACTAAAAATATTTCAAATCTTTCAATACAGCCCTAGGAGCCACATTTACAAAACATTTTAGTTAAACAAGTTTACTGTAAGCCCAAGTCTAAACTGAGACTAAAGCTGGCTATAAAAAAAAAAAAAAAAAAAAAAAGAAGAGAAAGTAGAAAGCTATTTTCTCAACAAAATGGCACAACATGAGGCTCTTGAATTATAAAAAGTTATATATTTTATTACATTACAATTAAAAGAGCCATTACATCATAAAAACAATGTAACGCCCTCTAGGTTCAGAAGACTAGAGCAGTACCCACTTCAAGCATAATGGAAGAAAAACCTGATCATATAGATTGGTACAAATGTGGGAGAAGTCCATCAAACGAAGGTACATATGTCTAAAGACAACAGAGGTATAGAATCACATTCCCAGATCCTCCGTGCTTTGAGCAGTCAAGGCGTTTCACAAGATGTTACTTGCTTCTTCAGGACTGATTGGGTGGGTTCTATTCAAAACACATAACATTTTACATAAGTATGCACTGCAATTACATATGTATGTATCAACATTCATGTACGGAAAAATAAAAATAAATGAAATGGAATGCTTGCCTGATTGGTTATGAAGGTAGATACATGGGCCATACAAACAAATCATGGAGGTGGACACAGGGGTCACCTCTGACAGACAGCAGAGATGATACCGTGGCTCAAATGTCCACTATTCCCAAGACCAGACCATTATGAAATGCAAATGTGCAGTAAGTGAAAGAGCCGCCAGGCTCTAGAGTAAAGGAGATAAGCAGGGGTACATTTAATTTGCTCTGTTGCAGGCCAAACACAGCCTCAACTGAGCTCATAGGGTTCCAATTAATATCCCTGTTATCAAACGAACAGGCGCTCCCCTCATCAAAGAAAAGCACAGCCTGGACTTTAGATTGGAACCTGGCTGGGCTCCCAAGATCCAGGGAGCCAAATCTAAAAACAAACAAGCAGCTAAGTCCTGTGTGCCTCCATATATGCTCCTTTTTCATAAATATCACATGGTAGTGTATTAACAGCTTCCCCCTGTCAGAGTCTCTCATGATGTATTTAGGCAGAGATGTCAGATGGTCTGAGATCAGGAGCTGTCCGCTTATCCATCTACAGTATCTCACAAAAATGAGTACACCCCTCTCATTTTTGTAAATATTTTATTATATCTTTTCATGTGACAACACTGAACAAATGACACTTTGCTACAATGTAAGGTAGTGAGTGTACAGCTTGTATAACAGTGTAAATTTTCTGTGCCCTCAAAATACTGTAACTCAACACACAGCCATTAATGTCTAAACCGCTGGCAACAAAAGTGAGTACACCTCTAACTGAGAATCTCCAAATTGGGCCCAAAGTGTCAATATTTTGTGTGGCCATCATTATTTTCTAGCGCTGCCTTAACCCTCTTGGGCATGGAGTTCACTAGAGCTTCACAGATTGCCACTGGAGTCCTTTTCCACTCCTCGTGACGACATCACAGAGCTGGTGGATGCGCTCCTCCACCTTCCGTTTGAGGATGCCCCACAGATGCTCAATAAGTTTTAGGTCTGGAGACATGCTTTGCCAGTCCATCACCTTTACCCTCAGCTTCTTTAGCAAGGCAGTGGTCATCTTGGAGGTTTGTTTGGGGTCGTTATCATGTTGGAATACTGCCCTGCGGCCCAGTCTCCAAAGGGAGGGGATCATGGTCTGCTTCAGTATGTCACAGAACATGTTGGCATTCATGATTCCCTCAATGAACAGTAGCTCCCCAGTGTCAGTAGCACACATGCAGCCCCAGACCGTGACACTCCCACCACTATGTTTGACTGTAGGCAAGACACACTTGTCTTTGTACTCCTCACCTGGTTGCTGCCACACACGCTTGACACCATCTGAAACAAAAAAGTTTATCTTGGTCTCATCAGATCACAGGACATGGCTCCAGTAATCCATGTCCTTAGTCTGCATGTCTTCTGCAAACTGTTTGTAGGCTTTCTTGTGCATCATCTTTGGAAGAGGCTTCCTTCTGGGACGACAGGCATGCAGACCAATTTGCTGTAGTGTGCGGCGTATGGTCTGAGAGGCTGACCCCCCCCACCCCTTCAACCTCTGCAGCAATGCTGGCAGCACTCATATGTCTATTTCCCAAAGACAACCTCTGGATATGACGCTGAGCACATGCACTCAACCTCTTTGGTCGACCATGGCGAGGCCTGTTCTGAGTGGAACTTGTCATGTTAAACCACTGTATGGTCTTGTCCACCATGCTGCAGCTCAGTTTCAGGGTCTTGGCAATCTTCTTATAGCCTAGGCCCTCTTTATGTAGAGCAAAAATTCTTTTTTCAGATCCTCAGAGAGTTCATTGCCTTTAGGTGCCATGTTGAAGTTCCAGTGACCAGTATGAGAGAGTGAGAGCAATAACACCAAATTTAACACACCTGCTCCCCATTCACACTTGAGACCTTGTAACACTAACAAGTCACATGACCCAGGAAGGGACAATGGCTAATTGAGCCCAATTTGGACATTGTCAATTAGGGGTGTACTACCTTTTGTTGCCAGCGGTTTAGACATTAATCACTGTGTGTTGAGTTATTTTGAAGTGATAGCCAATTTACATTGTAATACAAGCTGTACACTCACTACTTTACATCGTAGCAAAAGTGTCATTTCTTCAGTGTTGTGATATAATAAAATTTTTTAAAAAAACCAAAGGGATGTACTCACTTTTGTGAGATACGGTTTGTACAACCACAGTGCCAATTAAATGGCGCCGGAGGGTGGAGGACCGCCCCCACCTGTGGCGTTATGACGTCGTCTGCACAATGTCATCGTGGATGCGCAGGTGCTGGACAGAGCCACCCGTGCGCAACAGTGCATGATGGTTCACAATGGAAAGGATAGATCTACTCATCCGAGTTCAGGCAAATCAATGCAAATCTGACCCATAGGCCATGTCAGCTCACAGAGTGGAATAAGGGAGTGGCACAACAAACCTATGGAGCACCACCCCCCTAAAGAAGGAGCGTGGTACATTGTGCATATGTCCGCCCAATCATTACAGTGCATGTCCAAAGTATCAAAGCCAGAGAGGGCTTAAAATGAAAGGATAACTGTGTCCAGAAACTTTATAAGGGTACGATGACAAGCATCAAAAGAGTGCATAATGAATATCAAGAAGCTATTCACATGTAGAAGCAAACAATAGCAGAAAATATGTTCCAGTAGCATGATCCCTATATTGTGTGAAAACCACACAGGACCCTCATTACAGGCTAAACATGACAAATATCCCCATCTGTATTAGCCATAGCATCTTGCATACATTTATGTGGATAATAATGGATAAAGGTAGAACAGGGGGAGGGGGATGGACATTGACACAGAGGCGCACACGAGGTGAGAAAATAATGTTTTTTTTTAAAAAAAGGCTTAAAGCTAGTAGCTTAATTTAGGCCCGGAAGCATAGTGGACCATTTTATCAAAATCGCCTCCTCTTGGATCAATCAGGACACGCTCCAAGTGCTGGAAATTTAATGACTGAAACGCCCCCTGAGTGGTGAAAGGCTACATGGCGTTCTATTGGTGTGGATAGCATATTAATCATGGCATAATATACGTGGTCTTTAAATTCTGCGCCAAAAAGAGCGCTTGGTCGTTTCCACATAGAAACTGCCACATTTCATAGCATGATATATACAACGTCAACCATGTGACAATTGACGCTATCTGAAAGTGAATGTAGGTCCCCATTTGGTAGATACATTGTGCGGTTTTTGAAGATCCACTGACAGAAATTACTGAAATTACATGAATCAGATCTCCATGTGCCCCTCTGTGCCCGGTCCTCATTTCTTCTATCAATCAGGGTTGCTCCTGGAAGTATGAGAAGGTTTGGTCTTCTTGGACCTCCAATTAAACATTATTGTCTATTATTTTATTTTTCATAGTTGTTAAGCAAATATAATGATAATTTACCAGCTATTACTCTGTCTCTCATATACTTGTGCTGGTTCTTCAATTTTAATTGTGGCATTACTATTTCTGTTCATGCAAGTAATTTATGCTTCTTGGCAATGTACGGTTGGGTCTTGTAGCCTCGTACTTGACCGCTACTCAGTTATGGAATTGTCATTTCTGTATGTGACTACTTATGATGTATTGTCTTGTTTGTTAAATAAAGTACTTCTATTTAAAAAAAAAATTAAATCAGCAAAATATAAAAGCATACTACATGTTGACTCATTTGAAACAAATGCAGTTCGCACAAGATGAGATTATCTAAAATCGACGACGACTGGGCCCTTAGATAGTAGTTGGACTGCCTTCACAGGGATGCATGCTATACCTGTGTATCCCCATGCGGGTTAACACAGCCCTCACACATGGCATTCATGGATTCAAATGTCCTGTGTAACGAGGCCTTTCTTAAATTTGTAGAGTGTTTTTAAAGATTTGCATTGGTTAGTTTGCCTTTCAAAATGTTAGTTCACGTTTCCTAGTTTAACTTGTTACTGTATATAACCGTTTGCAGAATCAAGAACACCATTTCAATGTATACCTTTAGCACTTTTTGGATTCCTTCCTTCATAGCCATTTTTTCCATATTTTTATATTTTATTGAACTCACAACATTTATAAAGTTGTGAAACAAGAGCAAAACTGTGCAGGATAAACACAGCACTGGGGACATAACTACTTGTAATATAAGTATCTCACTTCTCTTCAATATAAGTTTACAAGTCTTGTTCTAGTTTATCAGTTCTATGTCTAGTTCCCCAGTATTCATTTCCAGTTTTTTTCTAAGGTCCAATCGGCAGTTGGTTTTTCAACCGGACCCAATCGGACCCCCCATTCTCCTGTATGGGCAGTCGGATGTCAATCGACTTTACACCCCAAAAAAAAAAAAAAATGGAAGGAGATCTTCCGGTGTAAACGGACAGCCGGTCCGTTCCATTTACATCCAGCTACCCATAGAGTAGAGGGGGTTGTGCCAATGTCTGCTTTGCATAAACAGACCTGTCATCCAGCCACTCCATTCAGCTCAGCAGGGGATCAGCGGATGGATCCTCTGCTGAGCAAAACCAGATCTGTCCCATGTGAAAGGGTCCTTAGTCTCCACTTTCAAAACCACTTTATTATATTTTAGTTTTTGTACCTAGAGATCATTGCTTTGTACATTGGATAATTTTGGACAAATTAAGTCAGAAATTTTTAGAGGTTGTGAAACTGCAGTTTCTTTATAAACCGCTTACTGTGTATTTTTTACACATTCTCCTTAAATTAGTATTAAACTGAAAACCAAAAATGTAATAAATTGCAGCTTACTAATCCTTAGATGTGGTGGCTGCATTAGTTATCTTTTTATAGACTTTTTCCCCCTCATCTGACGATCTGTTTTCACCTGGTGATCTGGTCAGTAATGCACCCCCTGTATTGGGGTGTCTATACACTGGATAAAGGAGCAACAGAGACACCTTTGGACAGGGAGGGGAGGGGAGTATTAGATGGATTAGCAGATTTAGATGCACCTTAAAAAGTGTTAGCCAAACCCCAGCTAACACTTTTAAGCAGTTATATTAACCGTTTTTTTTTTCTTTTGGGATAAAGGTTTTACAAAAATAAAAGCTAACCATAGTAAGCCTCCCTATCAGTGTCAAATGGTATATCTCAGCCCTCTAAATGATACATATGTAGCATAGTTTATTCTATTGAAAAACAACAGACTTACTGGTCAGATCACCAGGTACAAAAAAAGGAAAGAAAGTCCTAAAAAAGAAAACAAATGAAACTACCACATCTAAGAATTAGTGAGGTGGAATATAATAAATGTTTGCTTTGGGTTTAACCACTTGCCGACCGCTCACTGAGCTGGTACTGCGGCAAAGTGGCTCGTTATCGTCCAGCGACGTAGACCTACGTTGCTGGACCCCTCCCCTTCTCGGCGCCGCGCGCCGCCGGAGGCTCGCTCTCACTGTATTCAGACACAGCGGGAGTCAGGCCAGGGGAGATGAGGCGGTGATCACCGCCGCTCTTCCCCGATCGTCGGGGATCGAGTGAGGAAATCCGCCCGCTTGTGTAAACAAAGCGGGTGGATCTCCTATGTGACAGGCAGGGACAGATTACAGGATTCAGCATAGCTGAACCTGCGATCTGTGCCTGTGTCACACAATCCCCTCCCCCCACACACGTCAGTAAGCACCAGGCATACATTTAACCCCTTGATCACCAATAAAGTTAACCCCTTTCCTGCCAGTGTCATTATTACAGTAACAGTGCATATTTATAGCACTGATTACTGTAGTAATGTCACTGGTACCCCCAAAAATGTCAGTTAGGGATCTGATCTGTCTGCTGCAATGTCGTAGTCCCGCAAAAAATATCGCAGATTGCCGCCATTACTAGTTAAAAAAAAAAAACAATAAAAATGACATAAATCTTTCCCATAGTTAGTAGTGCAAACCAATCGAAATACGCTTATTGCAATTTTTTTTACCAAAAATATGTAGCAGAAAACAAGTTGGCCTAAAATGTTAAAAAATTTAGATTTTACATTTTTTTGGGGGGGGAATTTCATATAAAAAAATGTGAAAAATATTGTTATTTTTTCAAAATTGTCGCTCTTTTTTTGTTTATAGCGCAAAAAGTAAAAATCGCATAGGTGATCAAATACCACCAAAAGAAAGCTCTATTTGTGGGGGAAAAAGGACATCAATTTAATTTGGGTACAGCATTGTACATCCACGCAACTGTCCATTAAAATAACGCAGTGCCGAATCGCAAAATATGGCCTGGTCAGGAATGGGGTAAAATCTTCCGGTCTTAAAGCGGTTAAAAATACGCTCATTGAGAATTTTTTGTCAAGGACATGTAGCTAAATACATTTTAGCCTAAATATATGACAACAATTGAATATATTCTATATTTTTTAATTGTCAAAGTAGAAAATGTCAATTTTTTCGCAAAATTTTCGCTTTTTTTTATTGACATTGCAAAAAATAAAAAGTGCAGAGGTGATCAAATACCACCAAAAATAAACCTCTGTTTGTGGGAAAAAAGTACGTAAATTTCGTTTGGGCACGGCGTTGCATGACCGCACAATTGTCAGTTAAAGTGGCGCAGTGCCAAGTTGCAAAAAGTGGCCTGGACGTAAAGCAGGAAAATCCTCCGGTGGTAAAGTGGTTAATACCGCTTTAAGTTGTATGTTCAGCAAAGCTTCTTTTCATAGTTTTGAACAGAGTGGGGAAGGACAAGAGTCCCTGACAGGTTTTTATTTTATCTGGGACTCCATTCAAGAGATTTACCCTCGCTTTCTGACCTGTCGACTATGTTTCACCAGATTTGAAGCGAGGGGATCTCTACAACTGCAACACAGGCGGAAATAAAAATGCTTTTCTTTAGTAGAGTAGAGGAGGGCTAGAACCCGTCAGATTTGTATATCTATCTGTGTCCTTATTTCGGATTTTTCCTCACTTCCTGTATGGTGAAACCATGTCATCTGGACAGCAATTGAGGGTAGGAAGTAAAGCCAACCCCATAACAGTTCTTATCCTTCCCCGCTCTATCCAAAAGCAGAAAAAGTTTTTGGCTTGACCTACACTTTGTTTCATTTTCTTTAGATATTTTAAAAATAACGTTGTTTTTATCAGTTTTCAATTAATGCAATACTTCTATCTCTGAAGACATAAACAGATACAAATTCAGGTTGGATTAAGCACATTCATAATCAAATGTGTGAAGTTAATGTTTCTTGGTGTCTGCAGTTGCCTTTATCTAATATCTGCATTTCACAGCGTGAAGGTCAGCATCTACAAAATTGAAAATCTCTGATTGCATTGCAAGGGAAACAGGCGCACATCTGTCCTAGAGGCAATAGTTGTTCCCTAGAAAAAAAAAAAAAACTGAAAAATAACCACAAAATGAGTTATTGCAAAATTGCTCTGATTTCATAGCTGTTACTGGGAGGAAAGTAATATTTTATGTCTGCCGAATGCATTACTGATAGTAAACGGCTGTTTAATTTGCTAAGAAACTTTGCAAGGTTTTTCTGTGTAATGGCAAGCTGAAACATGTTCTTGCAGTATAGGATATTTTTTCAAAAGAAATATTAGTGTTTTATTCTGGAATGCTTGCATGCTTACAGTGTTTGCCTATAATTATTAATACATTGTAATTACTTGTCATCATTTCACTTTATAGAAAAGAAACTGTCACCTTAGTACTACTGTCCCAGAAGCCAAAACCTGCAGCTACAACTAGCAAGCCAAAAAGATAGTGGTGAGAGGAAGAAGAAAGATTTCTTGAATAGCCAGAGTCTTCTTAGCTAGGTTAATATAATACCTTTGCAACATATTTATGAAGATAGTAGATTCCCTTTAACCACTTTACCACTGGAGGATTTTGCTGTCTTACGTCTGGGCCACTTTTTGCGATTCGGCGCTGTGCGACTTTAACTGACAATTGCGCGGTCATGCGACGCCGTACCCATATGAAATTTACGTCCTTTTTTTCCCACAAACAGAGCTTTCTTTTGGTGGTATTTGATCACCTGTGTGATTTTTACTTTTTGTGCTATAAAAAAAAAAGCGTTTATTTTGAAAAAATAACAATATTTTTAAAAACATTTTATATGAAATCCCCCCCCCCCCAAAAAATGTAAAAATCAAATTTTTTAAAAATTTTTGGCCAATTTGTTTTCTGCTACCTATGTTTGGTAAAAAAAATCACAATAAGCGTATTTTTATTGGTTTGCGCAAAAGTTATTGCGTTTACTAACTAAGGGAAAGATTTCTGTCATTTTTGGTGTTTTTTTTTAACGCGTAATGGCGGGGCTGCGACATTGCGGCAGACAGATCGGACCCTTGACTGACATTTTTGAAACTTTTGGGGGTACCAGTGACATTACTGCAGTAATCAGTGCTATATATATGCACTGTTACTGTAAAAATGACACTGGCAGGGAAGGGGTTAATTTTATTGGAGAGGGAGGGGTTAATGTATGCCTGGTGCTTACTAATGTGTGGGAGGGGGAGGTGACTGAGTGACATAAGGACAGATCGCATGTTCAGCTATGCTGAACACTGCAATCTGTCACTCCTTGTCACTGAGGAGATCCGCCCGCTCTGTTTACACAAGCGGGAGGATCTCCAAACTAGATTCCCCGATGATCGGGAAAGAGCAGCGGCGATCGCCGCCACTCCTCCCCTGGCCCGACTCCCGCTGTGACTGAAAACAGCAGGAGCGAGCCTCCTGCGCCGCGCGCGCGCCGCCGTGAGAGGGGAGTGTCTGGTGACGTAGACCTAGACGATAACGTCGCCAGACGATAACGAGCCACTGTGCCGCAGTAGCAGCACAGTGAGCAGTGGGAAAGTGGTTAAAGTGTTACTAAACCCACAACAGTAAAACCAGTGTGTCTATATGCTGTAAAGCATGCTTGCTATACTCACTCTGGAACCTAAGGGGTCAATCCTCTGCACTGTGTTAACAGGCTGTTTAATTCTGTCTACTCTGATTATCTCTTTCTTCCACTGTCTCCAAAAAAATAACCTAATATTTACAGAGCCAGGGAACAGGTTGCACATGCTCAGTGTGGTGTGTATAGCTAGAGAGTTTTTTTTTTTTTCTTGGGAGAGTGCATGAGATCGGCACAGGGCCAATCAGCACTGCCCAGACAGAGGGTCAGAGGTCCTGTATTCTCATTAGACAATCATGGGAGAATGAAAACCTCTCCTGCAAGCCTTAACCAGGCGCTCATAGAGGTCACAAGACTGCTATATACTGCTGATGAGAAAAGGTATTTAGCAGTTCATATGTACTAAAATAATTGCATTTCCATGTTCTGTGTACTGTGAGAGACCAGATATAGTGAATGCAGGGACCTGGGTTTAGTAACACTTTAAGAGGTAAGCTACACAGGTAATTTCTAGCAGTTCAGTTGCACTAGATTTAAAATCCAATGCAACTAACCATCAAGGCCGTCTTTAATGCAGGGCAAAAGGGGCAGCTGCCCCGGGCCCAATCATTGTTGTGGGGCCCAAAGCAGCTGCCCCTTGAGCCCTCACTGCCCAGAAATAGTTGATTTAAGAGGGCCCAAGAAAATGTTTGCCTAGGGTCCAATCAGTATTAAAGATGGCCCTGCTAACCATAGATGTAAATCCAACAAAACTAACCATAGAGAGGTAATTAAAAGTATGATTTTTTTTGGGGGTATCCTGAAACACTTTTAGCACAATAACTGGTTTACCTTCAACTGGAAAAATTATACACAAAATTAGGGTTGGGTGATGGCATTTGCATTGGCGTATGTCTGCCTTTCTTTGAGATGGTAGGAGAAGTGGGTAGTTTTTCAACCTTGTGGTTTTGCTGTGTGTCAGGGAGGGAGAGCTATGACCAGCTGAGGGATTTGAACAGTTCAGTAAATCAGTTCAATATTCTTCCTAAATACACTGTAAGTGATTAAATAATTAAATTTTTAGACTTTTGTGGAAACAAGTACATTTAGGAAACCCACAGCTGGGAACAATGTCCTCCATGCCACAAGCCTTCCCCTTCCTTCCCAAAACTCTACAGCCCCAATTGGACAATTTCTAAAAGTTTACAGAAATGCTTTACTTGCTCTCCCAGGCCCCGCCACTTTCGCTGAGATCGCTTACTGATTTCCTTTGATAGGTGCTCTGGGGTTTCGGACACAGCGTGATCCCATATGGGGGCGTCCGGGCCCCGCAGTGCACATCTGATCGTTCCTTTCGCCCTACCTCTGCAGACTATCTACATAATTACTGTGGGTAGGGTTGGCCCAAATTGAACCCCTCAAGGGCGCACTTATTTTACCGGTCTCACATGAAAATTGTACTTCTCACACACTTCATTTTATATCCTCTACGCCTTAAGCGTGAGTTTGTTACTGTTACTGTTATATTTGCTTGCTATGTACCCTCTCTTGCATATGTTTTGTTCTACTCTGTATGCTTGAAAAATTCTTCAATAAACTGTTTATAAAAAAAGGCAGCAAATCAATGGGGTCAAGGTGTGCGAGTGGAATATAAAGGATAAGGGAACAAGGACATGGGAAGGAAAGGTGATTAAGCAGGGGATTTAATTGTGCCATATATTCATTCAAACAAAAAAGATAATATTTTATATTAAAAAAATCAAAGTATTTTATTAATGCATAGACATTCAAATATTCATCTTAAAAACACAAAAGGTATTCAGAAAATGGTACAAATATACACATGCATTTAAACAGTATGTAGTCAGGTTTACTGGTGGATCAACGTGTTTTGCAGAAACAGCTTCCTCAGGACCCAACAGTAGTATCTCAAAGTAGTTGTGTATAGTATCACTTTCTCTAAAAATCACAATATATATATAAATTTGTATACAACGTATAGATGTTATTGGAAGAGAGATATAGAAAAAATGGTTTACTCAATAACACTATACCAAACTTTATACAGTATATCTTAGCAGGTTTAAGATAAAAGAACAAATGGACTAAATATCCAAAAAACATACAGTATAAAGATATATGAGGACACTCATAGAACTGAAAAAAAACCCCCCACAAAAACACGGGGGGGGGGGGGGAGGGTGAGAGAATCAAAAATGCAAGGGACCAGGGGGGGGGGAGGAGCTTCAAACAATCAAACAAGGTAGAAGAAAGGGGGGGGGGGGAGGAGCAAGGTGGAAAGTTAACCATATAGACATATCAGATATGAATCATCTTACCCGTGTGGAAGTAAAGGCAATACACCAACCATCAACTGTCGTAGCCCAGGCTGTCTTAACATATATCCTATGTATCAAATAATCAGGGAAGGAAAAACATGTAAGTGTTACTCTGCATCACCTTTTTTGCTATTTATGGAATAGCACTTACATGTTTTTTCGTTCCAGGTTACTTGATACGTAGGATATATGTTAAGACAGCCTGGGCCACGACACTTGAAGGTTGTTGTATTGCCTTTACTTCCTCGAGTTTTGTTTATAAACACGGGTAAGATGATTTATATCTGATATGTCTATATGGTAAACTTTCCACCTTGCTCCTCCCTCTCCCCTTTCTTCAACCTTGTTTGAAGCTCCCCCCCCCTCTGGTCCCTTGCATCTTTGATTCTCTCCCCCTCCCCCCCCCCATTTTTGTGTTTTTTCTTTCTTTTTTTTCAGTTCTATGAATGTCCTCATATATCTTGATATGTTTTTTGGATATTTAGTCATTTTTTTCTTTTATCTTAAACCTGCTAAGATATACTGTATAAAGTTTGGTATAGTGTTATTGAGTAAACCATTTTTTCTATATCTCTCTTCCAATAACATCTATGTGTTGAATACTAATTTATATATATATTGTGATTTTTATGTGATACTATACACAACTACTTTGAGTTACTACTGTTGGGTCCTGAGGAAGATGTTTCTGCGAAATGCTTTGATCCACCAGTAAACCTGACTACATACTGTTTAAATGCATGTGTATATTTTGTACCATTTTCTGAATACATTTTGTGTTTTTAAGATGAATATTTGAATGACTATGCATTAATAAAATACTGTAATTTTTTAAATCTAAAATATTATCTTTTTTGTTTGAATGACTATATGGCACAATTAAATCCCATGCTGCCCAGGTGTGCTTGATAACCTTTCCTTCCCATGTCCTTGTTCCCTTATCCTTTATATTCCACTCGCACACCTGGAGCCCATTGATTTGTTGCCTTACATATTGGGGCTGGTGCCATGGTATTTAATCAGCCAATCTTTTTCAACACATAACTCTGTTTATAAAAAAAAAAAAGTTTACAGAAATGATTCACGGTGAGAGGATTTGCAGAAGAAAGCCAGGGAGATGAAAGCCAATAGTATACACTGCAGCACTCCAAATCAAAAGGAGACAATACAGTTACATTAGAAGAGAAGAGGGTTAGTAATGTATCAAACTAAAAGAGGGCTATGACCAAGAAAAAGTGACAACGTCCAGGATTATTAAAGAAAAAATTAATTGTACATTGGGCCCACATTGCTTAACTTATCATGAAGGCTTTCCTAAAGAATTGCAAGTAAAGGGAATTTATGAACTGCGAAGAAATAGTAAAAGTAGAGCAGTGATAACATCTTGGCTTGGAAAGGGTTAAGGGATCTCCCGAGGGGGTGACATCCACCAGAAGCTCCTAGAAAGGGAGGTCTGGTAGATTTTCAACCTTCATACAAAAATCTCTGCAGGTATGAATTACAAATATGATGTGGATCTTTCTTCTAAAGTAGAATAAGACAACTATTTAGTTAAGTATTCTGACAATGTTTTAGTTTCTAAAATATGCATTTTGTGCTACAGGTTGTTTTGGGCCTACTTTTTAGTTCTTTATATGACATATTTTTCTTTCAAATTGGATACATTAGGATCACATGTACATCTGTATTATTCATACATCTTTTCATTTGTTTTGCCATTTGTTATCTCATTTGTTTTTGATTTAATTCAGTTGTGATTTCTTCTCTTTCAATACTCATGACATTCATGTCTCTAGCTTTCTCAGTGCCATGACTGTTTACCAATCAAGCTATTTGTATTTTAAATTAGCACAATTATGTTATTGCTTGTTGGGTAGGGGTAGTTTTTTTGCACTATATATACTCTGTATACCATTTAATTTTTGGGCTGTGATCAAGGCCAAAACGCGCTAGTCCTTTTTGTATACTCTATTAACATGTAACTAATAAACCTTTCATATGGATTTGGTGTTGCAGGCTTTCTCATTGGATTTTTTTTACTTGATGTTCTCAAGGAAATTGGTATAGTTAACATAGTATGGTGAATGTTTTACATTTTATGTAGAAAGTGATTGATTCCTAACCTTGATTTCACTCTAATATCTCCTCTGTGTATTCTAAATGTGTTTAGTTTATGTGTTCCTACTGCTTGTTTAGTAGATAAGAATATGGGTGGAGGAAAGAGGGCTGAAAGATGAAAGTCTTCCACAGAGAATGAACAGTAAGTGCACCTGTAAAGCCCTTTGAGGGCTGTAACATGTCAATGTGTCTTCACACATTCCCAGATAAAGCCAACTTAATAAAATTGTTATTCTGGGGTGGGGGTGGGGGGGGGGGGTGCTGTCAGGACAAGTCTGATCATTGGAGGAGAGCAGCCTGAGTTCCCAGCACAGCTAGAGAACTGACCAGGGGGAGCTATCCTGTCTAGTGTGGTCAGTTTTTAATAGGAAAGCAGAGGCACTGGCAGAAAAAACAGGGATTTCACACAAAGAAAGCAATACAAAGGGAACAGGATACCTTTTCATACAAGTGTATGGTACAGCAGGCACATATTAGGAATTTGACATGCTGGGGTAACAAACACTTTAAATGCCACATGAATGCACAGTATATATACTTAAACCTAAAAACGATTGATACGTTTTTTTTATCAATATGCAAAAATGAATGTCCACCAATAAAAGTCTTATCTCTCTGCAAAACTCCAGTGTAATATTACTTTTTCTTCCAAACAAAAAAACACAGCTGTTATATCACTGCACATTTGTCTCTTCCTAGCACCCATGCTGTTCCCTTGTTACTCACCAGAACCCATTGACTTTAAACTCAATAATCTCTTCATGGCTATGCTTTTTTTTTTTTTTTCAATGACAAACTCCTTCAAATTTGATCATATTTTCCAACTCTCACAATTATAAAAAAAAAGTACTCTAAAAAATGTTTTATTGTTAAAATTATTTAATAGAAGCAAGCATAAAAATTGCACACTCACATTTTCATACACCGTATTACCACTACCCATATCACTCATCAAAATACCAATTCCTCCTACCCCGCTTGATCACCGAGCTCCCTGGTATCAAAATATTTCACTTCTGTCATCTAGGCCTGTATTTAGACTAGATCCACCACAGGAGGCTGCAAAATGGCTTATCAACGCCTCTCACCCCCTGTGTAACCTGCTGAGCTGTTGGATGATTGATAGATCCATACATGGTGGGGGTGGATGGATTTGCTCACAGTGTGTAAAGGGCTTTACTGACATGTTTCATCCACAAGACTTTTTGAAAGGATTCAGTAATGGTTCAAGTAATATTTGTTCTTGAAAATCGATTATTATCTTTAAAGAGACCAGCAGAAACTTTTATCTGACCACGTTACATGTTTCACTTTGGGATATTCTGGATGAAATCGCAACATGTACAGTAAGTACGTAACCATATTATTTCCTACCCTATTGTCTGTTTTTAATATTTTGTGGATAGAAAGGGAATCTATTATGTATATTAGTGACAATGCTGAAGAGGTTTTCTTTTTTTTGTAGTAATGATGTGCTAAATTCCCCATTTCTATTCCAAATATTTGATCCTTAAATAATCAAGTCCAAAATTACCTATTATGATGCTTTGTTTAAAATTATTTTTATTGAAATTTTAGAGTTATTTGACAGGTTGTAATGGGACAGGGGAAATCAGACTGTAACAAGAGGTCCAGGGTACTAATACCTCAAAACTTCCAAGAGTAACATAGTATTAATTGGAATACAGCATTTTTGTTTTGGTGTCTCTTGTCTACAAATTAGATAAGCCAGAAGGTAGACAATAGGATTGTTTAGGTTTCTTACAGATATTAACCCAATGGTGTAGAAGGTATATCGGGGGGAGGAGAGGACCAAGATGAAGGAAGAAGGAAAGGAGTAGGGGATGTGATTGACAGGGATCTTGTCAGAGGATGATTATCAAACGTTTGGCTAATAGAAATGTACATGCATGAAGAATGGCTAATAGAAATGCGCAAGATTTCTCTGCCGAATGGTGACTAGGCAAGCGCATGTGCAAAGGAATGGGCACATGCGCATGAGCATGGGCGTACACTCAATGCATATTGGCACCAGACAGACTATAAAAAAGGGCTCCTGCTCATGCTACAGTGCTGACTGGTCATTCAGCTGTTCCATGTGTCCTGCTTTTACTTTACTTGTTCCCATGTTGTTGACTCGGCTTCCCTTTGACCTGAACTTGGATCCTGCCTCTGCTCTGTCACCACTTCCTGACCTCAGCTCCGTTCTTGACCATGTCTCTGTCTTATGTCTATGTCGCTGTTTCCCTGCTACTGACCTCTGCTATCCCTGTGACCATGCTGCTGTTTCTGGCTCTGCTCACACATCTGGTTCAAGTATCTATCTAGCTGTCATTTGTATCAGATCTGCTCATCACAGCACCTTCCTGTCTCAAGCCTGCTGGGAGCTCTGACATGCCTTTCATCTGGAACCTGCAGCCTGTGTGGAGTGCCCCGTTACCTTCGGCTGGATCAGCTACTGTTCCTGATCTGAAGTTCTGCCAGCCTGCCAGGGTCTGCATCTCCTGCTGCAAGCAGTCCTATCAACACCTGCCATCACTCATGTTCCTCCTGTCCCTGAGTACCCTCTGTTCCACCTTCACCAGGACCTGGGTTGGAGATCCATAAGAGGCCTACCTCATTATTTCAGTCTCCGATCAGGTACGAGACAGATCCAAACATACGATTGCAGAGGTTGGTATTGGGGATAAAAATCAGTTTTGCTCCCGATGACTAAGGCAGGAAGTAGGGCTAAAGTCTAGCTGCTAGAATTTTAGTAAATAGCATAACATCTACATTTGTTAGTGATATGGAGCTGAAACTGTCACAACAGATCAAATCCTTCCATGGCTTTGAAAGGGCCATGATTTTTACCTCCAGCATTTGTGAATGGAAGGGACAGGAGTTTGATGTTAAATTGCTAGTCTGCATAAAGAAAATGGCAAGGAGTTTCTTCAAGGCTTTATAGAACCTGATGGTAAAACCATTTAGACCTGTGCTTTTGCTTTTCGTTGGAGGTTGAGATGACAGAAAGAAATTTCAGTTATTAGAAATGCACACTTAGTTTTTCCACACCCTTGTGGGAGGCACAAGGTAGTGCTGTCTCTTTCAGATATGAGAAAATTTTAGTTTACAGGGCCAATCTGCATATTTGTCTTTAATATTATACAACTGGGTTGATTTACATAAACTGGAGAGTTCAAAATCTGGTGCAGCTCTGCATATAAACCAATTAGCTTTCAGGTTTTAATAATTGAACAAGCAGAAATTAGAAGCTGATTGGCTACCATGCACAGTTGCACCAGATTTTGCACGTTTCAGTTTTAGTAAATCAACCCCAGTGAGGTATGCAAAGATTTAAATGTGACCAGAAAACTAGTTACGTAAGAAAGGTCAGTGTACCCTCTGGGGTTCTGATGCTGGGTATATAAGTGTATGTCCTTATAGTCCTTATGGTTAGAGCTGAAAGACAGCTACACATATTTCTGAACTCATGATGATATTTACAGAGTTTATACCTGGCTATGATACATTGTTGTCTATGAGTTTTTATATTTTTTTCTGACAGTTGTAAGTTTGATCAGGATAGTATCTGAGTGGAGTGCCTTATGAGATGTCTCCAGGTCTTGTAGTTTACAAGTTTGCATATTAATAACCTTGAGAAGAATGGCCTATCTGTCAACTCCAGGACTGTATCAAGAAACACATTTCTTAAAGAGGAAGTAGACTCTGCTTTCTTTTTCTTTTTTTTTTGAAAATTTTCATAAACAAAGTATTATCATTCATTTCACACTGTAATGTTAGTAAAAACACTTCTCAATTACCTTTTTTTTTGTCTTAAAAATAAAATAGTCTTCCTGGATTTGGCTGCTCCATCTTTAGTATTGATGTATGTCTCCCCTGTGGACGTCATTTCCGTCCTTCCTTGGTTCCCTTTGCGAAATTGCGTGCATGCGTGATTGCATGCTATCCAAGCCTCTTTCTCTATCGCCATTACAATGCTTGCCCATGCTGATGTCTGTGAGATGCCCTGGTTCAATCCAGGAAGGAGAACCAGGAAGCTGGGGAGGAAGGAACAGTATCACAAACCTTCCTAGCTGTGCTGTTTTCAGCTGAACTGACACACCCAGCTTGCTGATGTTAGGGAAACGGCACACATAGCATGTCGTGAATTTAATAACAAACTGCGCATGTGGCGGTGACGTACTGAAACTTTGCAGAACAGATTGTGAGAAGATTACAAAAGTAAGTAAAGTAAATCATGGAGCGATCAATAAACTTACTAATTTAGATTTCAATGTAATAAAGTTTTGCTGGAGAATTTACAACCACATTAGGAATCTGGAGGCAAAACAGGGTCTGGTTCTGGCTGAAAAATAATCATAAGCTAATGAAAACATTTTCTAAAACACCTTAAATTTCATAAAGGCATACTGGTATCCATCTAGAAATCAAGTAGAACAACAAGAGCATTTTTATAGATTGCCATGGCTGTAGGTGTGATGCAGCATGGTTCAGCGGCAATAGCACACACAGTCCCAGTGCGATGAAAGGACTTGTTTTGAAAAAAAAATAAAGACAGTGCAAAAAATAATCTGGTGAGAAGGCAGCCCGCTGGGAATACTCACAGTTCCAACAGCGTGTAGAGAGCAGGATTCAGCTAAACTGACAGCGCCTGTTGAGAGAGGCAGAATGTGGCCTGTCTGTCTTTTGCCCAAGCAGGAAGATGTCCAGAGAAGTTGGGGGCCCTACGCTTTTCCTCCTCAGGAATCTTTCCCTGCCTCTAATTCCCCCAGGTGGGGTACCTGTCCCTACTCTACCCTACCACCTCACAAAATGTGCACCAATCCTGGGAACCTGGGCCTTAAAAAGACTCTACCTGACCCAAGATGGCCATCATTGCCAGATGGGGTGGCAGCATCTAATAGGATATCCCTTGATAAAGTCACGTGGGTAGTGACGCAACGCGCGTCGGGAAGAGCCGGGTGACGTCACCTCCGTGTTTACGGCCGTAGCCGGAGGTTCTACAGTGTATTGCTTTTGCTCGTTTGTTGCTATTTGATTGTAAGTGTATCTTTTATTGTAATTAAACTGGTTTTGAAGTTACTGCACCATGAGCGTCTCATTTTATATCCTATGAGGCGGAACGGCTTGGAGTGAGCATATTGTGCAGCTGAAGATCGTTACTGGATTGGGAGATCGATGTACTGTGAACATCAGTGATTACATGCCTGCAAGAGAGGAGAGAGGTCGGGAGCCCAGTTCAAAGGAAAGCAATCGGCTTGTTTGGATTACACACATGTGCAGATAGTGTGTATGGGAGGTAAGCGGCCACTACACACCTGTTTGTTGGAGATTGGATCGATATCCAGATTATTGATGTTATATTTTACGATTGGTTGATCCTTTGAAGATTTATTTCATTCATCTTTGATTGTATATTGGACACTGTGGGATTTTCTCAGACACTTATATTTTTATACACAACTTTTTTTATGAATTGTTTTATGAAATATTTTTAGGAATTTTTTCATCACATATCGGTCATCAACGATTATATTGATCATCACCCTTTTTCATCTATTGCATTGATTTTGTGATTGCATTATATATATATATTTCCTTGGGATTGACACACTATTTTTTTGAGGACTTTATTTATGCACAGTCTTTTCAGAGTCATCCACTGAAGATCTTTTGTGTATAGGCTCGCTTTTACAGTTTTACATTGAGGATTGATTTTACTTCGACATTTTTGCATCAGGTTTTATCATATAGAGCACTATCCACAGTGGTGGACATCGTTATTGTCACAGAGTGTATCACATTTATTTATGATTTGAATTAGCGCCGATTTTTCACACCATACACGTACCAATTCACGGTGGGGACACCGATTTAGATTGGCAGCTTTTTCTACATTTTTTTTTTTTTTTATTTATTTGATATTTTGGAATTGATTTACTCCTATCAAACCCCTCTGGGTAGCGCATTGATCCTCTTATTTATTTCATCTAATAGGATAGCTTTCCTAGTGACCCAGGAAACCATAAAGGAATCATGTTCCTCTTGACTTTCTCTCCAGTGACGCTGCAGAAGAGATGTCGTGGAGATAGTAGACTGTGCCTGCCTACATGGCTACTCCCTGTGATTTCAGCAAATAATTCAGGCTTTGGATTCAGGACTTTTAGTACTTACTGCTGAAGAGAGGGACCCTTTCTGACCTAAAATGGGTCTCTGGGAATAAAAGGATACCAACTATTTGCCCTGGAAAGTGATAAAGCGTTTGCAACTTCTTGTTGGGTAGATTTAACCCCCTAGCAAAGAAAGAAGCAATACACCATTGTATAATATCACAAAGAGGTATCTAAAAGCCTTAGGAAGCTATCCCCATCTAAGTTGGATAAGGAATAGAATATAAGGGAAGGGAAGGGAAGGAAAGGAAAGGAAAGGGAAGGGAAGGGAAGAAAAATAATAAGAGTGGAACATTGAACAACAAAAAAGAGAATATGTCGGGGGGCGTGGTCTGCAGCCGACCGGGATGGCCGCGTAGTGAGAGAGCTCCCGCTCCACAACGGCATATAGCGGCTTCTACAGCACACACCACCAAGGCTAGGCTACCTCGCACCCGCTCCGGCTCCCTGCGTCCCAGCGGACATGACCCGCAAACGGACGAATGCTTCCCGACCCCAGAAGCTCATGGCCTTCTTCGCCCCTCACCTCCAGGCCTCAAGGCAAGATGGCGCCGGCTCCTCTTCTCGTGCAGCCGGCGGATCTCCGTGTGTCTCCTCTCCATCTGGATCTCCGGGACACCGCAGCTCCAGCAGCTCAGGCAAGTATCCCCCTGCATATAATTCCACACCTATGTCAGGCAGAACAGCTAAGGCCAGATTCAGACTGGCAGAAGATTCAGGGAGAGTGGGGGAGGGGGCCCTGATAATGGAGCTGAGGAGGACACCAGGGAGCTGCCAGACTCCATAGAGGAATTTCCCGCCACCAACAAGCCTGTGGGGAAGGCTGTTTTAAAGGAGATGATGGTCTCCCTGCGGAGCTCTTTGCCGGCAGATATGGCTTCTCACATGCACCAAATTTGCAAGGATCTGCAGGCCGTAGCGGGCAGAATGGACAGAGTGGAGGACAAAATGGGTGAATTTGCCACAACCATAAAAGATCTCGTAGACACACATGACAAACAGGAGGAAGATATGGATTGGGTTAAGGCAAAACTAGCGGATATCGAGAACAGGTCACGGAGAAATAATTTGAAGATTAAAGGTGTCCCTGAGACTGTTCCTAATGAGGGTCTCAGAGCATTCGCCCTCGGCCTGTTTAAAGCCCTTATGCCTGACTCCTCAGACTTGGATCTCACTATTGACCGGATCCATCACCTGCCCAAACCCCCCTTTCTGCCAGACAATGTTCCTAGAGACATCATCTTGAGGCTCCACTTTTTCCATACTAAGGACCGGGTGATGAGACTTTCCCGCACCTTACCGCAACTTGAGCCCCAATATGCTGTTCTTCAATTTTTTGCGGATTTGTCTCAGTATACCCTGTAGAAGAGGAGAAGCCTCCCCACTATCACCAAACCTCTTCGCAACCACAGCATCCCTTATCGCTGGAGCTAACCTTCCAGGCTGACGATCACCCACGAGGGTTTCTCCCACACCATAGACTCGGTGGAGAAGGGCTTGGATCTCCTTAGGGAATGGCGCATCCTCCCCACCTCCCCGCCTGACGATTCACGCGAGGGGACACTACGGCACCTAGAACCGGAGTGGTGCCAGGTCACGAATAAAAACTCTCGTAAGCATAAGTGATGGCGGAGTGGAATATGCCCTGCGGCATAGCCCTGTGGAGCGGTGGTCCTTACCGAACCGCTCTCTATCTCTCCCCCAACCTGAGCAGCATGTTAGCTGCACTGCTGTTCTCCATATTCTCCCTTTCTGAGGAGAAAGACTGTGTTCTTTTGTTGTTCTTTTTTTGTTCTTTTTACTTTCTTTCAGATTTTGCATCCTTTCTTTTCCTCCCTCTACCCCCACCTCGTTACAGTCACAGTCTTCGAAGAACTCCTCGGTGGACATATCCTCGCCTGCTTGGATGCCTCTGCCAACGTATGGTCTGCAATGTCTGCATTTCCCCCGATCTCTTGGTGGCCGTGAGTAAAATGCCGTTTACACCTGCACACAGCACTACTCCCAGCTCTCCCGATGGGACTTAAATTGTTGTCACTTAACGCAAAAGGGCTTTACCACCCGGTGAAAAGGAGGTCACTCTGGCAGGAGGCTTTGAAGCATCAATGTGATGTCCTTTTTGTCCAGGAGACACACTTCTCCAACTCTAAAAAGAAAATATGTCTATTGCACATTGTAAGTGTTTGTTGGTAAAAAAAATAAAGGCAAAAAATCACTTACCATTGACACAGGCAAGTATAATAAGGCCTTTGTGATAGATAATCTTTTGTCCTGCATCAAAGGTCTGCCACCAGACCAGAAATGAAGCACATAAATGATCTGAACAAGACTTAATTTGCTTTTGGGCCTTTTTGAGAGAGTTTGTGATCTGCTTAGCGTAGGTAATTTTGTTTTAGATAGATGACGTTGAAATAAGGTACAATAGAATAAAGTAGGATAAAATAAAAATACAAATGAAATAAAATAAGAGTGGCCCTTAAGTGAGAAAGGAGGACACATTTCCAAGTGTCAGAGAAGTGAAGTCAATTTGCACAGACTTGAAGCTTGGCATTCTTGCTGTCAAGCAGTAGGGAGGAAAAAAAGCAGGTAGGTGCCTAATTAAACTTAGGATAAAGCAGTTCAAAAGGAAAGGTAAAAGCATAAGTTGTTATGGCAGGGATTCCTCAGGTGTGGGTTACAGTCTTGGATTGCGCGCTTCAGTTTCTGTCGTTTTCTACAGTCACCTATCTGAATCTCTATAGATGTCCAGGAAAGACCAGTTTGAGGGGCCAGTCAAGTAGTGAAACCTAGGGAAGCCGAAGGTCACCCAGAGTTTTGAATATGGCTGATTTGCCATCTCTTGAGGTGTGCAACACAAAAAGGGTATTCCCAGCAACGTTTGATGCTATTGTCTTTGAGTGTCTTCATCAAGAGTTTCAGCGTTTTGATCATGAGCAATCTGGCAGTATAATTATGGTGGTCCTCTTATAAGTTCTGATTATTTGAGACCAGGCAACTGCATAATGACCTTTTTCTGAAAAAAAAGAATGAATGTGGTAGATAATGTGGATCTTGATTTTTGGAGCTTAGGGCTCTGTGACTCATGTCTATAGTAATGACAGAATTTGGGGTCTTGCCCATAAAAGTATGGAAAATGGATGTGATTGGTGGGCTAATTTGCAGTTCATCCGCAGTTTCAGAAACCCTTCTGATGCAAATGTTGTTCAGTCTGTTACAGTTTTCTATATCATCAATGTGATACAAGAGGTTCTGGAGCTTGGAGGTATGATATTTGCAAGACATCTAAGCCTATAAGTGTCTAATTTGTCCTCTATTTAGTCATCCACTCAGCTTCCCAAACCGAGGTAGTTCTGATTTAAGATTATTTTGTATCTTTTTCAACCTAGTGATATAACGCTCCTTGTCCTGGTAGCTCAGCAAGACCTTGATGAAAGTCCACATGCCCCAATCATCATCTGCTACTGGTGAGCATGGAGATGATCTCCTAGAGTGGTTTATGTGATGATAAAGGAACCTATTCAAACATTTAGGGTTGGCAGCAGGAGCGGATGCCAACTGCTGCCTTTGCTTCCCCATGTGGAATATTTGGGGTCTAAGGTCTGTGTGCAGGCATCTGAACTTTGTGCTAAAGCTGCTTTCACCATCATTAGCAAGCAGCACCCCCCGGTTTTGGTTTAATTTTTTTGGGGGTGGAGGAAGAGAGTTCTAAATAATATTCTGTTGATCACTAACATTCTGAAATATTTTTATATTGTACTGTATTTTATTTAAAAAGGGACTAAGTATTAAAATAAGGCAAATAAAAGGGAAACAATTTTCTGCTAATCTTTTTTTGGATTTTGTCTGGAGGAGGTGTTGTCATTATCTGTTCAACATCTTCAACTGACACATCTTACTATTGGCTTTGTGAACTTCAGAAATCATTGTTCGTAAGATACTCTTCTAAGTACCAACTGTTTATCCCATATTCTTCTAAGCACCACAAAAAAATAGAATTGGGAGGTGAATACTGTACATGTATGCAAACTAAACAAGTGAGTGCTTTTAAAATTGCAAATATAATTAATTAAAACAACATTGTGTGAAAATTCTTGGAGTGAAAATGAAAAATTATTATTTTTTGATTCTCTAAAATTAACTTTTTAATAGACTTTAAACATAAAGCAAGTGTGTGTCTCAAGTTTTTGGAATATATTCTTAATATGTATGTATAATCACATTTTGTTTCTCATTCTGTATAGATTTGGGAAGAATTAGAACCTCTGTTAATTTTATTTTGCTGTCTTTGATATCCACGCTCCCTATTTGTCCTGGTGTCTATAGCCACTGAGAAACTGATGGGAAATCTATCATTTTACAGCAGTCATCACAATAAGAGGTGAGGCGAAATCTTCCAATGGGGACAACTATTCTTGTAACATTTGTGAAAAAGGAGAATTGTCCCAGTTTGCGGGATTTCCACAAACATCCACTTGCATTACTGGAAGTGAAAGCACATTTTACTAACAGAACACAAACAGTAAATAAATAGCTTTTATTCTGACAGCAAAAAACAAATGTGCTGGCACTGTTTTCTTTTTTTTTGCTTTTTTGGTGGTGGTTGGTGGGGTGGGTGGTGGTGGTTGGTGGGATGGTTGGTGGTTGGTGGGATGGTTGGTGGGGTGGTGGTGGTGGGGGGGGGGGGTGGAGGGACTGGCACTGTTTTCACTAGTGTAAGTCTGGGATACAGAAGTGCCAGCAGTTTATAAACAAGAAATGACAGTGAAAAGGATAGAAAAATAGCAGTTTACAGCTCTCTTGTGCTATAACTGGTGCTGAATAGCACAGTTGCTGCCCTCTCTATACAACCCAATGATACTCTGTTCCGGAAAGCAACCATTTTGGTGTGGGGGAGTGCCCAATAATGACCCAAACAATGCACACGTGGCAGGTAGTCACATGAGCCATGGTGGGGCAAATCATTAAATATCCTCAAATTAATGCCTTCATCCATCACAAATTGTCTCACACTGATCAGTTCACTCCTCCCTAACGAAAAGGCTACACAGCAAAATATTCTATGATTCAGACAAAATGTAATCTTCTAAGGTCTTCTGTTGGTTTTTAACAGATTAACTAGAATGCTATTTTTCTCAAGTTCAGGTAGACACAATTACAGTATATACTTAGCCACTTCTGGACCGGAAGATTTTCCCCCTAATGACCAGGCCATTTTTTGCGATTCAACACTGCGTTACTTTAACAGACAATTTCGCGGTCATGCGACACTGTATCCAAATATAATTGATGTCCTTTTTTTCACCACAAATAGAGCTTTCTTTTGGTGGTATTTGATCACCTCTGCAATTTAAATTTTTTGTGCTATAAGCAAAAAAAATCGCCAATTCTGAAAAAAAAAAAACTATTTTTTTTACTTTCTGCTATATAACATTCTCAAATAAAAAAATTTAAAAATCAAAATTTTTCATCATTTTAGGCCAATATGTATTCTGCCACATATTTTTGTAAAAAAAAAAAAAAAATGCCAATAAGTGTATATTGATTGGTTTGCGCACAAGTTAATCCGTATACAAACTAGGGGAAAGATTTATGCTATTTTTATCTTTTTTATTTTTTTTTACTAGTAATGGCAGCGATTTTTAGCAGGACTGCGACATTGTGGCAGATCGGTCACCTAACTGACATTTTTTACACTTTTTGGGGACCAGTGACATTACTACAGTAATCAGTGCTAAAAACATGCACTGTTACTGTACTAAAAACACTGGCAGTGAAGGGGTTAACACTAGGGGGTGATCAAAGGGTTAAATGTGTCCCCTAGGGGTGCTTTCTAACTGTGTGGGGGATGAACTTATGTAATAAACGCAGGGACCTGTGTTCCTAAATAGGAGGAACACAGGAACCCTGTGTTCATTGCTGCCAGAACAGCAGTCTTCCGTGTTTACAATGGCAAATCACCGTTCTGTGTCCACGGGGAGCAATCATGGGTGCCCAGCGGCAATCACGGCCGCCGGCCCCGCAGATTAGCTTTCCCATTAGCGAATGGACGCACACCCCCACGATCGCTCCCGCGAAGAGATGTGTGGGTATGTAATTTCGTGGGAACCTGCTGACCTGCCGTCATATATCTGCGGCTGGTCAGCAAGTGGTTAAAGATGAGTGGAAGCAATAGCTCTACTGTATAACATAATGCTTATAATTTCAAGTGATAATACATGCCAAGTAAAGTGATAAAAAGCCACTGAAGAGACAAGCCTAAGATGATACACAATGATGTATATGATCCACGTAAGCCAAACTTGTCAGAGCCTTCCAAAATACACAGATCAGATGGCAGGGAGCTCAGTGTAATCTGATACCTAAGTGGAGGGAATGGACACGCTCCCCTTTACACAGCCTCAGTAGGAAACATGCACATCTGAGGCTGTCAATCACCTGATATGTGCTAGAGGGGTAAGAAAGGTGGGGCGTTACTATGAATTGCCTGGTGTCAAGGAAAACAGTCAGAAGCAGAGTAAGGAAAGATCAACCAGGATCCACGCTAGGTGCTACAGACTGAAGCAAGTACACAATATATGAGAATATGCCTTGTTCAATTTTCATTTCATAGTAATACAACCACTTTAATTGGTTCGGGGTCTAGTAACCCTTTCATTTGGGGAGTGAGATATTACTCGTGACTTCCTTATTTTGCAGCCAAAATACATTTCCACTAATAAATGCACATCAGACGGGCTCCAGAGTGTGCCACTGAACTAACTATGACAGACTTCCATGTAAATCTGATTGAGCAGATACACTATATTACCAAAAGTAATGGGACACCTGCCTTTACACGCACATGAACTTTAATGGCATCCCAATCTTAGTCCGTAAGGTTCAATATTAAGTTGGCCCACCCTTTCAGCTATAACAGCTTCAACTCTTCTGGGAAGGCTGTACACAATGTTTAGGAGTTTGTTTATGTTTAACCATTCTTCCAGAAGCACATTTGTAAGGTCAGGCACTGATGTTGGAGAGAAGGCCTGGCTCGCAGTCTGCACTCTAATTCATCCCATTTTCAGGGGTTGGGTTTGGCCCCTTAGTTCCAGTGAAGGGAACTCTTAAGGCATCAGCATACCAAGACATTTTGGACAATTTCATGTTCCCAACTTTGGGGGAACAGTTTGTGGTTGTCTCTTCCTGCTCCAACATGACTG
The DNA here is from genome assembly GCF_965119305.1 of Pelophylax lessonae. Classification (NCBI taxonomy): domain Eukaryota; kingdom Metazoa; phylum Chordata; class Amphibia; order Anura; family Ranidae; genus Pelophylax; species Pelophylax lessonae. The sequence goes on along the minus strand of NC_138772.1, from coordinate 372,323,072 downwards.
AGGACCAGTGCACAAAGCAAGGTCCATAAAGACATGGATGAGCGAGTTTGGGGTGGAGGAACCTACACAGAGTCCTGACCTCAACCCAATAGAACACATTTAGTTACATAGTAGGTAAGTTTGAATAAAGACAATAGTCCATCCAGTTCAACCTGTGTAGGTGTGTGTGACTGTAATCATCTAACATAGCCCTTAATCTCCTGATCCTTGAGATGTAAGTCTAAGAGTCTTTTGAAAGTCACCATACTACCCGCAGAAACCACCTCTTGTGGTAGACAATTCCACAATCTTCTAGCCCTAACAGTAAAGAACCCTCCTCGTTGCCTGAGGTTAATTGCTATCATGTCCCCTCTCAGACGTCTCTTCTCCAGGGAAAATAAATTGAGCGATTGCAGCCGCTCTTCATAGTTAAGGTCCTCCAACCCCCTAATCAGTTTAGTTGCCCTTCTCTGGACTTTCTCCAGCTCCAACACATCCCTCCTGAGGACTGGCGACCAGAACTGGACAGAATACTAAAGATGCGGTCGGACCAGAGTTTTATAAAGTGGAAGGATTATAGTCTTATCTCTGGAATACATCCCTTTCTTTATGCATGCTAATATTCGGTTGGCTTTGGAAGCTGCCGCTTGACATTGCATGCTGTTGCCTAATCTATCATCAACCAAGACTCCCAGATCTTTCTCCATTTTTGATTCCCCCAAGGGTTCCCCTCTAACGTGTATTGTGTTTTTATGTTTTTAGTCCCCAAGTGCAAAACCTTACACTTCTCCACGTTAAACCTCATTTGCCATGTCGTTGCCCACTCTGTTATTTTGACCAGGTCATTCTGTAGGATATCTGCTTCATGCTGTGCAGTTATTGCCCTGGCCAATTTTGTGTCATCTGCAAAAACTGATAACGAACTACTGATCCTGTCCTCATTGCTGTTTATGAATAAATTGAACAAGGTTGGTCCCAGGACTGAGCCCTGGGGGACCCCGCTTACTACCTCAGACCAGTCTGAGTATGCGCTGTTTATTACCACCCTTTGGACACGGCCTTTTAGCCAGTTCCGTATCCAAGAGCAAACCCTGCTGTCGATACCTGCAGACCTTATTTTATAAATTAAGCGCTTGTGGGGAACTGTATCAAACGCCTTAGCGAAATCCAAGTACACCACATCCACTGGTCTGCCCCTATCTAGCTCACAGCTCACCTCCTCGTAGAATGCTAAGAGATTGGTTTGACAAGAACGCCCATTTGTAAACCCGTGCTGGTTACTACTGATGATGTTGTTGTCTTTAGCATATTCTACGATATAGTCCCTTATCATCCCCTCCAAAAGTTTACATATTATTGATGTCAAGCTGACAGGCCTATAATTTCCCGGGATATGCCTCTGGCCCTTTTTGAATATCGGAATCACGTTAGCCTTCCTCCAATCCCCTGGTACATCTACTGTCCTAATACTGTCAGCAAAGATCAGGAACAGTGGTCTAGATATAACCTTACTGAGTTCCTTGAGCACTCTCGGATGTACGCCATCCGGGCCTGGTGATTTGTTTGTGTTCAGTTTATCCAGCCTTTCCCTGATTTCACCCTCTGTTAGCCATAGCGGCAAGTCCTGTGTATTACTACTAACCATACAGTCATGGTCAGTGTACCCCTCCTTTTCCTGCGTAAAGACTGACGAGAAAAAAGCATTCAGCACGGTTGCTTTTTCAGTGTCCTCTGTAACCATCCTCCCATCATCGTTAATTATGTGTGCAATATGCTCTGCCCTAGTTTTTTTGCTGTTGATATATTTAAAGAATTTCTTTGGGTTTTTTTTACTATCCTCCGCTATTTGTCTCTCAAAGTTGATTTTAGCCATCTTGATTTCTTGTTTACTTTTCTTATTTGCCTCCTTGTATTGCTGGAAGGCCGATACTGTGCCCTCTGATTTATATTTCTTGAAGGCCAATTTTTTTCCCCTAATAAGTTTTTTAATGCTACGGTTTAGCCAGCCAGGTTTGGCTTTGTCTCTTCTAAATTTATTTCCCATAGGAATGCACTGCAAGATGCCTTTGCTTAATATGTTCCTAAAGCATTCCCATTTTTCCTCTGTGGTCAGGGATCCCAGGGTTTGGTCCCAGTTTACCCTTTCCATCAATGAGTACAATTTTGGAAAGTTTGCCCGTCTGAAGTTTAGGGTTCTTATGTTCCCCACTTGCCATTTGAGATAAATTAGAGCACAGACTGCGAGCCAGGCCCTCTCCAACATCAGTGTCTGACCTCACAAATGTGCTTCTTGAAGAATGGTCAAACATTCCCATAGACACACTCCTAAACCTTATGGACAGCCTTCCCATAGGAGCTGAAGCTGTAATAGCTGCAAAGGGTGGGTCAACTCAATATTGAACCCTACGGACTAAGACTGGGATCCCATTAAAGTTCACGTGCATGTAAAGGCAGGCGTCCAAATACTTTTAGTAATATGGTGTATGTTCAGTTGGTTGAATTTGCAAATAATTCTGCTAATACTAAATATTAAAATCATTACCTTACAAATACATTTGTCATTTTGTCAAACTTTAAACACAATCCACTCTTTATTCTATTCTAAGGCTAACAATAGTCGCAAACAGTTTATTGCATGATCTGACTAACTACAACTTGGCCGTGGGAAGATCTGTCTGTGTAAAAATATATGCGATATATACATATATGTGCAGCTTTTGTGAGGATTTTCCCTGAAATATTCTTAGCTATGAATATGCATTTCAGGCAAAATGTCATCTTCTAAAGCCCTGTTGGTTTTTAACAGATTACCTAGAATCCCTCATGTAACAATGTCATATAAGTGCTGTAAAGAGTAATTATAAAAGTCTAACTTCTAATCTCATAGGCTAGTAAATGTCAGATTAATGCCAGAAGTGATAAACTCGAATGCCCAGGGGTTATTGAAGCCCATTCCAAATTTAGCAATATCAGTATGCATCAGTTAACATGGTTATGACACAATAAGTAATATGTTTACTAGGATTAGCACCTGGTGTGTTTTCAACTAACTTTATAAACATTACATTACAAATAAATGAAACAATTATAATGCACACGTTTTTCTTCCAAAAGTACTAATTTCAGCACATTCAAATTCGCTCATGATTGGTTTATGTGTTTGATGATGTACTGTCTAAAATAGGGGAAGAGTTAGCTGAAAATGTAATGTAGGGAGTGGTAGCTGCCAACAACATTGGTATGGTGAAAGGGGGGGGTTGCCAGAGAATGTAGCGCTGCCACTAGCAGGGTACTGTCAAAAACATTATGTTGAGTTGCAGAGAACTGCCGCATAATGTAGGAAAAGGAAGTCCTAAAAGTTGCACATCACAGCAAATCCCTATGACACAGTCAGCCCAGGCTCTAACCAGGCCATGCCCCCCAACACATTTTACTCTGCCCCAGATCTTAATCATTTTCTACATGATTGGAGCCCAGGCTGAGGCGGTCATATACCTCCTCACAGGGTTTTGCTAGAACTTCCTTTCCCTACTGGATTTTTTGAGCTGGGACGAGCTCTGTCCCTGTTGGCATTCCTAGTGGTTTGTCATGCAAGAGGGCCTGATGGAGCCTTGAGAAGCACAACATAATTTTTGTTGTGGGTCACAACTGCCACATAATGTTTTAAAGACTGTGGGGAAAGGCCTGCTTACAAACTGTAGACAGTGTAAGAAAACCCAAGAAAGATATTAGTGTAGCAGAGGGGGTGCAAAAAGAAACAAAGGAGTTTAGAGAGTATGTCATGATGTGTACACTGATGAAGGAACAAAGTGTGTTGGGGATATGGACACTGGTGATAAAATCATGTTTCCACATTGGCTGGACAAACATGGATCACAGTGAAAAACTTTGGAAGAAGTCAGGTCTGAAAAATAGCACACTTGGTTCCCTGTCAAATTCATTTCTGTTGGCAGAATCATCCAGCTGTGAAAAGAAAAACTACAAAATCTCTTTGTAAAACACAAAGAAAAGAAGTAAAATTCACATACTCAGTAAGCAGCCAGGCTAACCACCCATATCTGGTATCTGGGAACCAAAGTTTACCCTACACATTGCTATCTGATCATACAATCTCTGTACAGTCTTCTATACGATGATAATAATAAAACTATAAAAAATAAGACCTATCTAAACTATCCAATTCATTTTTATCCAATCAGGAACATTGTAAAGTCAAACATGTGTGGTGAGTTTAACCACTTGCCGACTGCCGCACGACTATTTACGTCGGCAGTCAGCCCCTCACAGGCAGAGCGACGTCGCTAGCCTGTGAGGGTCTAGGGAGCGAGCGCGCGCCCCCGGAGGCGCGCTCCCGCGTGGTCACAGACCCCCCCGCGCGTGTGACCGGCGGACCCGATGTCCGCCGGTCACTCGCGATCGTCGGTGGAGAGGGAGAAAGGCAGGCAGCCGATGTAAACAAGCCGCCTCTCATTCTCCCCTGTGTAGGAATAGTGATCATACGGTTCTACTATGTAGGACCGTTGATCACTGTTCCTACACCTCAAGGCACGGCCAATCACAGTTAGAATCACGCCCCTAGGGACACACATAACCCCTCCCTCTAAAAAAAAGTTAACCCCTTCACTGCCAGTGTACTTTTACAGTAACAGTGCATATGTATAGCACTGATTACTGTAGAAATGTCACTGGTAACCCCAAAAGTGTCAAAAATGTCAGTCAAGGGTCCTATCTGTCCGCCGCAATGTCGCAGTACAGTAAAAAATTGCAGATCGCCGCCATTACGCGTTAAAAAAAACAACAAAAATGACAAAAATCTTTCCCTTTGTTAGTAAACGCGATAAATTTTTGCGCAAACCAATCAAAATACGCGTTTTGCAATTTTTTTTTACCAAACACATGTAACATAAAACAAATTGGCCGAAAATGTAAAAAAAATTTGATTTTTACATTTTTTTGGGGGGGAATTTCATATAAAAAAATTTGAAAAATATTGTTATTTTTGCAAAATTTACGCTCTTTTTTTGTTTATAGCGCATGATCAAAAAATCGCACAAGTGATCAAATACCACCAAAAGAAAGCTCTGTTTGTGGGAAAAAAGGACATCAATTTCATTTGGGTACAACGTCGCACGACCGCGCAATTGTCCGTTAAAGTCACGCAGTGCCGAATCGCAAAATAGGCCCTGGTCAGGAAGGGGGTAAAATCTTCCGGGGCTTAAGTGGTTTTAAAGAAACAAAGGAAGAATCCCCATTGAAGAGAGGAAGTGGTGGTTATTTCAGTTAGGATACGTAACCTTTTAGAGATGTTGAGGCCCACACAAAATCACACAGACAACTGCAGACATGGGAGTACATAGTGCATGTATAAAGCAGAGCATTCCACACTGTGGGTACATTGTGGAGCAGAGTGGAGCAAACAAAGGTGCAAAGGGTGGGTGTAAAAAAAGGCAGGGGATGTACAGTATAGGTGTAAAGAAGTTACACAAGAAAAAAAACTCATAACCCAGAGTCCTACAAGGTTTCGGCACTACTTCCTATGATTAGATAGGGGGAGCTACTCCACTAATTACTAATAAAACATACTCACACAAAATGGATATACACTCCACCCCTACCAATATATTTCAAAAGAATTTATCTCAAACATCAATTATGTAAATACCTTTTCAATATAAAGTTGCCAACATTGTAGTATCTTCAATTGAAAAAGAGTGAGGAGGAAGGTACATGTGTGGCTACTACCATTTGCATATAAAACTCGCCTTTATTGTAGAAAAAGAAAATCCACATCACAGGCAGGGCCGGTGCAAGGATTTTTGTCTACACAGACGAAGCTGCATTTTGGTGCCCCCCCAAATTTTTTTACTTCAGAATGAGGGACACTTGAGGGGGAGGTGACCCGCAGTGCGCATAGCTTAAGGGGCACGGATTAACAAAAGCCGGGCCTCCTTGCACCTTTAAAATATGCTTTCACTGCTATGCCACAAGCAAGAGTCTCACAAATGCATAAACTCCATCACAATCATCACAGAAAAGGGAAAAAATGAAAAGCTACCATTGCATATGGTTTTGAATACAATGGAAATATACAAAAAGCTAAAACTTTATCTGAGTCTACCTTAAAGAAGACCTTCTTTAACCACTTCAATACAGGGCATTTTTTCCCCTTCCCGCCCAGGCCAATTTTCAGCTTTTAGCGCTGTTGCATTTTGAATGACAATTGGGCGGGGTTATGCAACACTGTACCTAAACCAAATTTATGTCATTTTTTTCCCACAAATAGAGCTTTATTTTGGTGGTATTTGATCACCGCAAGGATTTTTCTTTTTTGCTACACAAATAAAAAAAAGACCGAAAAGTTTGAAAAAAATTGTTTTTTTTGTTTATGTTATAAAATTTTGTAAATAGATACGTTTTTTACTGCACTGATGAGGCAGCACTGACAGGCACTGATGGGGTGGCACTAATATGCAGCACTGATGGGCACTGATTTGAGACACTGATATGCAGCACTGATAGGCACTGATATGTGGCACTGATAGGTAGCACTGATATTCAGCATTGGTGGGTACTGATAGGCGGCACTGATGGGCACTGATAGGCGGCACTGATGGGCACTGGTAGGCGGCACTGAGCAGCACTGATGAGCGGCACTGATGAGCACTGATAGGCAGCACTGGTGGGCAATAATGGGCACTGGTGGGCGGCACTAACAGATTGAAATGATGGGTACTGGTGGGCAGCACTGATAGATGGCATGGGGTGCAGCACTGATGAGTAGGGCACCACTAGCAGGCTCCCTAAGCCCTGATTGCCATCCCTGGTGGCCATGGTAGGCATCCCTGAGGTCATGGGTAGGCAACCCTGGGGTCATGGGTGGGCATCCCTAGTGGCTCTAGTGGCACCCCCCCAAAGGTCTGCACTGGTAATCAATGCTCTGATTACCAGCACAGACCCCCCCCCTGTCAGGAGAGCCGCAGATCGGCTCTCCTCTACTCGTGCCTGTCAGGCACGAACTGAGGAAAGCCGATCAATGGCTCTTCCTGTTTACTATGTGACCAGCTGTGATTGGACACAGCTGGTCAAATGGTAAAGAGCCTACATCAGTAGGCTCTTTACCGAGATCGGAGATATGACGTCGGGTCAGGATAATGTAACCACCTTCCCGTCGTCAAATGCCTATAGGGCGGGCGGTAAGTGGTTAAAATAGTTAGGGACAGCATAGCAACCAGTAACTGTTAAGACAATGAAGACTTTAGTGAGAAGTACTGTATATAATGTACATATTGTGTATACAGTTCAGGGGTCGGCAATGTGCAATGCACAGGGTGCTGCAGTCAGTATTGGGTTTAGAATACATACAGTAATACTGACAACAGGGTGTGTAATGTGTTCAAGGTACAGGAGTATTTAACACACAGAAGGCTGTAGTCAGTGCCAGGTTTAGGAGTACATGGCACACAGAGAGCACGATGGCCCAGGAGAACACAGAATGCACAGAATGCAGGGGGCAGGAGTGCAATGCACAGAATGCAGGGGACAGGAGTGCAATGCACAGAATGCAGGGAGCAGGAGTGCAATGCACAGAATGCAGGGGACAGTAGTGCAATGCACAGAATGAAGGTGACAGGAGTGTAATGCACAGAATGCAAGGGACAGGAGTGTGTAACGCACAGTGTAACGGTAGAGAGAATACAAAATCACCACCTCAACCTAACCCTTTAGTAAAAATCCCTTCCCCCTTCCTGAACAAAACCCCCACCCAACACAAATCTTGTTTACCCTTCCTCAAGACAAGTCCTTCTCCAACCTCTCCAAATCCCCAGTCCCAGCACAATCCCCCTTCTTTCCCATCCTAGCACTTATCCCCACGCCCCTCGATTCACCCTCCCAACACAAATCCTCTTCCCCTCCTGGCACAATCCCCCCCCCCCCCCACCAATACCCCTCTCAGAATGAATCCTATTCCACCCCCAAATCCTCCCTCCTAGCACAACCCCCTTTTCTAGTACAAATGCTCCCCCACCCAATTCCCCCCTCTCCAAATATCCCCAGCACAAATCCTCTTTCCCCCCAAACCCCATTCCCAGCACAACAAATCCCAACATATTTCTTCTCCCAGCAAAAAAATCACCCCCACCCCAGTCGCTCTTCTAGTACAGATCTTCCCAGTGTAAATTTTACCCCATTTTTAGCACAAATTCTCTTCCCCAAATCCCCTCCCAGCACAAATCCACTTTCCCCTAAATACCATACAACATCACAAGTCCGCTGCCATGTTCTGTCATAAATCCTTCCACCAAAATACCCCTTCCCAGTACAACCCCCCCCCCAAACACAGACCCTCCCCCTTCTAATACAAATCAATTAACACTACTTCTCAACTGTCCTGCTTTTAGTGGGACCTAACTGAGATAAGAACAAAAGCTAGCAAATCCGGACTAAGGGCCAGTGCTCACCAGCATGCAGTGCAGGAAATCTGTGGTTTGAATGTGTTTCCTGCACCGCATTCAAAATGCACTGCAGTTGCGATCTGCTGTGGGTGTCAATGTTACCTCAATGACAGCCCAAATTCAGGTCACAAATGTAATATGCTTGCTTGCACCAGATTTTATGGTACTGCAGTACCATGTGATCCTGTCCCTCTGCGTTTTATAACTCTTGGTGCAGTCCAGCACAGGTTCAGCCCTTCAAAACAAATTGGCTGAAATTGCACTGCATCTGAAATGAATGTGGATTGCACAGGAATGCACAGTATGTTCCTGTGTGATGTGATTCATGGTGTGAATTGGCCTGATTGGAGAATTGGAGAAACCTCCTGCCACCTTGCCCTACTAACTTGCCTGGCAGGGCGGCACTGGGGGCACCTGGGGCTATCCTCCACATCTCTAGAGGGGTGCCCAGGGTTCCAGATGCCATATTTGTCCCCTGTGTAACTGCCAGCAACTCTTTGATTTCAGGGGGGGGGGGGAGTTACTGAGAAGATACTGAATGTCCTAGGGTTTTTTTTGGGAGGAGAGACAATGTTTGCTGGAGAGGTGGGGCGGCTGGTAAGATTTCACATCCAACCCCCCCCTCATAGTGCAAGTCCTCTCTCCTCCCAAAACCCCCCTGCCTAGGGCATACAATATCTTCTCAGAACCCCCCCCCCCTTCCCCAAAATCACTGCAAGTATTTATTTTCAACTGGTCTCCCTCACCTTCCTTTCTTGTGTTCCCTCTCCCAATATCTCCCCCCCCCCCCCCTCACAAGTGTCATCTATAGTATATTATTCACAGACCTCTGATCAGTGGGGAACATGTACAGTGATGTTTCTCCTCCTCGGGTCGGCTCCTCCTGTCTGTGTGCAGCAATACATCAGAGCCGAGGGAGAAGGAGTAGGATGAGGAGGAAACTGCGGCTTAAAGTGTGAAAGCCGCCCGGCGAAGTGAGATGCCAGGTGCCATGTGGAGCGGATATCGCAACGCGTGGGAAACCAAACACCCTGCACAAGCTTTGGGGTGGGTGACACCGGTGCCCACGCTAGCACGCTCCTGCAAGTGACTGGAGACAAGTGTCGGAACTTGTTCTGACATTTACTCTGCTCCAGGATCCAGCCTGGATTTGCCTGAGATAACAGCTAATCCGGGAGGTATGGGAATTTACCACCCCCACCACCCTGGCGCCCTCAGGCGGCTGCCTGAGCTGCCTTATGGTGGTGCCGGCCCTGATGACAGGATATGTTAAAATCAAATTCCAGTTAGCCTGCTCCTGTAAATTTGCTCATATATATCAAAATGTAAGATTACTAGACTGATTGCTAATAATTATACTATCTATACATCCTTCCCATATAATGCTATATGGCCATCCATCAAACTATAGCTTCCCTGGAATATCATAAATAGTAGGAATTGCAACTGCAAGGATGATTATCTTAAATAGACCGAACAGGCTTGTCCTGAAAAATCCTTGTCATACGTGTCATGATCCATTCTTTCTAGGAAAGATCTGACATACACATTTGCAGAAAGAGGCTTGGAGCAGGACTAAATGATTTAGGCAGCAAATAGTCACATGGTTGTAGGTGGTAAGGTCATGCTGTTTGGACTAGACATATCCCAAAATCAACTTCATTGCTCCATGATCCAAAGAAATATGAACTGAGTAAGAGCAATTGACACTGTCACTTGTGGTCCAGAGGAGGTAGACTGATGGTTTGCAGACTTTTCTGTAGACTATATGGTTTCACACAGACACAACTGCTATATCACAGTCACAATCTTCATCCCCTTTTGGGTAGGGAACAATACTCCTTAGGTAATGTATGTTGTCATAGGGCATTTCCCATATTTAGCAACTGTTAGTATAGACAAAATTTCTGTAAGAGCGTATAGTACTTATCAGATAGTTGTCATCAATGGCAGATTGCTTTCACTGGATATCACCACTATCATTAACAGTTCCATATTCCATAAGAGCCTGGATGGCCAAAGAAGCAGGCAGCTGGACAGAAATTGTGCCTGACCGTAAATTGAGCCTCTGAAGCAGCTGGGACACCCAGTGAAACCAGTCAGGCTCAATTTCTGTTCAGCTGTCTGCTCCCTTGGCCATCCAGGCTCCTATGCAATATGGGACTGTCTATGTCAATTATTCTTACTCCCAGTTCATATTTCTTTGGTTCATGGAGCAATGAAGTTGATTTTGGGATATGTCTAGTCCAAACAGCATGACCTCACCACCTACACCCAAGTGACTATTCGCTGCATAAATCATTTAGTCCTGCTCCAAGTCTCTTTTTGCAAATGTGTATGGCAGATCTTTCCTAGAAAGAGTGCATCATGACAAGTATGACAAGGACTTTTCAGGACAAGCCTGTTTGGCCTATTTAAGATATACATCCTTGCAGCTGAAATTCTTACTATTTATGGTAGTCCAGGGAATCCATATGTTTGATTGATGGCCATATAGCACAATATGAGATGAATGTATGGATAGTATAATAATTTGAAAACAGTCTAAAAATCTTACATTTTGATATAAATGAGGAAATGTACAGCAGCAGGCTAGCTGGAATTTGAATTTAACATGTCCTGTGATGTGTGCTATACAGTATATTTGGATTTTATTTTTCTACAAAAAAGGCAAGTTTTATATGCAAATGGTAGTAGCCGCACATTTACCACCCTCCTCTCTCTTTTTCAATTAAAAATACTACAATGTTGGCAACTTTATATTGAAAAGGTATTTACAGAATTGATGTTTGAGATAAATTCTTTTGAAATAATAGGTAGGGGTGGAGTGTATACCCATTTTGGAGTGTGAGTATGTTGAATTAGTAATTTGTGGAGTAGCTCCCCCTATCTCATCGTCATCAGGAAGTCTAATCTGCAAAATGCATTGTGGTCGGTACACTATCTAAACTTCCAGTTAACCAGCGACGTCACTTCCTGCACTACTGTGGAACGCATGCCGGCCTCGAACTCGAAGTGCTGAAGCGAAGGTTGAGAGAGTCAGATGTTTTGACGGAGGGGGATGCAATTGTAAATCTTGGCGGTTCCTACCTGTGCCGGTCTGAGCATTTCTTTTGTAAGCATTCTAATCTAGAACATTTTATTGGTCCATTCAATAAAACTGAGTTATACGATTATTTGTCCTTGTTCTTTGCCTTCATGTATTTTGGTTGTTGGAGAGGAGAGAGAAATCCATAAGATCTGGTATCTAGTGATCTGGGAAGGTGCTTTTTATCTCGTTGGTTGGAGAGGGGAGAGAACGTTATCCCCAAAGATTTGATATCCAGTGATCTGGAAAGGCGATATAGGTCCCAGTGGCCTGGGACCATCTGGTGAGCATTCAAGTGTGGATTGGCTCACGAGATGGATAGAGGTTTTAAATCTTCAGTCACGGTATTGGGCAGACCACTTACCATCATATCTGTAATTCATGGACTATTTTTATTCATTTTATAATTTTTCTATATAAGGAATTGTTGAACTTTATACCTTTGTATTCACCTTTTTTATTTTTTTTTATGCACAGTGTTTTGCACATTGATATTTAATAATTTATTGTGATACTGTTATATATGAATTATATGTACGTTAACACTTTACAACTACACTTATAGGTAGTGTCACATATATTATATGTACTTCTATGGATAGATAGTCCACAGGAGATTGGCACATATCATCACATTTTATGTTGGTATTTTTGCAGATGCAAATTTTAGGAAACATCGTCATACTTTTAATATTAATTTTTTTTCAAGATTTATGTGTGATTCACATTTGAAGGGGCAGCAGTTTTCTTATTACGTTTTTTTATTAAGGATTATTTTGGAGTTGGGTACTAGGTGCCTACACCTGGTTTACACAGCCCCAGTGCTTGTGCACAAAACACTGTACCTTTGTCAGCTTGACTGTTTTCCCTGCAGGTCCCAGCTGCTACATCCTCACAGGCTCGGGCCTTTGTCTGTCCGGACCTAGACAGTATGGTGCAACGTGCACCTCACAGCTCCCTTCACACTCGGGCTCCGTTGGAAGGGTGAGGCCACTGACCTCTAACTCTGTCTCCAACATAAACCCAGCACACAGCTGCACCATTAGTGTGCCTGTTTCCTAGAAAATCTGGCCCAGGCTGCCAAATTAAATTAAGTGGCACAGGCTCAACCTGCCACAGAATGTAGTAAAGGATGTGCAAAAATACTATTGGAAGCCTTAAAAAATTACATAGCTTTAGAATTTAACAGGAAAAACTGAGATTTGCATTTAACTTATTTGCCTAATTGCCTATATAGTCAGATCTACTAATTAAAATGACATAAGGTTCTCACTGAGGGTAACTTTTGGTTATGAATTTTTCTTAAAATGCTCAGTGAAATGCAAGGTCCACTTATTAGATCAGGGTAAGTTATTTGTTGAAATTACTGCATAAGTACCTATAAGGAAAAAGTTAGAATATGTATTTACCTTATCCCATTTTCTAGCCTTGGAGCCTAAGTAAAGGTGAGAGTGATGTCATGCTACTTCCAGTGATATCCTGGGAAGGATGCAATCTTGCATTTGGCTAGAGCAGTGAAGGCAAACCTTGGCACCTGATGTTTTGGAACTACATTTCCCATGATGCGCATGCACTCTGCAATGTAGTTGAGCATTAGGGATGATCGAACTTTTGAAAAGTTCGGTTCGACCAGAACACCCGAACTTCACGAAAGTTCGGTTCGGATTTCAGAACCCCATTGAAATCAATGGGACCCGAACTTCTGTAATCAAAAAACACAATTTTTAAGCCCTAAAACCCAATAAATGCCCCTAAAAAGTGCCTAGGGTTCTGGGTCATGCCCCAGGGACTATTAATCACACAAAAAAAAGTTCTTAAAAATTGTCGTTTTTGATAGATTATTGAATTATTGAATTATTGAAAAAATTAAAAAAAAAAAAAAAAAAAAGAGATTTCTTTGGATTTAGTGTCTGGGGGGTCTAAAAGGTGTACCTGTGGAGTTTCAGCTCTGTAGCATGTCCAGAACCAGAATTACAGCATACCAAACCTTCAAAAATGACTTTTTTGCTTAACCGCACCTTTCTTTTGCTCCTAATCAACGGCTCAGCCAATGTGTATGATGGGGACATAATGCAGTGCACTGGGAACAAGATTAGAGGTTTTTTTGGAAAAAGGTGCTGTCTCTTTAAATGTGCATATAATTAACGGGTGTATTTCCACAATGGGGCTTTTATTACCAAATGTTTCAAGAAGTCCAAAGATGTATGTAATTGCACTTTATTTCATGTAAAATGGTGTTTGGTGCACTTTAACTTGAAATCTCACAAGAAACAGACATATATGCACGGATACATTGAGGGTTAGGGGTAGGGGCCACAATGTAGTGCAGAGTGAACAAGATTAGAGATGTTTTGGATGAATACTGTTGTCTCTTGACTTTGAATAGAAGTAAAGGATGCTTAAAAATTGGGCATTTGGTGGTGCGGACGATGCCTTGACACCATATCCCTATGAAAGTGCTGGTAATGAAAGCAATAATTGCCTTTGTAAGGAAAAAAATTACAATGATATGCATCTGTGTGACAGGTGCGCAAAAATTGTTGTTTGGGTGTTGGCGGAGCCATACCACTGTAAGCCCAAAGAGCTGGTGTTGAAGAAGGCTTAAAATTATGAAGGTGTGCACCTGTGGAACAGGTGCGCAAACATGGTAGTTTTGGTGTTGGCGGAGCCTCCCCACCATAACCCCAAAGAGCTGGCTTTGAAGGAGGCCCAAAAATTGTAAAGGTGTGCACCTGTGGAACAGGTTCGCAAACATGGTAGTTTTTGTTTAGCATAGCCTCCCCACCTTAACCCCAAAGAGCTGGTGTTGAAGGAGGCCCAAAAATTGTAAAGGTGTGCACCTGTGGAACAGGTGCGCAAACATTGTAGTTTTTGTTTTAGCATAGCCTCCACACCTTAACCCCAAAGAGCTGGCGTTGAAGGAGGCCCAAAAATTGTAAAGGTGTGCACCTGTGGAACAGGTGCGCAAACATTGTAGTTTTTGTTTTAGCATAGCCTCCCCACCTTAACCCCAAAGAGCTGGTGTTGAAGGAGGCCCAAAAATTGTAAAGGTGTGCACCTGTGGAACAGGTGCGCAAACATTGTCGTTTTTGTTTTAGCATAGCCTCCCCACCTTAACCCCAAAGAGCTGGTGTTGAAGGAGGCCCAAAAATTGTAAAGGTGTGCACCTGTGGAACAGGTGCGCAAACATTGTCGTTTTTGTTTTAGCATAGCCTCCCCACCTTAACCCCAAAGAGCTGGTGTTGAAGGAGGCCCAAAAATTGTAAAGGTGTGCACCTGTGGAACAGGTGCGCAAACATTGTAGTTTTTGTTTTAGCATAGCCTCCCCACCTTAACCCCAAAGAGCTGGCGTTGAAGGAGGCCCAAAAATTGTAAAGGTGTGCACCTGTGGAACAGGTGCGCAAACATTGTAGTTTTTGTTTTAGCATAGCCTCCCCACCTTAACCCCAAAGAGCTGGTGTTGAAGGAGGCCAAAAAATTGTAAAGGTGTGCACCTGTGGAACAGGTGCGCAAACATTGTCGTTTTTGTTTTAGCATAGCCTCCCCACCTTAACCCCAAAGAGCTGGTGTTGAAGGAGGCCCAAAAATTGTAAAGGTGTGCACCTGTGGAACAGGTGCGCAAACATTGTCGTTTTTGTTTTAGCATAGCCTCCCCACCTTAACCCCAAAGAGCTGGTGTTGAAGGAGGCCCAAAAATTGTAAAGGTGTGCACCTGTGGAACAGGTGCGCAAACATTGTCGTTTTTGTTTTAGCATAGCCTCCCCACCTTAACCCCAAAGAGCTGGTGTTGAAGGAGGCCCAAAAATTGTAAAGGTGTGCACCTGTGGAACAGGTGCGCAAACATTGTCGTTTTTGTTTTAGCATAGCCTCCCCACCTTAACCCCAAAGAGCTGGTGTTGAAGGAGGCCCAAAAATTGTAAAGGTGTGCACCTGTGGAACAGGTGCGCAAACATTGTCGTTTTTGTTTTAGCATAGCCTCCCCACCTTAACCCCAAAGAGATGGTGTTGAAGGAGGCCCAAAAATTGTAAAGGTGTGCACCTGTGGAACAGGTGCGCAAACATTGTCGTTTTTGTTTTAGCATAGCCTCCCCACCTTAACCCCAAAGAGCTGGTGTTGAAGGAGGCCCAAAAATTGTAAAGGTGTGCACTGTGGAACAGGTGCGCAAACATTGTCGTTTTTGTTTTAGCATAGCCTCCCCACCTTAACCCCAAAGAGCTGGTGTTGAAGGAGGCCCAAAAATTGTAAAGGTGTGCACCTGTGGAACAGGTGCGCAAACATTGTCGTTTTTGTTTTAGCATAGCCTCCCCACCTTAACCCCAAAGAGCTGGTGTTGAAGGAGGCCCAAAAATTGTAAAGGTGTGCACCTGTGGAACAGGTGCGCAAACATTGTCGTTTTTGTTTTAGCATAGCCTCCCCACCTTAACCCCAAAGAGCTGGTGTTGAAGGAGGCCCAAAAATTGTAAAGGTGTGCACCTGTGGAACAGGTGCGCAAACATTGTCGTTTTTGTTTTAGTATAGCCTCCCCACCTTAACCCCAAAGAGCTGGTGTTGAAGGAGGCCCAAAAATTGTAAAGGTGTGCACCTGTGGAACAGGTGCGCAAACATTGTCGTTTTTGTTTTAGTATAGCCTCCCCACCTTAACCCCAAAGAGCTGGTGTTGAAGGAGGCCCAAAAATTGTAAAGGTGTGCACCTGTGGAACAGGTGCGCAAACATTGTCGATTTTGTTTTAGCATAGCCTCCCCACCTTAACCCCAAAGAGCTGGTGTTGAAGGAGGCCCAAAAATTGTAAAGGTGTGCACCTGTGGAACAGGTGCGCAAACATTGTCGTTTTTGTTTTAGCATAGCCTCCCCACCTTAACCCCAAAGAGCTGGTGTTGAAGGAGGCCCAAAAATTGTAAAGGTGTGCACCTGTGGAACAGGTGCGCAAACATTGTCGTTTTTGTTTTAGCATAGCCTCCCCACCTTAACCCCAAAGAGCTGGTGTTGAAGGAGGCCCAAAAATTGTAAAGGTGTGCACCTGTGGAACAGGTGCGCAAACATTGTCGTTTTTGTCATAACCAAAATGAGGTTCTGTGAACGTAAAGAGAATGAGAGGAGGGTTTGAGGGTGGCACCATGGTCCAGGCTTAAACTGAGGCTCAACTGCCACATCACAACGATAGCCTAGTCTACAAGGTCTGCATCAGGTGCATCAAAGCTTGATATCCACGACTGATTCATCTTAATGAATGTCAAACGGTCGACTGAGTCGGTGGAGAGTCTAGTTCGATGGTCTGTGACGAATCCTCCTGCTGCGCTGAATGCCCGTTCCGATAGGACACTGGAAGCAGGGCAGGCCAACAACTCCATGGCATACTGGGCCAGTTCTGGCCAGTGGTCTAATCTTAAGACCCAGTATGCCAGTGGATCGGATTCGTCACATGAAAAGCCCTCTGTGTCACTTTGTGCCCGCACGTAATCGTCCACCATGTGATGCAGACGGTGTCGATGCGATGTGGCAGCTGAGAGGCCTGGGCGGTGAGGACTAAAAAAAGACCGAAAGGCATCCGTCAACCGCACGCCTTCTCCAACGCTCCTCTCGTGACCACCAGTAGAATCCATGGTAGGTTGTCCCCGCCCCTGCACCCTACGGGAGTCGGGGAACATGTTCACCAGATTCCTCTTGAGACTGTCCTCAAGGGATTTGATCCTGTGGACTCTATGGGTGGATGGGAAAAGCTCCGAGACTTTACACTTGTACCGGGGGTCAAGTAGGGTGGCCAACCAATAGTGGTTAGTCTCTTTAATGGCCTTGATTCTGGGGTCCTTTCGCAGGCTCTGGAGCATGATGTTTCCCATGCGTCGCAAATTAGCGAAGGCCTGAGAAGCTGACTCCTCGGGGTCACTCATAACGACATTATCTTCAACGGGCTCCTCCTCCTCCCAGCCACGTACTACTCCAAAGTGTCCCGAGGGAGTCAAACTAGGCCTTGCAGATTGCCGCATGTCTTCCTCCTCCTCCTCCTCAAACCCTGCAAAAGTTCCCGCAGAATCGTCCTCCTCCTCCTCTTCCACCCCTGGATCCTGCTCAGGCCTCTGGGAGCTAGGCATAATGGGGTCAGGATTCTCAGGATAAAGGGGGCCTTGAGAGGCAAGGAAGTCCTCCTCTTCCTCCTGCTGCTCTGCCTCCAGTGCCCTGTCCATAATGCCACGCAGAGTGTGCTCCAACAAAAACAGTACCGGTAGGGTGTCACTGATGCATGCGCTGTCCCGGCTGACCATCCTTGTGGCCTCCTCAAATGGCGAGAGGACAGCGCATGCATCCTTAATCAAAAGCCACTGCCGTGGTGAAAAGAAGCCCAGGCGCGCAGAGCCAGTGCTGGTGCCGTACTCGCATAGGTATTCATTGAGGGCCCTCTGCTGCGTGTACAGGCGCTGCAGCATAGCCAAGGTGGAGTTCCAGCGGGTGGGCATGTCACAGATGAGGCGGTGTACCGGCAGGTGAAACTCGCGCTGCACTTCGGCCAAACGTGCAGTGGCACTGTACGACCGCCTGAAGTGACTGCACACCCTTCTTGCCGTCCTTAGCACATCCTGCATTCCCGGGTACGAGTTCAAAAACCGCTGTACCACGAGATTCAGGACATGCGCCAGGCATGGCACATGGGTTAACTTTCCCTGACCAAGGGCGGCCAGGAGGTTTGACCCATTATCAGTAACCACCATCCCTGGCTGCAGCTGGCGTGGTGTCAACCACCTCTGGGCCTGTGCCTGCAGAGCCCCAAGAATCTGAGGGGCAGTGTGCTGCCTGTCCCCTAGACACACAAGCTGCAGCACTGCGTGACACCTTTTGGCCTGAGACATAGAATAGCCCTTTGAACGTTTACGTGGTATCTCATCATATTCAAAGGACCATTCTGCAGAGGAGGACATGGAGGAGGTAGAGGAGGAGGAGCAGGAGGGGGTAGAAGTGATCGATCTACCCGGATCAGCGACACCACCAGCTGTTTGCAGACGTGGGGGCAACACTGGCTGCAGCACCGAGCCCTGGCTACAATCCCTTCCACTGGCAAGCAGTGTCACCCAGTGAGCAGTGACAGAAATGTACCGTCCCTGCCCATGTTTGCTTGACCAAGTGTCAGCCGTCAAGTGTATCTTACGGCTGACTGACTTGGCCAGGGACGACGCTACATTGCCTTCCACATGTTGGTATAGGGATGGCAGGGCCTTACGGGAAAAGTAATGCCGACTTGGCACCTGCCACTGTGGAACTGCACATTTTGCGAAGTCACGGAAGGGAGCAGACTCTACCAGGTTAAATGGTAATAGTTGCAGAGCCAGTAGTTTAGCCAAACTACTGTTTAGACGCTGGGCATGTGGGTGGCGGGGAGTATACATTTTTTTTCGTTCCAGCATGTGTGGAATCGAAATTTGGCGTCTAGATGATACAGCTGGTGGTGTGCTGGAGGTAGATGCGACACTGCCTGCTATATCATCATCCCTGCCAGTGGAGGCTGCCAACAGGTGACGAGTGACTATAGCAGGGCCAGGAACAGACTGATGTGCAGGTGGAGCAGGTGGAGCAGATGGAGCATGAGGAGGAGCGCGAGGAGAACTAGGAGGCCGACTGACCAATCTTTGGCCCTTTTGTGGGTTCTTTAAATGCTCCTGCCAACGGGCCGAGTGGTGGGTTGTCAAATGCCTGTTTAGGCAGCTTGTACCCAGGTGGTTGACATTTTTGCCACGTTTTATACCCTTCTTACAAATCTTGCAGATCGCAACTGTTTTATCTGCATGGGATGTCTCAAAAAAGGCCCAGCAAGATGAGGTGTGTATAGTGGCCCGGGAGACAACAGGTGCGGCCTTAGATGGAGTAGGCCGTCTGCTCTCCCCTCTTGCTTGCTCTGCCTCCTCCTCAACCTCAGACCCAACATCTGACTCCATCAAAGACTGAGCATCAGGCCTGGCCTGGGAGACAACAGGTGCGGCCTTAGATGGAGCGGACCGTCTGCTCTCCCCTCTTGTTTGCTCTGCCTCCTCCTCAACCTCAGACCCAACATCTGATTCTATCAAAGACTGAGCATCAGGCCTGGCCTGGGAGACAACAGGTGCGGCCTTAGATGGAGCGGGCCGTCTGCTCTCCCCTCTTGTTTGCTCTGCCTCCTCCTCAAACTCAGACCCAACATCAGACTCCATAAAGGACTGAGCATCAGGCTGGAGTAGATGGCCGACACTGTGGTCAAACAGCTCAGCTGACTCCTCTGCCATGTCTGAAATTGGGTCTAAGGGAGGACATGAGGTGGACATGGACTCATCTGTATTTGTTCTGACAACTGCAGAAGACTGACCACTTTTCTCTGCCTGGGTCACTGTAGTTGCAGATGATGCCGATGATGAGGGTTTGTTCATATAGTCCACCACCTCCTGTACATACTGTGGACGTATAGCTTGGCCACTGCCGGAGAACAATCCAAATGGTGGCCTGGCTGAGGACTGACCACCACGTCCACCCCTGCCTCTAGACACCCTAGAAGCTGTGCCCCTTTCCGCAGCAGGGCCACGTATGCCTTTTCTTGGTCTACCAGGCATATTTCTCAATGATGCGTTGGCAACTGTGTGCGGTGAAAAACGCACACTGCTATGCGACCCACAGTTGTCGCTGGATACAGCACAGCAGTTGCGTGTCACGCACAGTTGCAAAGGCTTTTGTACAGTGCACCTAACGCTTTGAACAACAGGCGTTAAGTTGTCACTGATGCGTTGGCAACTGTGTGCGGTGAAAAACGCACACTGCTATGCGACCCACAGTTGTCGCTGGATACAGCACAGCAGTTGCGGTTCACGCACAGTAGCAAAGCCTTTTGCACAGTGGACCTAACGCTTTGAACAACAGGCGTTAGGTTGTCACTGATGCGTTGGCAACTGTGTGCGGTGAAAAACGCACACTGCTATGCGACCCACAGTTGTCGCTGGATACAGCACAGCAGTTGCGTGTCACGCACAGTTGCAAAGGCTTTTGTACAGTGGACCTAACGCTTTGAACAACAGGCGTTAAGTTGTCACTGATGCGTTGGCAACTGTGTGCGGTGAAAAACGCACACTGCTATGCGACCCACAGTTGTCGCTGGATACAGCACAGCAGTTGCGGTTCACGCACAGTAGCAAAGCCTTTTGCACAGTGGACCTAACGCTTTGAACAACAGGCGTTAGGTTGTCACTGATGCGTTGGCAACTGTGTGCGGTGAAAAACGCACACTGCTATGCGACCCACAGTTGTCGCTGGATACAGCACAGCAGTTGCGTGTCACGCACAGTTGCAAAGGCTTTTGTACAGTGCACCTAACGCTTTGAACAACAGGCGTTAAGTTGTCACTGATGCGTTGGCAACTGTGTGCGGTGAAAAACGCACACTGCTATGCGACCCACAGTTGTCGCTGGATACAGCACAGCAGTTGCGGTTCACGCACAGTAGCAAAGCCTTTTGCACAGTGGACCTAACGCTTTGAACAACAGGCGTTAGGTTGTCACTGATGCGTTGGCAACTGTGTGCGGTGAAAAACGCACACTGCTATGCGACCCACAGTTGTCGCTGGATACAGCACAGCAGTTGCGTGTCACACACAGTTGCAAAGGCTTTTGTACAGTGCACCTAACGCTTTGAACAACAGGCGTTAAGTTGTCACTGTATTTTGCTGCCTAGCAAGCACGTATACCTGCTGTGATAGAGCAGCACTGTGCCACGTGCTCACTAAACAGAACCCTCACACTTTCCCTACAGAAACTAAATTTTCAAATCTAACTAATGTAGTACAAAGTTCCCTAACTACACTAGATATCCCTTTCCACTAAATAGAAAGCTCCATACAGCAGAAGACTGACACTGTCCCTTAAGTTTTTTTTTTTTTTTTTTAACTCTAAGAACCAGCACAATCGCTGTATCTAACTACACTGGCTGTAAGCTAAATACAATTCTGCTATATGGAGCTTTAGAACCACTCGATATGTAGGAAATGTAGTGTAGCAAGCAGGAGTCAGACAGAACTGCTTCAACTCTCTTCAACAGGCTCTGGATAACTGTGCTAGGGGTTAGGCGGGGCCATCTTATATAGTGTGGGGCGTATTCACTCCTGATTGGCCTCTGGTCCCCGTAGTCACTCCAATCACGTTCCTAGGAGACTCCTGCCCCCTCATTGGCTTTTGCAGACGTTTCTGGGCCAATCACGGGCTTTTAAAGCCCAGTTCCTGTCCCAGTGCATTGTGGGCGGTTCTGGTGGCCGAATACCGAACTTTTGCCGCAAAAAGTTCGGTATTCGGCCGAATATCGAACATCCAATGTTCGGGTCGAACCGATGGTCGACCCGAACCGTTCGATCATCCCTATTGAGCATCATGGGAAATGTTGTTCCAAAATATCTGGGGTGCCAAGGTTCGCCATCACTGGGCTACAGTGTCTTCTCAGGAGATTTGTGGAACTCATTCGTCAGGAATCTCACCAGAAGGACAGTGAAATGACACCCTGCAATGCAGAAGATGGAGGTAAAGTTAAATATTTATTCTAACTTTTTACCCCACAGGTACATTTTTCTCATAAGCAGAAGTTACATTTTTCTGAAAGGTATGCTTTAAGAAGCAATGCTGTAAGAACATTGAAAATGTAAAATATTGGGAAATGATTGCTCTGTTGCTTATGTAAATAAAGGTATTGACTAGGGTTGAGCGAACACCTAGATGTCCGTGTTCGACGGGTTCGGCCGAACTTTAAAAAAAAGTCCGGGTCCGTGTCCCGGACTTTTACCGAACTTTTCCCGGACACCGAACCCCATTGAAGTCAATGGGGACCCGAACTTTAAGGCACTAAAATGGCTCTAAAACACCAAAGGAAAGGGCTAGAGTGCTGCAAATGGCAGCAAAACGTAATTAAGAGCATGGCAAGTGCTCTGCAAACAAATGTGGATAGGGAAATAACTTAAAACAACAAAAAAAAACTGAAAAATAAAACAATGTTCTTCTTCATCTCTGAAGGACGAGGCCCATATGGAGTAGGAGGGAGGTTGAGGTGGTGGTGGATGTGGCGGTGACTAGACATATGCCGGTTTTCGGTAATTCGATATATCGCGGTATTGCATAGCCACGGTATTGTTATTGTGGCATTTTTAAAATACCGAGTTTCTCTGTCAAGTCTGCCTGACTTGTGAATTGATACATTTCAGTGAGCTGGATGACTCATTCACTCACTCAGCTAACACCTTTCAGCATTAAGTCTCCTAACTATAAACAAAAATGATTACATTTGTATCTTTTCCTTCCCTCTGCCAGGGAGAAAGGAAGTTTAACCTCTTAAAGACTGGATCTTTTTCTGACACTTGCTGTTTGCAAGTTAAAATCAGTTTTTTTTTTGCTAGAAAAGTACTTAGAACCCCCAAACATTTTATATATTTTTTTAGCAGAGACCCTACAGAATAAAATGGCGATTGTTGTAATATTTTATGTCACACTGTATTT
The DNA here is from genome assembly GCF_965119305.1 of Pelophylax lessonae. Lineage (NCBI taxonomy): Eukaryota > Metazoa > Chordata > Amphibia > Anura > Ranidae > Pelophylax > Pelophylax lessonae. The sequence goes on along the minus strand of NC_138772.1, from coordinate 372,300,070 downwards.
GCGCAGCAGTCTTTCAAACGCAATGATTAGACTTTAATGAATAAAAAAAAAAAAAAAAAACGTAACAGTAAAGTTATCCCAATTTTTTTTTTTTTTGTTACACAGAGAATCGTGAGAGAATCGTGATCTTTATTCCAAGCTAAAAAATCGTGATTCTCATTTTGGCCAGAATCGTGCAGCTCTAATAAATATATATATACACACACACACGCCTAGCAGCCCACATTACATTATTATATAGCCATCAAGCAGTGTCTGGCCTACCTGGTGATGACTGGTCCTGGCGCTCTGATCCGATGGCCTGGTCTTTAAAGGGGCAAATCCTTGCGATCCAGAAGTGGTTAAACCTGCAGGAGGACCGGTGTTTTTATCTATTAATGACTTTACTATTGCTTTAGGCCTGGTTCACATGTATGCGGGTTGGTGGTTCACATGTATGCGGGTTGGCGGTTCACATGTATGCGGGTTGGCGGCCCACATTTGCACAGGCATAGCAGCCCATTGATTTGAACGGGCTGCTATGCCCTCATTTTCCGCAGAAAAAAGGTGCATGCAGCATTTTTTTTAAATTCAGTGGCCTTGAAATCCATCCTGCTTTTGCACCATGCGACTAACCTGCAGTTCCTGCTCTGGCAAGCTTTCTGCATTTTTTGTATACGTGGGCACGGCATTTAAAAATAAACAGTTTGCGTGTGCAGCAACGGCAGGTAAGTCGCATGGTGCAAAAGAAGGATGGATTTCATGGCCACTGCATTTTTTAAAATTCTGCATGCACCTTTTTTCAGCTGAAAACGCAGGCATAGCAGCTCAAGCCCATTCACATCAATGGGCTGCTATGCCTGTGCAAATGTGGGCCCCCAACCCGCATACATGTGAACCAGGCCTAAAGCAATAGTAAAGTCATTAATAGATAAAAACACCGGTCCTCCTGCAGGTTTAACCAATTAATGACTTTACTATTGCTTTAGGCCTGGTTCACATGTATGCGGGTTGGGGGCCCACATTTGCACAGGCATAGCAGCCCATTGATGTGAATGGGCTTGAGCTGCTATGCCTGCGTTTTCAGCTGAAAAAAGGTGCATGCAGAATTTAAAAAAATGCAGTGGCCATGAAATCCATCCTTCTTTTGCACCATGCGACTTACCTGCCGTTGCTGCACACGCAAACTGTTTATTTTTAAATGCCGTGCCCACGTATACAAAAAATGCAGAAAGCTTGCCAGAGCAGGAACTGCAGGTTAGTCGCATGGTGCAAAAGCAGGATGGATTTCAAGGCCACTGAATTTTAAAAAAATGCTGCATGCACCTTTTTTCTGCGGAAAATGAGGGCATAGCAGCCCATTCAAATCAATGGGCTGCTATGCCTGTGCAAATGTGAACCACCAACCCGCATACATGTGAACCAGGCCTAAAGCAATAGTAAAGTAATTTATAAACAACACCTCCTTCAGGTTTAACCACTTCTTGACCACAAGGATTTGCCCTCTTAATGACCAGGCCATCGGATCGGAGCCGAGCGCCAGAACCAGTTATCACCAGTTAGGCCAGACACTGCTTGATGACCTATTTTAGGCCTGGTTCACAGAGTCTGTACTGACTGACTATATAATAATGTGCATAAGTGAACCAAAGCCCCTAAATTCAGCAATGAAATTGAAGTGAGGTGGAAATTTAATAATTTAAATTTAATAATAGAATACCGTGATAATACCGTATACCGTGGCAAAACCTTAATCAATTAATCGCAGCATGAAAATCTGATACCGTCACAAGCCTAGCGGTGACATAGGCGTGCGCACAGGGTGTGCTGGGTGTGCCTGGGCACACCCTAATCACCTAGGGCACATAGCATTGCCAGTGAGGAGATGGGAAAGATCTCCCTGGGACCTGCTCTGCTCTATTTCTCCTTGCCTACAGGTACATGGCCCCGATACATTACTCTCCCTGCTGGCAAACACATGCATGTGTATTTCAACTTTGGGGTGCACACCTTAATGCAATAGGCTGCGCACACCTATGGGCGGTGTAGGTGGAAGCGGCGGTGGAGGAGGACCAGGGCCGGATTAACAGCATCATGGGCTTGGTGCTGAGGATTTTGAAGGGCCTTAAGGGCCGTGCCTTGCCATGCACCCAGAGGAGGAAGGGTGCAGCCATGCATGCCTAATTCAACATGGGATGCTGTCTCTGAAGCCCATAAACACATCCATGCATCGCCAACTGTCCCTCCTTGTCCGGCCTTCACGCTGTGTGGGGAGGTTCTGAGGGTGCTGCCTGGGGAAGCGAGCATAGAAGCCAGACTTCTGTGTTTACAAGTGACAGAAGAGCGGTAACAGTGAATATGGCCAACCCGGGGCCTATATAAAAGGTAGGGGCCTGGAGCTGCAGCTCCAATAGCCCCTACATTAATCTGGCCCTGAGGAGGAGGACGAGGTAGCCAACACTGCTTCTTTTCAAAAATTTTAAATGAGGGTACACCCCAAAAGAGTGAGAAAGAGCAAAAATGGAACAATGGGTGGGTAAGGTCGGTATCCATTGCTATTCTGCATAAGGTACGGAAAAGTCCCGTGGGATCCATGCCTGGTTCATTTTAATGAACGTGAGCTTGTCCACATTGTCTCTGGACAGGCGGCTGCGCTTGTCTGTTATAACGCCCCCAGCCGTGCTAAATACCCGTTCAGATAATACACTGGCTGCAGGGCACGCCAGCACCTCCAAGGCGTAAAGGGCAAGCTCAAGCCATGTGCCCAATTTGGAGACCCAGAAGTTGAAGGGGGCAGACCCGTCATTCACTACATGTAGGCGTGTGCACACATACTGCTCCACCATGTTGGTAAAATGCTGCCTCCTGCTAAGACGTTCCATCTGAGCTGCTGGTGCTGCTGTTTGTTGTGGCGTGCTGACAAAGCTTTTCCACATTTCGGCCATGCTAACCCTGCCTTCTGAGGTGCTGGCGGTGCCCTGGTTGCGTTGGCGACCTCCTCCTCCTCCTCCTCTGCCTTGTGCTTCCACTGTGGCCCCGCTGTCAGATGGGAATGCCAGCAGCATGGCGTCTACCAGCGTGCGCTTGTACTCGCGCATCTTGCGATCGCGCTCCAGTGAGTGAATTAAGGACGGTACGTTGTCCTTGTAACGGGGATCCAGCAGCGTGGCCACCCAGTAATCAGCACAAGTTAGAATGTGGGCAACTCGGCGGTCGTTGTGGAGACACTGCAGCATGTAATCGCTCATGTGTGCCAGGCTGCCCAGAGGCAACGAAAGGCTGTCCTCTGTGGGAGGTGTATCGTCCGTGTCCTCTGTATCCCCCCAGCCACGCACCAGTGATGGCCATGAGCTGGCCTGGGTGCCACCCTGCTGTGAACATGGTTCCATCTCCTCCTCCAGCTCCTCCTCCTCCTCATCCTCCTCATCCTCCAGAACTGTGCCCCTGCTGGACAATTGCGTCCCTGGCGTTTGCGTGTGCAGGAACCCACCCTCGGAGCCCCTTGCGAATGACTGCCCTGAAAGCCTTGGAAATGTTACCTCTTCATCCTCCTCCTCCTCCTCATCCTGTGCCACATCCTCTTCCATCATCGCCCGAATTGTTTTTTCAAGGAGGCATGGAAGTGGGATAGTTAAGCTGAGAACGGCGTCATTGCCACTGGCCATGTTGGTGGAGTACTCAAAACAGCGCAACAAGGCACACAGGTCTCGCATGGAGGCCCAGTTAAATTAAATAGCGGAATAGAAAATATGATCCAAAAAAAGTGTATGTATATCACACGTACACAACCACACTGGGCCCCAATTACTATTGTTTGTACCCCTAAAAGGCTAGATGAGGAGTAGGGGGAGTATGGAACAGGCAGCACCCTCAAACCTTCAGAAGTATGAGATGAACCCCAACAACTTGGAAAGGTGGATCTCTCTCACACGTACCGACACAGACTATCCCGCAATTCAATTGATCCTCAAAGGTTTTTATTGAATAGCGGAATAGGAAATATGATCAAAAAAAGTGTATGTATCTCGCACGTACACAACCACACTAGGCCCCAATTACTATTGTTTGTACCCCTAAAAGGCTAGATGAGGAGTAGGGGGGGTATGGAACAGGCAGCACCCTCAAACCTTCAGAAGTATGAGATGAACCCCAACAACTTGGAAAGGTGGATCTCTCTCACACGTACCGACACAGACTATCCCCCAATTTAACTGATCCCCAAAGGTTTTTGATTAAATAGCGGAATAGAAAATATGATCCCAAAAAAGTGTATGTATATCACACGTACACAACCACACTGGGCCCCAATTACTATTGTTTGTACCCCTAAAAGGCTAGATGAGGAGTAGGGGGAGTATGGAACAGGCAGCACCCTCAAACCTTCAGAAGTATGAGATGAACCCCAACAACTTGGAAAGGTGGATCTCTCTCACACGTACCGACACAGACTATCCCGCAATTCAATTGATCCTCAAAGGTTTTTATTGAATAGCGGAGTAGGAAATATGATCAAAAAAAGTGTATGTATCTCGCACGTACACAACCACACTAGGCCCCAATTACTATTGTTTGTACCCCTAAAAGGCTAGATGAGGAGTAGGGGGGGTATGGAACAGGCAGCACCCTCAAACCTTCAGAAGTATGAGATGAACCCCAACAACTTGGAAAGGTGGATCTCTCTCACACGTACCGACACAGACTATCCCCCAATTTAACTGATCCCCAAAGGTTTTTGATTAAATAGCGGAATAGAAAATATGATCCCAAAAAAGTGTATGTATATCACACGTACACAACCACACTGGGCCCCAATTACTATTGTTTGTACCCCTAAAAGGCTAGATGAGGAGTAGGGGGAGTATGGAACAGGCAGCACCCTCAAACCTTCAGAAGTATGAGATGAACCCCAACAACTTGGAAAGGTGGATCTCTCTCACACGTACCAACACAGACTATCCCCCAATTTAACTGATCCCCAAAGGTTTTTGATTAAATAGCGGAATAGAAAATATGATCCAAAAAAAGTGTATGTATATCACACGTACACAACCACACTAGGCCCCAATTACTATTGTTTGTACCCCTAAAAGGCTAGATGAGGAGTAGGGGGAGTATGGAACAGGCAGCACCCTCAAACCTTCAGAAGTATGAGATGAACCCCAACAACTTGGAAAGGTGGATCTCTCTCACACGTACCGACACAGACTATCCCCCAATTTAACTGATCCCCAAAGGTTTTTGATTAAATAGCGGAATAGAAAATATGATCCAAAAAAAGTGTATGTATATCACACGTACACAACCACACTAGGCCCCAATTACTATTGTTTGTACCCCTAAAAGGCTAGATGAGGAGTAGGGGGGGTATGGAACAGGCAGCACCCTCAAACCTTCAGAAGTATGAGATGAACCCCAACAACTTGGAAAGGTGGATCTCTCTCACACGTACCAACACAGACTATCCCCCAATTTAACTGATCCCCAAAGGTTTTTGATTAAATAGCGGAGTAGAAAATATGATCCCAAAAAAGTGTATGTATATCACACGTACACAACCACACTAGGCCCCAATTACTATTGTTTGTACCCCTAAAAGGCTAGGAGTAGGGGGAGTATGGAACAGGCAGCACCCTCAAACCTTCAGAAGTATGAGATGAACCCCAACAACTTGGAAAGGTGGATCTCTCTCACACGTACCAACACAGACTATCCCCCAATTTAACTGATCCCCAAAGGTTTTTGATTAAATAGCGGAATAGAAAATATGATCCAAAAAAAGTGTATGTATATCACACGTACACAACCACACTAGGCCCCAATTACTATTGTTTGTACCCCTAAAAGGCTAGGAGTAGGGGGAGTATGGAACAGGCAGCACCCTCAAACCTTCAGAAGTATGAGATGAACCCCAACAACTTGGAAAGGTGGATCTCTCTCACACGTACCAACACAGACTATCCCCCAATTTAACTGATCCCCAAAGGTTTTTGATTAAATAGCGGAATAGAAAATATGATCCCAAAAAAGTGTATGTATATCACACGTACACAACCACACTAGGCCCCAATTACTATTGTTTGTACCCCTAAAAGGCTAGGAGTAGGGGGAGTATGGAACAGGCAGCACCCTCAAACCTTCAGAAGTATGAGATGAACCCCAACAACTTGGAAAGGTGGATCTCTCTCACACGTACCAACACAGACTATCCCCCAATTTAACTGATCCCCAGAGGTTTTTGATTAAATAGCGGAATAGAAAATATGATCCCAAAAAAGTGTATGTATATCACACGTACACAACCACACTAGGCCCCAATTACTATTGTTTGTACCCCTAAAAGGCTAGGAGTAGGGGGAGTATGGAACAGGCAGCACCCTCAAACCTTCAGAAGTATGAGATGAACCTCAACAACTTGGAAAGGTGGATCTCTCTCACACGTACCAACACAGACTATCCCCCAATTTAACTGATCCCCAAAGGTTTTTGATTAAATAGCGGAATAGAAAATATGATCCCAAAAAAGTGTATGTATATCACACGTACACAACCACACTAGGCCCCAATTACTATTGTTTGTACCCCTAAAAGGCTAGGAGTAGGGGGAGTATGGAACAGGCAGCACCCTCAAACCTTCAGAAGTATGAGATGAACCCCAACAACTTGGAAAGGTGGATCTCTCTCACACGTACCAACACAGACTATCCCCCAATTTAACTGATCCCCAAAGGTTTTTGATTAAATAGCGGAATAGAAAATATGATCCCAAAAAAGTGTATGTATATCACACGTACACAACCACACTAGGCCCCAATTACTATTGTTTGTACCCCTAAAAGGCTAGATGAGGAGTAGGGGGAGTATGGAACAGGCAGCACCCTCAAACCTTCAGTATGAGATTGTGTTCACTGTACCCCACAAAGATTGAGTTCACTGCACCCCACAATGATTGTGTTCACTGCACCCCACAAAGATTGTGTTCACTGCACCTCACAAAGATTGTGTTCACTGTACCCCCCAAAGATTGTGTTCACTGCACCCCACAAAGATTCTGTTCACTGTACCCCACAAAGATTGTGTTCACTGCACCCCAAAAAGATTGTGTTCACTGCACCCCAAAAAGGATGTTGTTCACTGCACCCCAAAAAGGATGTTGTTCACTCCACCCCAAAAAGATTGTGTTCACTGCACCCCACAAAGATTGTGTTCACTGCACCCCAAAAAGATTGTGTTCACTGCACCCCAAAAATGATTTTGTTCACTGCACCCCAAAAAGGATTTTGTTCACTGCACCCCAAAAAGGATGTTGTTCACTCCACCCCAAAAAGATTGTGTTCACTGCACCCCAAAAAGATTGTGTTCACTGCACCCCACAAAGGATTTTGTTCACTGCACCCCAAAAAGATTGTGTTCACTGCACCCCAAAAAGGATGTTGTTCACTGCACCCCAAAAAGGATTTTGTTCACTGCACCCCAAAAAGATTGTGTTCACTGCACCCCACAAAGGATTTTGTTCACTGCACCCCACAAAGATTGTGTTCACTGCACACCAAAAAGGATTGTGTTCACTGCACCCCAAAAAGATTTTGTTCACTGCACCCCAAAAAGATTGTGTTCACTGCAGCCCAAAAAGATTGTGTTCACTGCAGCCCAAAAAGATTGTGTTCACTGCAGCCCAAAAAGATTGTGTTCACTGCAGCCCAAAAAGATTGTGTTCACTGCAGCTCACACACAGAAAAATGGATGTGGATCACTGACACCTGCCTATCTCCAATCCCACACCACACAGCAATATCGATTGTAGTTTGTAGAACACAGTTTCCCTAAAATTCAGCAGACTCTGTCCCTAACAGGATTGAGAAGAGATCGTAGATCAGGATTGAGTGCAGACCCCACCCCCCACACAGCAATATCGATTGTAGTTTGTAGAAGACACTGACCCTATATAATTCAGCAGACTCTATCCCTAAAATGCCTACAACTCGCCCTGCCTAAACACTCCGACCTGTCCCTCAATTCTATCCGGACACAAATGGTTTTTTCCTGCCTATCTTTCCCTAATCAGCAGCCAGCACGTTGATGTGTGCTCTGTCCCTGAATCTAAGCAGCATAATGACGCCGCTGCGGCTGCCTCGAACTTATAAAGACTTGGTCACATGCTTCAGACGGCCAATCACAGCTACTGAGACATTTGCAGGCATGGCTGGGATGGCTTAAGGCACACCAGTTAAACGATTGTTGATTGGCTGTTGAAAGCCCGCCATGAAAAGAGCGCCAAAGCATGCAAAACCCGGAAATAAAACGACCGAACACGGATTTTTACCCGAACATACAGTAAAGTGTCCGTGTCCGTGTTCGGGTACAAAAAATCCAATTATTCGGTACGAACACGAATAATACAGTCCGTGTTCGCTCAACACTAGTATTGACTTCTTCAGACTGTAGAGACTTAGTTCAAATATTATTTGTTGCATAGACATTTCACCAACCTTGGAATTGATTTTATCAAGGCTTGGCAGACTTACTGTAAGTATGTAAAAATAATCTATTTCCTGTAATATAATGCATTAGCTTGAAATTAGAAAAAAATAAATGCCTATAAATCAACACTTTCCTGTTACTGAATTTCTATTTATTCTGAAGAAACAATGAACACTATTCTTGTTTTCTATTTAGTTATTTATTTATTTTTTTACATTTGTAAAATGAATCAAACATGAGAAACATCACTCAGTCTTCAAAGCGCTTAATTTCTGCATTAAAATACAAACAGCTGTTTTATGAAAATGTTACATAGCAAAGTCATTACATCTTTAACTTTTAGAGACAAAAATCTGCTCAGGAAATATCAATTGAATGTGATAGTTTAGCACTATTGGCAAAAATAATTTGATGTTTGATTTTATTTTTATTTTTTTACGGCTTCATGTGCCAAATAGTATTATGCAAATCACACAGACTGTGCTAAGGTGATGAGCTTCAGCCCATCACCCCCAAAAACAAAAAGCAATGTGTGTTAAAGGCTGCTAGGAAGTGAGTGAGAATATTTTCATGGGGACGCTGTAATATAAAGAAGGGTTTTAGCCTCCCCTTAATCTACTAAAAAGCACATTTTAATTGGTGCATGTTCCCTTGTTGGAGGTTTTCCCACACTTCATGTCTGGATGATAATGAATGGGGAAGGTGGAGACCTCTGTTAGTTTGTGATGCTCTGTGTATCCTCAAAAGGCCACACGGAGCATCACAAACTAACAGAGGTCTCCACCTTCCCCATTCTATTCAATACCTGTCGGGTACATTAGGAGCCCAAGAAATCGTGTTCCTACAAACTCCAACTTTTTAGAAATGTCGACACTATGAAACACCGCTGCCACATCCTATTTAGAGATGCCTTGTATTACATTATAGGATGTAGCGAAGCTATCCCGCAAAGTCGTGACATGTCCATCACACCATACACCAAGCAGACTGTTGTTGTTGCCTTATGAGGAGTTTATGTGTAATCTCCATTAGTGTTTTGCCTGATGAGGAGTTATGTATAAATCTCCATTAGTAATTGTAAATAGATGGATGTAAATATAAATGTACAAAGTTTTGATTTCAAACACAAATTTGATATATGATTGTAGATTTGTCCAATTTGACCAGCAGTAGTAATCAATTGTTAAAAAGTCCTTTTTAAATGCACGCCTGAGCTACCAGAGAGGGGTCTGCTATTTACACATACTGATATGCAAAATAGCACCACACTCTAATTAAGTTCCTGTTAGCCAGACATCATGGGGCCAAGGCAATAGTGATAATACTGTAGGCCGTGTCACTCCCCTTGTCATCTATTCAAAGACTTAGTCTTTAGATATGCGATGAAGGGTTGGACAATTTGCCCCGGATATGACCTTGCATATCTAAAATTTCAATGTCAGAGCAAATCAACATGTATAATTAAATTCTCCCTCCAACAGAGAGGACAGGTTAGCAAGGGGCTGAATTATGCTAAGCTAGGTGAGGAGGAAGTTGTCCAATCCTGAACGAGATACGCCCAGAGGGATGAACAGGGCAGGATAGCTGAACCAATCAGAATAGCCCTATACAAATCTATGGGATAGAGGTGTATATTTTTTCCAAGGCGAGCAGAGAAGGGTAGGAGCCATGGACCTGAGAAGGGAACCCCATATCATCTTAAACCACTGGTAAATATCAGGACACCTCCTAGCACTTAAATGTATACATGTTTGTAGTATTCGTTGTCTGTCTTGCGGTGCATATCATAATAATTTGAATTCCCATGCGCTATATGTGTTCAGTTAAACTTTGAATATTTTCCTTTTTGTATGTACTAGAGATAAAATTGTTGTCAATTAATTTAGGCTTCAAGGTTACTTATCAATAAAGTGTAATATTGCTGTTTTGAAGCTTTTACTCATGGTCAAAGAACTCTCATTTAACCTGAATATTGTCTGAGGTAAATGAAATCTCATATCTTCTGGATAACAGTTGTAGATACCCAAGTCAACCAGTCTAGGAAAAAAATCATAATGTGCTATGTCATTACCTATAAAGACATATATGTGTACCAGGCAATTTGAGTTTGCATGTTTATGTCAGAAGGATTGTGTCTGCACAGCCAATCACCCTTTTGTATCAATAGCCATCCTAAAAAGAGCCACTCACTATTGGCTTCTGTGAGAATCTAAATGGTTAATAAAAACTTAAAGAGGTTGTAAACTCAGCAAAAAAAAAAAAAGAAAAAAAACTCTGTAAGACAAAGGCATGATGAGCTAGTATGCTTCACACACTAGCTTGTTATGTAATACTTACCTTAGAAGGAAGCTGTTTCAGCGGCGCCCACATACCGTTGACACGGCTGACATGCTTCCCGGAGTTTCTTCTGGATTTGCGTGCTCTGGAGCTGTGATTAGCCAGAGCTGCGGCGACGTCACTCCCACACATGCACGGGAGCCACCGTTATTGGCACAGGGCTCGGAAAGGAATAGTACCTGTGACTGTTTCCTCAGAGCGCATGCGCCAGGGATGTCAATGGCTGCATGTAATGTAAATATCTCCCAAACGGTACATGTTTAGGAGATATTTTCACTACCTATAGGTAAGCCTTATTATAGGCTTACCTATAGGTAAATGTCTGTAGAGGAAGTTTACTTCCTCTTTAAAATCACACTTCATATTATTCAATAGAGAATGAATTGGTAATACTACAAAACAACATAGTAAAATGAAAAAGTACTTTTTCTTGCTATAAATACCATTTGTTCTAAATTGACATTTACAGCCTAAGCATAGATGGCAAGGCTTTTGTCTGCAAGGTGCAGGTGAGTACTTCACATCATTAGAGACCACCGATAGTCTATTGATTTCATTAGCAGGTACTTAAGAGGATCCGCAGAAAGCTAAGCCTGCACATTAGAATTGAGGAAAATCGACTGCACCCATAAAAATCTATAATTATGAACTGGAAAATTATAGGGATTAATTTATAAAACATTTACTTCTCATTCTCAACTTAACTCTCCTCTACCTAGATTCTACTCTGTTACACAAACTTGCTGTAATACATGATGTAATATACCACATACCAGTCCCACAGTGGACATGTCAAAAGACTGACCACACCAGCACTGACCAGCCACAGCAATGGTGATTGACACTGTCCCAGCTTTCTGACTTCCATACCTTTTCTCTGAAGCCCTCTTCCAGCTACAGGAATGCAACTGACCAAGCCTCACTGTCAGCATTTATCCATTGTTTCTTTCTCCAGTCTTACATCAGTCTGCCTCTTCAAAGTTTACAGTGTCTGGATTTATTCATCAAATTAGTAGTCGGAAAAGTCAAAACATATTTACCACAAAGAGACTGACTGCAATGGGTTGTCCCTGCAGAAAGTTGCCACCATTGTATGTGGATAGAGGGTATCAATAAGGGACAATTCCTTCAATGCAGGTTGAATTGTACTAGGAAAGAAGTTGTTGTATAACAATCTGAGAGTTTGAAACAGAAATTCCCGGGATAACAAATATAAGCCTAAAATTATTGATAAAGCTTATAGAGAGGCCCTTGATTGTGATTGGAGGGTTCTGTTAGAGAATAAGAACAGTAAGAAAAAAGATGAACAAATTTCCATCTGTGTACTCTTCTAATGTGTAAATAAGGATAGGGTTACAAAGGTGATTAGAAAATATTGCCCAATTATAAGAAAAGACTCCATCCTTTTTTGTGTATTTGTGCCCAGAAGGAGATGGGAGTTGATCAGCAACTCTAAATAGAATCTAGTGCCCTTTACATTGTATACTATTATTTTGCCCTGTGAATGATGAAATTAATGTTCATTTACTTTAGGTTGTGAAAAGAGTATATACCAAGGTACAGTCAGTGCAAGATTTAGACCTTGGGGGACCCGGGACACTTAAGGTTTGGGGGTTCCTCAACAAAGAAATTAAATTATATGACAAATAAAAATGTGATCTGAAATGAATGATAAACCACATTTGTTCTAAAAAAAATATATAAGCTAGGTTCTGAAGAAGATACTTGTCTGATTTTTTTTCTCAATTTTTTTAACTGTAAGAATGCACATTTAACAGGTAAATGCAACTAGCAAGTCATACATCACAGTTATGTATCACACTACAAAATTTACAGAAAGTCTTTCTTCCTGCACTTAGCATCTGCAAAATCTTTAACTAACTCATCAAACTGTATCATGTTGAGGACACTGCTCTCGACAGCTAGTAGGTACAGAGCACAGAGTCCTTCATGAGTCATCGTGGGTCTCAGATAATTCTTTATTATGGCCAATCTGCCCCAATTTGATCTTTCTCCCTAAAAACTAGTGACCATTTTACTCAAATATATTCTAAGAGCTAAATTAACACCTGGAAATGTATTAGTAAGTCCTTCATCATGTGATAAAACTGCCTGTTGAGATAGAGTGAGACATGACCAGAGCTTAGCAAATGCTGCAAACTGGACAATTTCCTTAACTAACACATTACTAAATACAGATTATAGTGCCAATAAGTACAAAGTTGTCCTAAGGACCTGCGACCCACATTTATTGTTTCTTTCTAGATATCTATACTCTCTAGATTTTTACTTTTACTGCTCAACATGTATTCACGGAGAAACAAACGTGAAACATGTCGAGAAGAATCTGAATAAGACCTATGTGATAGATTGCAGCATCTAACTGTAATTATCCCTTTGTATTTATCCAATCAATGGAGACAGTTTTAAGTGCTCATTAGTTAGCATATGTTTGTTTATATGTATATGTAAAGTTTTTTTAAAAATATATTTTTGTAATAAAAATATGTTTTTATAAATAATTGATGTGGTTCATTGTGGTACTATTAGCCCCCGTTCACACTGGGGCGACCTGTGAGGCGACCTGGTCGCCTCACAGGTCGCCGCAGGTCGCCTCCCATAGGGAAGCTGCGGACCCGTTCTGATAGGAGCGACACAAGTCGCTCCGACTCAGAAAAAGGGTCCGGAGCTTCTTTGGGGCGACCAGGAGGCGACCGCCATAGACTTCAATGTTACGGAGGTCGCGGTGCGAAGTAGCGTCGCCCCAGTGTGAATGGGGGCTTAAAGTCCATTTAGCCTCTATAAATACTTTAGTCTAACACATTATTAAAGTCTCGAGGGAAAATATATATAATTTTTTTTTTATATATAAAAGAAGTCTGGAGCCCCTTCTGGCCTGGTTTCCCTTTGGCAGGGGGGGCCTGGGGCAATTGGGGCCATTGGCTGTTACTGAGGACATCACGCTTGCTTAGCCATCACTCACGGTGTTCCTTTCTCAAGACCTGACAGTCTGCTGGTTTTTTACTAATTTGTGCCTGTATTCAACTCATTGAAGGCACTTCTTATATATTTTAAATAAAAGGACTTAAATGTTAGCAGGCTTCACTATGCTTGTTCATTTTTTTTTATTCCCGATCCATTTGGAGCTGCTGCTGAGCAGCCACCGCCTATCTTGGGTGCTGCTTTATTTTGTGCTTTTATGACCATTATAATTTATGCTATCTGGTAGGGAAGCGTATGCTAAGTGTTGGTGCTTGGTGGTGGATTTCATCAATAAACGTTACTTATACACTTTTTGCACTTTATGGACACTCTTGTTTAATATTGAAAAGGACTTTTTCATTGAAGTACTTTTTTTATGTTTGCCTAACACTGAATTTTGCACCTATTTCATTATATCACTTTCATTTTTTTTCAAATATATATTTTGCTCATAATATATTCACTGCATGTTTAGTTGTTTTCATGCCACAATAGTTACCATATGATTATTCATGATTGCACTATTAGGATTTAGCGCCGTTTCTTATTTTTATTGGCCTGGGGCAATTGCCTCTTTTGCCCTCTTATAAATCTGGCACTGGATACAGTAGCTGAATTTTTCAGCTGGAGCTCCAAAGGACATAAAAAACCTCAAAACAAACATTTTATAAATTGCAGCTTACCAGTCCTTACACAATGTGGCTGCCTTTGTTTTTTTTAGGTTAAGTAGTTTTTCTGCAAGTGCAGAAAAATTCCTGAGGATCCTAACCCTGTTTTTCCATAGTGTGGTTAGTGAATTTTGTCATTCTGAGGCAGAATGTGTATTATTAGCAGGATTCACAACTGAAAATATAAAGGTGAAAAAAAACCTGAAAAAGGTAACTAATGCTGTAACTACATTTAGGAAGTGAAAAGTTGCAGCAAAATATATTTGTGTTTTGGGGGTTTAAATAACCTTTTTATTCTCTAGGAGCCTTAATTTAAATATTTAATGCTGGTATTTAATGCAATAAATAATGCATAGTTCAGTTGGTATTTACTTTTTCCTTTTCGTTGTTTATTTGTTCAAATTATAAAAAGTCTGCCTTTTTTTATAATACTGACTAACATTAATATAACAAGAGAGCAACAAGAACCCAAAAAACCTGGGCCTCCAAATATAGTATTACCAGGTCATATACATCAGATGTGCACTTAAAGAGGGAATCTCTAAATATGAGTCTCCTTTTTGTGGTAGATATCTGGATCTGATATTGAACTTATTTGTACACAAATTACGCCATATTTTTTTCAGAAAATCCTCAAACATTTTTGCAGTGACTCTTCTTTCAAAAGTATCCATGTTAGTTTTCTGTATTTAAAATACTTTCATATTTGTAACACCCTTCGCTATAAATAATCCCTTTGTAATGCACTTGTATTTATGCATTTAGTGTCACCATGCATTGCCAAATATATTTGTGTTTCCAGGGCATACTTGAAATTAGATTATTCTTAATCTTTTTCTTCCCAGTAAAACATTTTTTTTTTATAGACAAGTAAATAAAGCACTTGAAAGAATACTTCATACAGAAATGATCAGAGGCTTGATTTAAAAAGGAGAATTGTGATGTCGTCTGTGCTGTAAATTGTACTTATGAAAATAAAAATCCTAGAGCGTTAAACATCTTCTATACATAGGACAATTATTTGCAATACAATATATCTAAGTTTAATATGTAAAAAAATATGCCTGTAGCATTAAATACACAAGCAGATACAATTGGATTATGTTTGCTGTACAATGTAACCAAAACCATGCAGTCCATTGTCTTGATGGCTTGCCCTAAGCACTAAATATCGTATGATTATATGAAAATAGGCTTTCTATCTAATTTCTTTAAAACCATATTATTTCAACCAAAATAAATAACCCAAAACACTAACAATTTACACTACCACATCATAGTTCTTGTAATGAATAAAAATCTTGACTTCTTACTCTAACCTAATAAAACACTTAACATGTTAATAATAACTATCCATATTTGCTATGTTTCAGAGATCAAAATATCCCCTATGGATACTAAAACATGGGGTTGTAATGTCCGACCCATTTTTTTATGTACTGTCAGGAGGTATGGGGTAAGAATAAGAACCCTGCTCTATGTCTAAAGTAGAATGCCAAGTATGGACATTTTTGCATAGTTACATTGATCCAGCTTGAACCAATGTACGTATGCATTTACCACACTTGGCAGATACCTCTGCAAGCTGGAAATTACTGTAGTAGGCACTATTACTATAGTGATCCCCACTATCTTCTGGGTCCCATTTCGAGCGACTTGGCACAGATGCCCTTCAGAGAACATTTAGCATTTTCTCAATGAATGGAAAGCATTAACTGATTCAGTGACACCATGCCCTGTGTTAGGTTAAGCAGCAGGAAAGCAGTTCGGCGTGGGACCTAAAAGTAGGTGAAGATCACTGTAGCAGTGGTGCCCACTACAGTGTATTTCAGTTTCCTGGGGGATAAACTAGTTAAAGAATTTACTTAATTACATTGATTCAACCTGGACCAACATAACAATGTGAAAATATCAATACCAGGAATTTGTCTTTAGGTCTGCCTTCCACCAACTCATAGTCCTCCCTACTCCCCTGGGCTACTTCTACAGTGTTTCCTTTAACCTCTTGATGCTGGCCACATGCAAATATGCAGCCTCTCGGAGGTGGGTCTTGGTGCCAAGCGGCTGCATATTTTCGTGCAATATTGCAAAGAGATCTGTGCCAAAAGTGCGTGCCGTGCACGCTCCCATCACAGTTACTGACAGCTAACAGAAAGGTCCGATTGCTGCCTGCAATCAGGAGCTTGCCGATCGATCGTGTGACCACCGTGACTGCCAATCATAGCTGTCACGTGATCATAAACCCTGCCTCCTAAACCCCTTAAATGGCCAGGAGACGCCAGCTCCAAGGGGTTAATAAGACAATTTTAGTTTGTAACAAGGATGCAAGACAAAGGATAGAGATTAAAATGCCAAGTAAATCTTTATTTATAACACAAGAATTGTTTATATACTGTAAAAATAGATAAAAGCAGCATTCTGCACTACTTGTCTGGAGTCTGCATGTTCTCCTTGGGCTTGTGTGGGTTTCCCCTGGCTGTTCTGATTTCCTTCCACACGCTAAAGACATGCTGGTAGTTTCAAAAGCTCGTGTCCAAATTGGCCTAGTGTGTGTGTGCAATGCATCTACGCATGTGTAATAGAGACCTTACATTGTAACAACCTTGTTGGCAAGGAGTCGTGTGAATGTACAGTAAAGCGCTGTGTAAGCTGAGGCTGATTTACGAAAGGAATTGGCAATGTTCACACAGTAAATTGTGTTAGGATTCACTTCAGTTATCCACAGTTATCACAGTTATGTAAAAGGAAGATCCATATTTCATCTGCATTAGATTGCATAATTGATGTGAAAATTCAAACAATTTATTGTGTGAACATTCTTAAATTATTTTGTCAATCATCTGTGAATCAGACTGTTACTGACAAATGTCCCTAAGCTGGGATTTTACTATGCACTCTATTTCCATGGTAGAAATTAATCTTTTAAGATATTTATAAATTGGGTTGGGAGTTTAAGGTACCAAACAGGCAGTTTTCAATTAGTGTGCATCTGTTCTATTGGGTGACAGAGGACTTTTGGGTGCAAGAAATTATACAGGGAATGTGCAATTCTGTCTCTCCCTTCCTTTTTTTGAGCCGGAAGTAATGGGAGATGAGTTGCCCTCTAACTACTGCCCTACGGCCTTCCCATCATGTGCTCTCAGATAATGTTACAGTAGCATTCTCTAGAAAGTAATTGGTAATTACTTGGACCAGGTCATCTAGAAGATTTCCATTAGGGGGCCAGGCCTGTTCTCTGTCAGAGGGGTTATGTGGGCAGAATGCTAGCAGCACAGGGGCGTGATCAGAGATTTTTAAAGCTTTGAACCCCCGAGTCAAAATAGAATTTATCCACTGATAACAAAGCATTTCAGGAGCACATATTGTAAATTTTGGAATACTGACTATAATCTTTTGTTTGAGCATGCTTTGCCCTCCAGCAAGCAATTAAATAAATGCATTGCAGGGATTTATGAGAGTATTTCAGTGCAGCAAAGGAAAGGTTGGTCTGTGGAAGTGTCTAGAGCTGGGCATGGACTAACATTAAAGTCATCTCCTAATAGGAGGAATTCTTCCATGAACTTAAAGCAGAGTTCCATCTAAAACCAAAAAAAATACATAAAAATACCCCCAGGACAGTCAGGGCTAGTACATTCCACAATGGATAGCCTCTGAACTGTCCCGGGTTGCACTTACCTGCAAGAAGAAATACTTACCTTGAAAATGTATTGTCCAGTGCTGCCATCTCAGGTGTGGGCAGCTTGAAGCCAGCGCGATCCTCTTCTGCGTCCTCTTCCGTCCTCTTCAGTCCCACGATGCAC
The DNA here is from genome assembly GCF_965119305.1 of Pelophylax lessonae. Classification (NCBI taxonomy): domain Eukaryota; kingdom Metazoa; phylum Chordata; class Amphibia; order Anura; family Ranidae; genus Pelophylax; species Pelophylax lessonae. The sequence goes on along the minus strand of NC_138772.1, from coordinate 372,281,826 downwards.
TGCACCGGACCCGCCGTCACTTCCGGGGCTGCAGCGTCATCCCTGCACAGCTTTTAGGCATGCCCAGAAGCTGTTTAGCAAGGTATGATGGTGCCTGCACCAGAACTGACGTCGGGGCCGGTGCAGGTGCATTGATTCCTGGGAGCGATGACGTTCAGCTCCCAGGAATCATTGCAAGCCAGGAAGTGACGGATTGCCGTGGCCGCCGAGGGAGGAAGAGGAAGTAAGGTAAGTATACTATCTTCTAAACAAGATAAGTAAATAAAAAAAAAATGCGATAATGCATTTGTTTTTCAGGTGACCCGGAGCAAGAAGATGGACGGAAGTGTAATTTTAGGGTGTAACTCCACTTTAAGCTGCTGATTCACAACAGAGTCAATAAAAAAATCTGTTTAGAATTGGGGACATGTACAGTATATTCATAAAGTTGTATTCATATACATTGATCAGGCATTTAATAAAGATAAAGTAGCCTTGAGAATGAGAAAGTTGAACTTCTAGAGTGAAAGAACGGGTGTCATGTGTTGTGATTGTCACTCTCTTTGCCTTGGGGGTTGGAGAATTACTGAGGTATAATTTATTGTATTAATGAGAGGGCAATTTAGGTGTGGACGATGTAGTAAAATGTGTCTCCTGGAGCAAAATGACATGTGGAGACATGTTCAACAAAAGTGTGTTCCTCTGTAACGCTCCTGCGTTTTTAGTATAGGCTGGATTTGCAGCTGCAAAATCTCCACTCAGTAGTCATGTAGAGATGTGTTGAATACCAGATCCAACTCTCCAGGACTCATCACCGTGGGCCTGTCAGCTTCAACATACAGATATATACACACTCAATGAGATGTTCCTGGAGTGATAGGATGTATATGATAGTATGAAGGTGATGTGCTGAAGGGACAGGTGTGAACAGTGACAAGGATGGTAATCACTTGATAGGTTTGTATAGGAGAGTTCAAGATGGTATTTAGGAATGCAGATAGGTTAGTATCGAGTATGCTAACAGGTGGTGAGGACAGCAGATGACAAATACAGGATAGACTAACCCAGTGCAAGGATAGATAGTAGTAGACAGGAGAGCTAGCAATCTATGCAGCAGTGCAGATGATAGATGGTAGTAGGCTCAAGAGCTAGCAATCTATGTAACAGTGCAGATGATAGGATAGTATGGATAGGTAGTAACAGTCCTTAATGTGCATAGGTAGATAGTGCAATAAGGTTATGGAGGGTTCCCCTGCGGGGTACTTATCACTTTTAATGTTAGTAGTTTAGAGAGGTCCAGTAGATAAGGAATGATCCGGTAGCGAGATACAGGGATCAGTAGCGAGGTTCCGGTCTGCTCCAGGTAAAGGGAATAGCTGGAGGTTCTGATCGAGAGACAGGCTTGAAAGCATGTGGATAACAAGGCAGGAAGGTAGGGAGAGATAGCCATAAGTAGAAGCGGTATGCCAGGAGTGATCAGGTAGCGAGATACAAGATCAGTGAGTGAAACAAGTCCAGGTAGCGAGATACATGAGCGAGTAACATCAGGTAGGCTGCTTCTGACATGGCTTGATCGAACCAACCATGCGGTTGAACGAACAATGTGAGTGAGACCGCCGGCGGTTGAAATAGCCGCTCTGCGGCGCTCAGCAGTGACATCATCGTTCTTAAAGGTATATGCGTACCACCTGAAGAGAAAGGTGGGACGCATTACAGAGAAAGTGGTGATTAAGGGTACCGGAGGTACCAGAATCTTACAGTACCCCCCCCCCCCCTTAAGGCCGGCTCCGGAAGGCCTATAGGACAGGTTTCTCTGGGTGTTTCGAGTGAAAGTTCCGTATAAGTCTAGGCGCATGAATATCAGAGGTATCTAGCCAGGTGTCGTCTTGGGGTCCATAGTTCTTCCATCTTATGAGATACTGGAGTCTTCCTCTATGGATGCGAGAATCCAAAATTTCCTTGATCTCATACTCTTCTCTGCCTTCAACTTGTATTGGAGGTGGAGGCAAGATGTTAGGCCTTATTCCTTGGTTAGGAACATGGGGCTTCAGTAGCGACACATGGAAGATGGGATGGATCTTGAGATCTGTTGGTAGGGTGAGCTGTACTGCAGCTTTTCCGATAAGTTTTTTAATTGGGAAGGGTCCCAAAAATAAAGGTCCAAGCTTCTTGCTAGGGATTTTTAATCTTAAGTTCTTTGTCGATAGCCAAACAAGGTCCCCAATAGCATACTGAGGAGAAGGTCTTCTACGAAGGTCGTAGTACTTTTTTTTGTTGACTGTGAGCGTGTGATATAGTGGTATTGAGTAAACCCAAAGAGTCTTTTATTTGGGTAAGGTAATCCGAGGCTACTGGGTTACTCGATGGCAGGATGCGTGGTGGAAGAAGAGTGGGATGAAACCCATAGTTCAAGTAGAACGGACTTTGCTTCGTAGTACTGTGGGTTGCGTTGTTGTAAGCAAATTCTGCTAGAGGAAGGAGATCCACCCAATCATCCTGCAAGTATGATGTGTAGCAACGTAGATATTGCTCAATGCACTGGTTGACTCTTTCAGTCTGTCCGTTGGTCTGAGGATGGTAGGGAGAAGTGAGCTTTCGCTCAATGCGTAAAATTTGACAAAGTGCTTGCCAAAATTTAGAGATGAATTGTGAACCACGGTCGGACAAAAGAGTTTTTGGAATTCCATGCAACTTAAACACATGTTTCATCAGTAGTTCTGCTGTTTGTTTAGATGAAGGTAGTCTACGGATAGCAATGAAATGTGCCATCTTTGTCAAGTGGTCCACTGACACTAGGATGGTATTAAATCCTTTAGAGGGTGGTAGTTCTACTATGAAATCTAAGGACACAACTTCCCATGGAACCTGGGGTATTGGTAGACTACAAAGTAGTCCACATGGTTTTGTAGTGTCAATTTTGGACCTTGCACAGATGTCACATGAAGAAACAAATTTTTGTACAGACGTCTTCATATCAGGCCACCAAAACTGCCTGGTGAGCAAATTAAAGGTTTTCGTTATACCCATATGTCCTGCCATGGGCACATCATGCGATAACTCCAAGATCTTGGTGCGCATAGTAGGGGGTATGTAGAGTTTGTCATTGTAATAGAGGAAGCCTTCTGCATCAGTACTTAGTTGTGGTGGAGGTAAATCCATTCTTATACTGTGCAAAATCTCTTCCTTCAAGGAACGGACAACACCAATAATGCGTTCATAGGGTATTATGGGAATGGAAGGGATTTCAGCGCAGTTATCTTCGGTTAATCGTGATAGCGCATCCGCTTTTTTATTTTTGTCTGCAGGTGTGTAGGTCACTAGGAAATTAAATCTTAAAAAGAATAATGACCATCGTACCTGCTGGTGGGAGAGAGTCTTGTTAGTCTGGAGGTATTGAAGGTTTTTATGATCTGTATATATGAGTATTGGTAACTGGGTACCTTCGAGCAGATGTCGCCAATTCTCCAGTGCCAGTTTTATGGCAAGCAACTCCTTTTCACCCACTGGGTAATTCACCTCTGGGCTGCTTAGTGATTTTGAAAAGAAAGCAACTGGGTGGAGTGATGAAGTGTTTGTTGGTCGTTGGGAGAGAACTGCTCCTACTGCCATATTTGACGCATCTACCTCTAGAATATATTGGAGGGATGGGTCTGGATGGCGTAGTAAAGCTTGATTTTAACAAGCAGAAAGCTTGATTTGCTTCTTCTGACCATTTGAATGGTTTTTTATACTTGTCAGTTGTGTGAGAGGTCTCACAATAGCGGAAAAGTTCTTGATGAACTTCCTATAGAAGTTTGAGAATCCAAGGAATCGCTGTAGGGCCTTACGAGTTGTTGATATAGGCCAGTCTAGAATACAGGATATCTTACTCATATCCATCTTAATTCCAGTTTTGGATATGAAGTATCCTAGAAATAATATTTCTTCTTTATGAAATAGACATTTTTTTAATTTCACATACAGTCTGTGTGAAAGCAGTCTGGACAACACAAGTCTTACATGTTTTATGTGTTCAGGCATAGATCGAGAATAAATAAGTATATCGTCTAGGTATACTACAACACAGACATCAAGTAAGTCTCTAAAGATGTCGTTTATGAATCTTTAGAAAGCTGCGGGAGCATTACATAGCCCGAATGGCATCACAAGGTATTCGAATAGTCCGTATCTGGTTCTGAATGCTGTTTTCCACTCATCCCCGTCACGGATTCGGATTAGGTTGTATGCCCCTTTCAGGTCTAATTTGGTGAAATAAGTAGCCCCACGCACTTGTTCAATAAGTTCAGGGATGAGCGGCAAAGGATAGCGATCCTTTATCGTAATCGTGTTTAATTGCCTATAATCGATAATCGGCCTGAGACTGGAATCCTTATTGCGGACAAAGAAAAGTCCTGCAGCAGTGGAAGAAGTAGAGGGTCTAATGAACCCTTTTGTCAAATTCTCATCCAAGTATTCCTTGAGATGAGAAAGTTCATCCTGTGAAAGGGGATAAACATGACCGAAAGGCAATTTGCTGTTAGGGAGTAGATCGATAGTGCAATCGTAATCCCTATGGGGAGGCAACACTTGAGCATTTTTCTCAAGGAACACTTCGGACAGATCTTGATAGCATAGTGGTGCAATTTCATCTGACACCACAGACAGAATCTTCCCATAAGATGGGAGGTTACACGTATTCTCACAATAGTGAGAAGGGAAAACCAAAGTTCGTTTTTTCCAATCTATGATTGGTTGGTGTGTGTGTAACCAGGGGAGTCCCAAAATAATAGGAAAATGGGGTGAGGATAGTATGTCAAAGGTGATGGTCTCCACATGTGATTCGTTGGTAGTGGCAAGGAGTGCCTGTGTCTGGTTGGTGATTGGACCAGAAGACAGTGGAATACCATTAATGAAACTAACAGAAACAGGCTTAGATTTTGAAATAATAGGTATTTTATTTAAGGTAACAAAGCGTGTATCAATATAGTTTCCACAAGATCCAGTGTCGACCATAGCCTTGGTGGTGATCCTAGTTTGGTCCCACTGTAATATTAAATGAACAAAAAGATAGGGGTTAGAAAAGGAAGTCGTTAATCCTCCCAGCAAGACATGTGAACACTCACCCTCTTTTTTGCGGACAAGGGGACAGGTGCTTATCAAATGATCCGAGGATGCGCAGTACATGCAGAGATTTCTGGATGTTCTTCTAGCTCGTTCAGTAGTCGTTAAAGGTGGGCCTATGGTTCCTACATCCATGGGAGTAGGGTCAACGGCCGAAATCTGAGAAGGACTAGACAATGGCATTCCCATCTTTTCAGCCCTTCTTTCTCGCAGTCGTCTGTCGATGTTGATACTAAGTTGTATCAAGGCCTCCAAAGTGCCAGGTAAATCCGCTCGGGCGAGCTTGTCTTTAACAGCTTCCGATAACCCGAGTCTGAATTGAGTTCGCAAAGATGTGTCATTCCACCCTGAATCAAGGGTCCATCTTTTGAACTCAGATACAAAGTCTTCTACAGGTCTCCTTCCTTGTTTTAAGGCCCTCAACTGAATATCAGCAGTACTCTGCCTATTGGGGTCATTGTATAAACTAGCGAGTTCCGCTAGGAATAAGGAATAGGTGTAGAGAATCTGATCATTATTCTCAAAGAGAGAGTCTGCCCAGGCCCGTGGATCACCCGTCAAGTATGAAATAACGGTACAGACTTTTATTTGATCAGTGGGGTATGTACGAGGTTTTAACAAAAAAAGCAATTGACATGCGTTTTTGAATTCACTAAATTTTTTCCGATCACCTGTAAACACTAGAGGAGGGTTTATTTTAGGTTCAGGAGGCTGAACAGCAGTAAACTGTGAGAGCTGGGTTACCTGCTGTGTCAGAGTCTGATTCTTTTCTTGTACGTCAGTCAGAGCAAATATTAACGCTTTTACTTGTTGTGTTAATTGTGTCACTTGAGTGGGTAATTCTGCTGAATCCATTTTTAAGGTTCGTTCAATCTGTAACGCTCCTGCGTTTTTAGTATAGGCTGGATTTGCAGCTGCAAAATCTCCACTCAGTAGTCATGTAGAGATGTGTTGAATACCAGATCCAACTCTCCAGGACTCATTACCGTGGGCCTGTCAGCTTCAACATACAGATATATACACACTCAATGAGATGTTCCTGGAGTGATAGGATGTATATGATAGTATGAAGGTGATGTGCTGAAGGGACAGGTGTGAACAGTGACAAGGATGGTAATCACTTGATAGGTTTGTATAGGAGAGTTCAAGATGGTATTTAGGAATGCAGATAGGTTAGTATCGAGTATGCTAACAGGTGGTGAGGACAGCAGATGACAAATACAGGATAGACTAACCCAGTGCAAGGATAGATAGTAGTAGACAGGAGAGCTAGTAATCTATGCAGCAGTGCAGATGATAGATGGTAGTAGGCTCAAGAGCTAGCAATCTATGTAACAGTGCAGATGATAGGATAGTATGTATAGGTAGTAACAGTCCTTAATGTGCATAGGTAGATAGTGCAATAAGGTTATGGAGGGTTCCCCTGCGGGGTACTTATCACTTTTAATGTTAGTAGTTTAGAGAGGTCCAGTAGATAAGGAATGATCCGGTAGCGAGATACAGGGATCAGTAGCGAGGTTCCGGTCTGCTCCAGGTAAAGGGAATAGCTGGAGGTTCCGATCGAGAGACAGGCTTGAAAGCATGTGGATAACAAGGCAGGAAGGTAGGGAGAGATAGCCATAAGTAGAAGCGGTATGCCAGGAGTGATCAGGTAGCGAGATACAAGATCAGTGAGTGAAACAAGTCCAGGTAGCGAGATACATGAGCGAGTAACATCAGGTAGGCTGCTTCTGACATGGCTTGATCGAACCAACCATGCGGTTGAACGAACAATGTGAGTGAGACCGCCGGCGGTTGAAATAGCCGCTCTGCGGCGCTCAGCAGTGACATCATCGTTCTTAAAGGTATATGCGTACCACCTGAAGAGAAAGGTGGGACGCATTACAGAGAAAGTGGTGATTAAGGGTACCGGAGGTACCAGAATCTTACATCCTCTTACAAGATGAGCATATACATTAAATTTAGTTAAAGCCATAACTTGTATGACTGCTCTAGGGGGTCTACTCCCCAGAAACAGTAAAGAAGGAGAAAGTCTGCAAGTCCGCCCCCCAACAACCCAACAAAACAACATAAAACTATATAACAATCATCTGTTCAATGGAATAAAATGAGGCATGACTAGAGAGTCTGCTGAGTGAGCTATCACTCCCCCTCAAACATGCAGGAAAGGTGTCCTCACCAGGAGAGTAACCCAGTAAACAGTGCACTCCAACATCACCCAGATAGCAAGCAATTGTGCTGCAAGTTTGAAAATGACTTGCTAAGCTATTGCTAGACCTGCCAAGCTTCACAAGTTTGTTGCACAATTGCAGCAAGTCCACGTTGCATGACTCTAAATCAACTTTCTTTGCAAACATTCTGCAAGTCTGCTGCAAGTTCTGGTTCAGTTATGTTGTGCAATAGTCACCCCACCACAGGGGTCACTGTGGTGGAATTTTCATACTGTAGACTTACAGAGCTCTTGCTGTAGACTCACCACTGCATCTTTGCTCTTGCTAGAGACTTGCCACTCAAATCTGCTACAAATTAGAAAAGTGTCAACTAGAACTTGTGCTTCAGATGCTCTGCAAATGTACAACCTGCCAATGAAAATGTGTAGCAAGTTAACAGACTTACAATTCAACACTGCCACAGATTTGTGGCAAGTTATCCTTGCTATCTGGGAAGAAACATAGCCTACTGGGGGATAATGGACAGCCATAAGGGGGCCCAATAGCTTCCGTCATGTCTTTAGAGATAGAAAATGTAACAAAGGGTAACAAAACCAAATTTTCACCCTGCAATGACTAGTTCTCAAAGAACAATGTGGGGTGATCACAGAAAGAATGACATAGCCAGTCAATATAAACAGGTGACCTACTCTGCAATTCCGATAAATTTCTCTGCTGGATTATTGCCAGAGCATATCAGGCGACCAAGTATATGCTTAGAGCTCATGCAAGGTCAGTGGTTATGGTACAGATACGGTTATTGCAGGGTATGTTAATGGTCAGGCCCTCCTGTACAAAGGCATTGAATGGCAAAACTAGGACTAGGACGATTGATACCAGCAGAAATTTGGGAAGGTATAAGTAGAATACTTAAAAGTTCCCAGATAGTAAAAGAGATTAAAAAGTCTAAACAGATTATGCCAATATAGACAATTCAAGGTGCTGAAGGCAGTGGAGAAGGTGGGGACATTCAGCATTTATGGTCGGACAAGGTCTACAACATCAATGTAAAATCCAAAAAACAGTTAGCCATGCGCCTGGATGAGATGGAGTAGGGAAAGACTACACTGTGTGCCAATTTGGGATTAAAACTTTTTACAGAATAAACTCTTCTAAGAAGCATTGGAAGTCCCTCTTATTTACTGGGGAGACTGACCTGCAATCCTTCTGGACAATTAAGTGGAAAGGCTATCCACAATGGTACTGTATCCCTTTGTTACGGAGCAGAACCAGGAGTGGGTAGAGGGCCCCTTATATCATCAGGGTCCAGATACAGTTAGAGTTTACTTCCATCAAAATCTAGGTTGAGCTTGTTTCTCACTTTCATCAGAATGTTTTTTTTTCTTATGTAGGCAACAAATGGCATTTCCGGGCCTGTCTGCATCTTGACTGGGAGGCCACAGGGTCTTGTGGGTTCTATCAATTTCTATTTTAGCCAGGGCTTCTTTCCCAGGACATGGGCAAAGATGTCAGTAAGTGGGGGAGAAAAGTACTTAGTGTGCATAGCCTCCAGGAAGCCTTTTATGCATATATTTTGTCTCCTGCTGCAATTCTGATGGTCATCAATTTGGTTAAAGACCAATTCCAGCCAAAAATCTTTATTTTGTTTTGAAAACAGCAAGAAATTATTGTAGTCTATCTACATTGTAGTCTGTGTATCTGGGATAGGGAGTTGAAGGAAATCCTCAAAAGGAAAATCCCGACAAAAGCAAGAATACATTTTTTTGTAGAGTAAGAAAGAGATCAAAGTTTTGACTATATTTTTACTACTGCCTATGTCCTTCCTAAAGACAACCACACATTCCAAGTCATTGAGATTCTTAAGCAGGAAGCTCAGATGGACAGAAAACAACAAACAGTAGCAGAGTAATACACTCATAAAAATCTCACCAGGAGAGTCCAAATTCCAGACCAAAAAACAAAGCAATGATGGACAATAACAGAAGCAAGTTAATGATCAGGGTAGGCACAGAGAAGCTGAGTACAAACACAGTCCAAGCAATATATAGGAATAATCTAAGACATGAATAGTCAGAGACAGAAATATTTCCATTCCAAACCTGAGCCAACAGGCTAATATATAGATTAGGCATATTCCCATGGCTTTGGCCTCACTTTAAAGTCCAAAAATGAGGTCAGGTGTGCGTAACAGAGAAATGAGCTGTAGCGCTGTGTAGCAATCATGAACTGAAGAGGGTTCAAGGCGTATCAGTACATTTCGTGTTTGATTATCACAAGGACAGAGAAAAAACACTTCTATGGGGCCACATAAATACATAGCAAATATGTTAACTCTTTCCCATTATTTCCAAAACAAAAAAATTGCTAGAGTTAGGCTGTAATCTAGCCTTTGTTTCTTAAAACTGCAGTCAAGGTAGAGGTTCTCTAAAGCTAGATCTTTGTCCTACTGTACTGTATATTGTCTTGGGAGACAAAGTCAATATGGGGCAGATGCTATACAGGTTACTTTATATGGTTTGAAGCCCGGTTTTATGATATTATAATAGTAAAAGCCTTTAAAGAGACAATTCAACTCCACATTTCAATTAGATAAGAAAATTGAATACTTCATTACATTGGAGGGCATTGTCATGGAGGACATAGAAATACACCTTCTTCTCACAGGTGAAAAATACAGGAGCTACAGGATTTGGAATTTGCTAGATAATAATGACAAAAAGGTCAAGGATAACTAAGCTGAATATCAAAACAACAATTCTGTTGCCTAATAATCACTGTATTCATTGTCTGCGCTATGTAGCCTGAATGGCTGTAAATAAAAGTCATTTGGAGAAGATTACATATTCATAAACAGACAATGCTTTTCAGTTATTTAGTGTCTAAAGCAAGATAGTGGCAAGGTCAGATGGTTTAAAGAATAATATTTATATTGTAAAAATGTGTTTTAGCATTTTAGAGGAAGAGTAAAATCCGAAGCAAGTATTGTAGAAACCTAATTGATTACATGCTACTTCGAAACTAGACAGAATAAATAATAATACTGAAAAAAAAATGAGAAGACATGAATGTAAAAAATTAACAGTATCACAAGGAATTTTCACTGTGACTTTTTAAAATGATATCTTTACTAAACAATACCATTTATCTAGTACTGATTCAAGGTACACTATATTGTCAAAAGTATTGAAATGCCTGCCTTTACACACACATTAACTTTTTTTGGCATCCCAGTCCGTAGGGTTCAATATTGAGTTGGCCCACCCTTTACAGCTATAACAGCTTCAACTCTTCTGGGAAGGCCATCCACAATGTTTTAGGAGTGTGTCTATGAGATATTTTAACCATTCTTCCAAAAGCGCATTTGTGAGGCCAGGCACTGATGTTGGACAAGAAAGTCTGGCTTGCAGTTTCTGCTCTAATTCATTCCAAAGGTGTTCTATTGGGTCAAAGTCAGGACTCCACCCCAAAGCTCTCTCATCAATCTCTTTATGGACCATGCTTTGTGCACTGGTGAGCACATAGAACAAAATTCCCTCTGAGCGGGACTTTTAAGGGCAATGTAAATAGAAATGGGTATAATCAAAAAAGATTAAAGTAAGAAAGAAGGAGAAAGTCTCAAAAAATACAAAATTTTATTTACATAGAGTGCATAAGACCAAATATGTGAGCCCAGAGACAGCCTCCAGGGCACTTAAAAGAGTATCCTGCGGTTGAACATATACATACAGACACCTGACAGTTTGAAAGAGAACTGTTACTAAAACATAGGCAGCTGAGACCCAACGCGTTTTGAATATAATGAGGTCAAATTCTTCCTCAGGGGTCTATACAAGCATAGCTATGTATATAGGTCTAAAAAGACAAGAAAATATAATCACATTAAACAAGTATTCCATTGTATACAGATACATATCTTCAAAATATAATTCAAATCTGAAGGACATATAAACATTTCCTTTATACACACCTTCAAAAATGCTCAGATGTTTGAATTAATGAAAAACCGCATATATTAAAAAAAAACCCCAGAAGTGAATGATTCATGCAAGGCTGAGGTCGATCAATTCCAGAATGGGTCACATCATAGAATCCACCCACCCAGTGTCCACAATGGGCAGAAATAAGGAATCCTCTAACAATGTGTGAATTGTTCTAATAGATATAAATAGATTCAATTACTGATCCAGCAAGGCAAGATTGTGATACAAACCTCCCCATCAAACTGATAGCACTTACATGTCCCTCAAAGATACAGTGTAAGGGTGTGGTTAGAGTAATTCAAAGTGGTCCAAAGGATTAAATCTACACAGGCTACTCCTCCATATGAGACCTTATGTTAAAATGAGTGCAAGGAACCGGGCATTAATATTAGCCATAAAGGGTTACAAGGGCGTAACCCGTTAAAGCTGGAAAAGCTAAAACATTATAATCCAGAAAAATCACAACAGTCAATTTATATGACAGGCCCATTCCCCTTGAAAGTAATATCTCCAGCCCCTGACAGATTAAATGTCTATCACCCCTAGGAAAAATTGTCTTGCTACCTGGTGAAGGTCCACACAGCATGTGAAGTGACCAACAGCTCCCAAGCAGAGGTAGGGAGTGCCAGAGTGAGTTTTTATAAGGAGTTCATCACTGCATAATTCCACACAGCTGATCAAGCAGTAATACATTGTATCAAACTGCCCCCAGGAAATGACAATGCCCACCCACTCAGTGTGCATGTCCAGGGAGATGGACAAGACACAGCCCGGTGTCTGTTATACCTGAAGGGTTTCACATGTACTGTCACTTTAAGGCTGGCTCCACCCAGGAGTGGTGACAAGGGTCAAGGGGCAGAGTGGCCATCTTAGAGACATGTAGAGATGTATTGATATACAGAGCTGTCCTGTAAGGTTGTACAGAGAGTACTGAATAAACAACCATTGTTCCAGACCAGAGTCCTGTGTCTCTCACAACACGGGGAATATAACAGTGGCGATGAGGATTGGATTTACAAGGTTACTATCCGTGTGAGAAAGGAAAAGAAGGAAAAAAACTCTGGATTGTCAGCTGGATACAAACACCCACAGAGCCCAGCAGGAAAATGTCATTGATCGGGACATTAAGTGAATTTGATGGAGAACAGACATCATGGAGTTCCTGGATTGAGAGACTAGGAACTGTATTTTGCTGCAAATGCCATCCCAGGCGACAGGCAAGTAGCAGTATTTCTGACACTGGTTGGTACTAGGACATATGACACTCTTAGGGATCTCCTTTTCCCTGAAAAACCAGCAACTACGACTTTGGCAGAGCTCCTGACACTGTTAGGGAATCACTTCCAGCCTAAACCATTAGAGATTGCAGAGAGATTCAGGTTCTATCAGCGGCAGCAACAGCCGGGTGAAGATATTAAGGCTTATGTGCTCGCCCTTCGCAGACTAGCCTCAACCTGTTCTTTTGGGGAGTATTTACACTGAGGGATAAGTTTGTCATGGGACTAAATAGTGAGTCTAGCCAAAAGAGACTGTTAACAGAGAAAGACCTTACCCTTACAAAGGCAATTGAGATGGAAATGGCTGTGAAAGATACAGAGGCATTGAACCCCCAGAGCAGAAGGGAAGAGGTTAAAGTGGAAGTTTTCAGAACAGCACTCAAGCTAACTGCAGCTAACTGTAAATATAGACCCTCACCAAACCGAGAGTCAGCTTGCTAATGTTGTGGGAATACAGACCATGATCACAAAGTCTGCCGGTTTAAGGATCAGCTCTGTCATAATTGTGGTAAGGCAGGCCATCTGAAACGAGTCTGCCGTAGTAACAAGGTGCGAAATAAACAACCTCTGAACACCAGGACAAAAGCATATATGGTGGGAAGATATACATCGTCATTGGAATCAGAGGATGAGGAAGTGCTCCACAGATTGAACATACATCATATGCATTCAGCACCCTCAGCAATGACTGTAGAGGTAACCGTGGAAGGAAAGAAACTCAAGATGGATGTAGACACAGGAGCAGCAGTTTCAGTTATCACCCAGAAACAATAGAGAAAACTTCTGATCCGAACAACTGTCCGTCCAACACCAATCAAACTGCAGACATACTCAAAGCAGATACTCCACCCACTTGGTTACGTGAAAGTACAGGTATCCTACAAGGGTCAGACGAAAAGAATGCCATTATATATCCTAGAACATGGGGGACCCCCTCTCTTTGGGAGAGACTGGATTGCTCACTTTGGCATGCCAGGCATCGCCATTAACCCCTGCAACACAGTAACCATCCCATCAGGGGATGAAGAGGGATGGTTGGAATCCCTAAAACAGCGATTCCCACAAGTCTTTGATCACCATTTGGGAAAAATAAAGCATTACTGTGTGAGACTCAGGCTGAAACCCAATCCCCAGCCTAGGTTCTTCAAAGCTCGGACGGTACCTTTCGCACTCCGAGCAGGTGGGGAAGCTGAACTAAGCCGGCTGCAGGAACAAGGTGTCATCTCAAAGGTAGAGCACAGCGAGTGGGCATCACCAGTTGTACCAGTAAAGAAAGCGAATGGGGACTTACGCATTTGTGGTGATTTCTGCATGGCACTAAATTCTCAACTGGAGATAGACCAGTATCCCCTACCCAGAGTAGATGACATTTTTGCCTCTCTTGCAGGAGGTCAAAAGTTCACCAAGCTTGATCTCAGGCAAGCTTATTTACAGTTTGAGGTCCACCCTTCGTCCCGCAAGTTTCTAACCATCAACACTCACAAGGGACTGTATGAATACAATCGGATGGTGTTTGGGGTAGCCTCCGCCCCAGCCATTTGGCAACGCAAAATGGATGAGATTTTGGCGGACATTCCTTTCACACAGTGCCTGTTAGATGACATGCTCATCACGGGCCTGACGGACCAGGAACACAAGTGTAACGTGGAGTTGGCGAGACTCCAAGAGCAGGGTCTAAAAGTGAACTTAGCGAAATGCCAATTCATGGTACCTAAATTGGAGTTTTGTGGCCACCTTGTGGATGCAGAGGGTATACACACCACGGAAGCCAAAGTTGATGCTTTAGTAAAAGCTCCAGCCCCAACCAACGTCCAACAGCTGCGATCATACCTGGGCTTGCTGAACTATTACCACAAATTCCTGCCGGATCTAGCACACACTTTGTTTCCATTAAACAAGCTTTTGGAGAAACACTCCAGATGGAACTGGTCGGCTGCATGCCAACGTGCTTTTGAAGTTTCTAAGCGAAAGCTGTTGGCGTAACACATGCTCGTGCACTATGACCTCCAAAGGCCTCTCACCTTGGCTTGTGATGCCTCACCCTATGGTCTAGGGGCTGTACTATCTCAAGTTTTACCAGATGGGTCAGAGAAACCTGTGGCATTCGCCTCCAGGTCCTTGACAAAAGCATAAAGCAATTACTCTCACATTGACAAAGAGGCTCTGGCGCTCATATGGGCAATTAAGAAGTTTCATCTTTACCTGTATAGTAGGGAATTCACCATACTAACTGATCATCAACCACTCCTTCAGATCTTTAGCCCTGACAAAGGCATCTCCCAGATGACTGTGGCCCGTCTTCAACACTATGCCCTATTCTTGGGAGCATGTAGCTACAAAATCCAGTATCGTAGCCATGATGCCAATGCTAATGCGGATGCCATGTCCCGTCTGACAAGGACATTAACAGACTCTTCTCCACCTGTCAAGAGTTGTCGTTACACCAGCCTGTCCTTTCTGTCTTCCGGGGAAGTAGCAGCCCATACAGCCAAATATACCTTCCTTAAGACAATGCTCTCCTGGGTACGGTACGGTTGGCCTGCAACTGTCAAACAGGATTATGAACCTTACTTCCGTAGGCATCTGGAATTAACTGTGGCTGGCAACTGTGTTTTATGGGGAGACCGAGTGATCATTCCACAGACCCTCCGGAGACACATTCTGGACGACATACTGGTCATCCCGGGGGCACACGTATGAAACAAAAGGCCCGAGGCTATGTATGGTGGCCGAACCTCGACTCTGATATCACGACATATGTGAATGCGTGTGCTGGATGTGCACAAACTGCAAGAGACCCTCCTCGAGGGTGCGTCCAGCCCTGGACTTGGCCCACGGTTCCCTGGTTTCGCCTACACTTGGACTTTGCAGGCCCGATCAGAGGACACACCTTTTTGATCATTATTGATGCCCATTCAAAGTGGCCTGAGGTCATTCCTGTTACCCAGCCGACGATTTACATACTGTTACATCTCGCTGCTACGTTTGGATACCCCAGAGAAATTGTCACAGACAACGGTGCACAATTCACAAGCCAGGAGTTTCAGAGTTTCCTGACTGCCCACAACATCAAACACAAGTTGACCGCACCTTACCACCCGGCTACAAATGGTCAAGCAGAAAGGTTTGTACAGACTTTCAAATGCTATTTCAAAGCTACTGTGGCTACAAGTAAACAACAGTCCCTGTCACCCTAGCAGCTGGACTCCTTCCTTTCTGCTTACAGAACCACACCACATGCAACCACTGGGAAAACTCCAGCGGAACTTCTTTTGGGTCGGCAGCCATGGACTGTTTTGGATATGCTCCGCCCTCAAACGGTCCAGGAACATGTACGGCAGTCCCAAGACAAGAGGGTCGAACACGACGAGATTCCCCAGTTTATAGCCCAGAAAAAGGTATGGGCTCGATCTTATTTCGCTTCCGACACTCATTGGCTTCCTGCTATCATCGCAGAGACTTTGGGACCCAAAATGTATAGGGTCTGCCTGGAAGATGGTTCCATTTGCAGATGGCATGTGGACCAATTGCATCCTCGTTCTCAGCTGCCCGAATCCCTGACATCGGCTGCACCTCCAGTGTCTCAAGGATCTGCTCCTACCGGATCAGGAGGCATTGAGACTGATGCTTGGGGGGACTCTGAACTTTTGAAGTCAGCTCCAACAGAGCCCTCCAGCCCTGGTCCAGAGGTCTGTTCACCCTCTGAGCTAGGGGATCCCCTCTTGGCCACGCCGGTGTCCATTCCGGCCAGCTCTGCTTCTTCCGGCCCCGAGTCGCTGGGTGCCCGTCCTCAACGATGCTGTCGCCCTCCTGACCGGTTTCAAATGCAAGACCGGTTACGAGACTTTCGACGGGCCAGCCGAAAGTGATCAGCTGCCATGTTCTCCCTGTAGCGTCCCTGGAAGTTGTTCTCACATCCGGACGCGGAAGAAGCCATGTAAATCTTCTGAGTTGGAGGACTGTATTGGACAATTATGAGTTACTGTTTTATGCCTGTTCTCGTTTTGTTGTGTTTTTTTTTGTTTTTTGTTGTTTTTTTTTAGGGATGGATGGAAGGTGTTATACCTGAAGGGTTTCACATGAACTGTCACTTTAAGGCTGGCTCCACCCAGGAGTGATGACAAGGGTCAAGGGGCAGAGTGGCCATCTTAGAGACATGTAGAGATGTATTGATATACAGAGCTGTCCTGTAATGCTGTACAGAGAGTACTGAATAAACAACCGTTGTTTCAGACCAGAGTCCTGTGTCTCTCACAACACAGAGAATATAACAGTGTCCAAGGAGATGAACGCTGCGGGTATGAAGTGTTGCATGCACGTCCTCCTGTGCATGCACGTCCTCCTGGCGGTTGCACGTGACAGGTGGTGGCGTCATCTGTCCACAGACACAGAAGCAGGAGTCATGGCGACAAGGACCCGACAATCAAGACTCCTGACACACAGAGGCCGACAATCACAGGGGAGGAGAGCCTACATGCGCTAGGTGAACACTAGTAGCAGATCCCACATGGAGGCCCCTCCTGGACACAAGATGACATAACAACCAAGCATAAAATACATTCAACTGGGCAACAGAGTTCCCATGAATAACACATATAAGTACAATAAAAGAACAAAACAATCATTATTGGCAATCTCTTTGAGAGTGATAATTGTAAATAAATAAATCACAAATTGTATAGTAGAAGAATACATAAATAAAGAGCTATCAAACAACTTAAATGATGATCAATACCTAATAATTACACCATATCTCATTGAGAGGTATAGTTATATATAGATAAATCATAGAGTATGTGTAGAGAAATAGGAAAATAGAGAGACATCATACAACTTAAATCATGGCCAATACCTAACAGTTACACCATATCCCATTCAGACTAGGGATGATTGAATGGTTCGGGTCGACCATCGGTTCGGCCCGAACATTGGGAGGTTCGGCCGAATTTAGAACTTTTTGCCCAAAAAGTTCGGAATTCGGCAACCAGAACCGACCAAAATGCAATGGTTCAGGAAATGGGCTTTAAAAGCCCGTAATTGGACCAGAACCATTAGCAAAAGCCAATTGAGGGGGCAGGAGAATGCTAGTAATGTGATTGGAGTGACTAGGGGGTCCATAGTCCAATCATTAGTGAATACGCCCCCCAGTATATAAGATAGCCCCCGCCAAATTCCTAGCATTGTTATACAGGACATGGAAGAGAGTGGAAGCAGTTCTGTTAATTTTACTTTAAAAGTGCCATTTAGCATTTATTAGTGTGAGGAAAGGGATATCTAGTGTAGTTAGAGTGCTCTTTTACACTTTAGTTAGCTTCAAAAATTTAGTTTCTGTAGGGAAAGTGTGATGTGTCAGGTTGACCGTAATGTAGTGTAGGGTTAACTGACTGCTATGGCAGGGTGACCAAACCCTTCCATATCATGGTGACCGTAATGTAGTATAGGGGGAACTGACAGTGACTGCTATGGCAGGGTGACCAAACCCTTCCATATCAGGGTGACCGCTATAGAGAAAAGCTAGTTTCTCTCAAGTCACTTTCGCTGCAGTAATATGGTTTCGCCCCCGTCAGCATTATTTTTGGATGCAGGCGTCTATAGTCATTTTTTGAGCACATGTTTGGAGTCAGGCATGACATCTAACCATGTGTATAGGGGGTATATATACACACCCATGTCTGTATATATACACCTGCACATATATAGGTGTGAAAGGAGCAGAAAAAACTACTTGCGCTAATGAAATCATTAACACCAATATAGTTACGCTCCTATCACACCTATATATGTCTAGGTGTGTATATACATATAAGTATGTGTGTATATACACCCGTATACACAAGTTCAGATGTTTTGCCTGCCTCCAAAGAACCCAAAAAAATGCCCAAAAAAACACTAGCGTCAAAAAAGAAAAAACGCCCAGGTGTGTTGTTGCAGGCATTTTTTTGGGGTTTTTGGAGGCAGGCAAAACATCTGAACTTGTGTATACGGGTATATATAACACTATACACAAGTTCAGATGTTTTGCCTGCCTCTAAAGAACCCAAAAAAACGCCTGCTACTAAACCGGCAAGGTGTGAAAAGCGAGAAGCCACTAACCTGTTCTATAATTGCACTAATACAAATTATCTTTTTTTATGGTTCTGGACATGCTACAGAGCTGAAACTTCACAGGTACACCTTTTAGACCCCCCAGACACAAAATCACACAAAAAAGTTCTTAAAAATTGTCATTTTTGATAGAGAGCCAATTATTGGAAAAATTAAAAAAAATTTAAAAAAAAAAAAATTATTTGGATTTAGTATCTGGGGGGGTCTAAAAAGTGTACCTGTGAAGTTTCAGCTCTATAGCATGTCCAGAACCAGAAAAAAATATAATTTTTCAGTAGAGCAGGGATGGTGGTACCCTCATTTTACACCTATATGATCTTTTTTTTATGGTTTTGGACATGCTACAGAGCTGAAACTTCACAGGTACACCTTTTAGACCCCTCAGACACAAAATCACACACAAAAAAAAAAGTTCTTAAAAATTGTCATTTTTGATAGAGAGCCAATTATTGAAAAAATTAAAAAAAAAATCTTTGGATTTAGTATCTGGGGGTCTAAAAAGTGTACCTGTAAAGCTTCAGCTCTGTAGCATGTCCAGAACCAAAAAAAAGATTGTTTGTATTAGAACACTTATAGAACAGGTTAGTGGCTTCTCGCTTTTCACACCTTGCCGGTTTAGTAGCAAGCGTTTTTTTGGGGAATTTTTGGGGTTTTTTGGAGTCAGGAAAAACATCTGAACTTGTGTATAGTGGTATATATACCACTATACACAAGTTCAGATGTTTTGCCTGCCTCCAAAGAACCCCAAAAAATGCCAAAAAAAACGCTAGCGTAAAAAAAAAAAAAAACGCCCAGGTGTGTTGTTGCAGGCATTTTTTGGGGGTTTTTGGAGGCAGGCAAAACATCTGAACTTGTGTACACACACATACTTATATGTATTTTACACTTAGACATATATAGGTGTTATAGGAGCGTAACCATATTAGTGTAAATGTTTTCATTAGCGCAAGCATATATTTCTGCTACTATCACACCTATATATGTCTAGGTGTGTATATACATATAAGTATGTGTGTGTACACAAGTTCAGATGTTTTGCCTGCCTCCAAAAACCCCCAAAAAATGCCTGCAACAACACACCTGGGCGTTTTTTTTTTTTTTTGATGCTAGTGTTTTTTTGGGCATTTTTTGGGGTTCTTTGGAGGCAGGCAAAACATCTGAACTTGTGTATAGTGGTATATATACCACTATACACAAGTTCAGATTGTCACGATCCGGGGTCAGGCTCGAAGACCAGTAGCTATAGCAGTCGCAGGGCACACAGGAACCAGCAGGATAGGAACACTGACAGGTCACCCAGGCAGATGACGCAGGCTCACCTGAGGTGCGGAGTCTAAGTACTAACCGGTCTTCACCAGTGCTCCTGAAGGTGGAGATGGATTTTGCTGCGTGTTAGCACCAGGTCGCGGTCCTCAAGATCGCCCCACCAGGAGGTGAGCAAGTCAGAGTCCAGTAGCAGATAGGGATTAAGCTGAAGCGTAGTCAAGGAGTAGCCAAAGGTCGGTAACCAGTAGTTGCAGGTTGGGATCAAACAGAAGAGTAGTCGAGGAACAAGCCAAGTGTCGATAACGGATAGTAGCAAGGATACAGACGGCAGCAGGAGAGACAAGCGAGATATCGGCTGTTGAAGGCACAATATTCTGGCGACCAGGAAGTGCAAAGACATGGCTTATAACAGGAAGTTCATGGGAGGAGCAAAGGGTTCAAGGTTCAAGGCAATAAAGATTCACAGCAGGATCATTCAAGGATTTGTCCAGGGAGCTGTCCAGCATTCCAGGATAGCTCAGCGAGTAGAGTCTTTGCCAGACACCATGGAGGTCCCAGGTTCAAGTCCGGGTCCTGACAGTACCCCCCTCCTCCCAGGACGTCCGCTGGACGTCTTAGGACCAGGTTTAAGAGGAAACCTCTGGTGGAACTCCCTTGTTAATCTAGGGGCATGAACATTTTCTTCTGGCTCCCAGGAATTTTCTTCTGGTCCATATCCTTCCCATTGAACCAGATATTGTAATTTATTCCTAAAGATCCTGGAATCAAGAATTCTCTCCACTACAAATTCTTCTTCACCCTGTACTTCAACAGGTGGAGGAGGCGGAAGAATTCTTCCAGGAAAGGGATTTTCCTTAAATGGCTTGAGCAGTGATATGTGAAAAACCGGGTGAATTCTCATACTGTCGGGAACTTTTAAACGGAAAGTGACTGGGTTGACCTGAGCAGAAATGTGGAAAGGTCCCACAAACTTTTGTCCCAACTTTGCAGATGGAACATGGACCTTCAAATTTTTGGTTGATAACCAAACCTTGTCACCCACTTGAAAGGTAGGAAGTGATCGGCGATGTCTATCAGCAGCCTTCTTGTAAGATTCCTGAGCCTCCTTCAAAGTCTCAATTAATTTCTCCTGAATCTCTTGCAACATAGTTAATCTGCTGGCTACAGCAGGAATTGGAGTTGAGATAGGGAGATCAGGAATAAAAACTGGATGATAACCATTGTTTAAGAAAAACGGGCTTTGAGAGGTTGAGCTATGTCTAGAATTGTTGTAAGAAAACTCTGCTGTGGGAAGATAGTCCACCCAGTCGTCCTGAAGATAACTAACAAAACATCGAAGGTACTGTTCTAAAGTTTGATTGGTCCTCTCAGTCTGACCATTAGACTGAGGATGAAAAGCAGAAGACAGGTTGATTGCTACTCCTAAAGCTGAGCAAAAGCTTTTCCAAAACTTTGAAGTAAACTGTACTCCTCGATCTGACACAACGTCTTCAGGAATTCCATGTAGTCTGAAGACTTCTCGAACCATCAACTCTGCAGTTTGTTCCGAAGAGGGTACCCCCTTAACTGGTATAAAGTGAGCCATCTTGGTGAGGCGGTCAACGACCACCAAGATAGTGGTCATTCCTTTTGAGGGGGGTAAATCAACCACAAAGTCCATAGAAATTGACCCCCATGGTCTTGATGGGATAGGGAGTGGTTGGAGCAACCCCAAAGGAGAAGCTCGGGGTGTCTTATTGCGTGCACAGGTCAGGCATGAGGCTACATACCTTTTAACATCTTTCTTGTACCCAGGCCACCAAAAGGAGCGTGATAAAAGTTCCTCTGTTTTAGAAACTCCAAAATGTCCAGCAAGTTTTGAGTCATGACTCAACCGGAGGACTTCAACCCGAGCAGACTCAGGTACATAGAGGCGATGCGTTTTAATCCAAAAGCCATTCTTGAACTCAAGACTGATGTCCATAGGAGGATTATTGAGGAGTGAGTCATTCTCGTAACCTTCTTTGAGGAGACTCAAGAATGCCTTTGAACTTGTGACACCTAGGAAGTTCTTTTGAGGCAGGATAGTGCATTCAGCATGGTTCTCCAGGGAAGGCCCCGATAACATCCGTGATAAGGCATCAGCCTTACCATTTCTTGACCCAGGTCTATATGAGATAATAAAATTAAATCTAGAAAAGAACAGCGACCAACGTGCTTGTCTAGAAGACAATCTTTTGGCCGAACAAATGAATTCTAAATTTCTGTGATCAGTGAGAACGGTCACAGGATGCTTAGTACCTTCCAGCAAATGCCTCCATTCGGAAAAGGCTTCCTTAATTGCCAGTAACTCCTTATTCCCTATGTCATAATTCCTCTCAGCTGAAGACATTAAACGAGAAAAGTAAGCACAAGGATGAAGCTGCATCTTTTCACCGCTTCGTTGAGAAAGGATAGCTCCTACAGCAGAGTCAGAAGCATCCACTTCCACTACAAAAGGTAGCTCAGGATTGGGATGTACCAATACTGGTGCAGAAGTGAACAGAGTCTTTAACTTATCAAAAGCAGCCTGAGCATTAGATGACCACACAAAGGGCACCCCTTTCTTTGTCAGCTGTGTAATCGGAGCTATCACCTTAGAGAAATTTCTTATGAATTTCCTGTAGAAATTGGCAAACCCGATGAATCTTTGAATTTCCTTAACGTTTCCAGGGACAGGCCAATCTACTACTGCTCTAATCTTCTCAGGATCCATGCTTACTCCATCTGGTGAAATAATATACCCCAGAAACTGGATCTGGGTTTGTTCAAACTCACATTTTTCCAATTTGATATAAAGTCGATTCTGCCTCAATCTTTCAAGGACAGTGCAAACATGCTTGCGATGCTCCTCTAGGTTATTGGAAAAAATGAGGATGTCATCCGAATAAGCAACTAGAAATTGGTCCAACAGATCTCGAAAAACATCGTTGATGAAGTGTTGAAAGGTTGCAGGGGCATTACAAAGACCAAAAGGCATAACCAAGGACTCGAAGTGTCCGTATCTGGTTCTAAAGGCGGTTTTCCATTCATCTCCTTGGCGGATACGAACAAGGTTATAAGCCCCCCGCAAGTCAAGCTTTGTAAAAATCTTGGCAGAACGAAGTCTTTCCAACATTTCAGAGATCAACGGGAGAGGATAACGGTTTTTAATAGTAACTTTATTCATGTGCCTGTAATCAATGCATGGACGTAAGGTAGAGTCTTTCTTTTCAACAAAGAACAAGGCTGCTCCAGCAGGGGATGTTGAGTGTCTAATAATCCCCTTCTCTAAATTCTCATCAAGCCACTCCCTGAGCACCTTTAATTCAGGTTCTGATAAATTGAATAGGCGGCCGAAAGGTATTTCTGCACCTGGGAGTAGCTCAATGGGGCAATCATATGGGCGATGAGGAGGTAACTGGTCGGCGTTCTTCTTATCACAGACATCCTGAAACTCATGGTATTGTGGAGGCAGTTTAGGATATGACTGTGCTGTAACCACATCCAACTGTGTTTCCTTAATCTGTGGAGAACTAATTGGACAAGGCTCTCTACAGTATTCCTCACAATGGGGGGATGTAAAATTTATAACGCGTGCTTCCCAATTGATTGAGGGATTATGGGTGGAAAACCAAGGGATGCCCAAGATCACAGGAAATTTAGGTGACGTAATCAGCTGAAAACTGATGGTCTCACGATGGTTAGCCTCAAATTGGAGAACCAAAGGGACTGTTTCATGGGTAACAGGTCCAGAAGTTAAGGGTGAACCATCCACTGTCTCCATATCGACTGGGGCTAATTTATTTCTTGTCTGAATCATATTGTTTTTGGCAAAGTCTATGTCCATGAAGTTCCCCCCTGCACCAGAGTCCAGCATAGCAGAGCAAGGAATCTCAATGCCATCAGAGATAAGTTTAATAGGGAGGACAAAATGAGGTAGTGAAGAATTTACTTTATTTTCTTCCTGGACCAACGGGGAGATGGACTGGCTAATGGAGTTTATTTGTTCAGGCGTGATCACATCAATCGATGCAATTGTTCTTCTAACCTTGTTAGGGCAGTTAATTGCATAATGACCAGAATCTCCACAGTAAAGACATAGGTTCTCAGAACGTCTTCTTTCTTTCTCCTGAATGGAAATGGATCTCTTAATTGCATCTACCTGCATTGGCTCAGGAGTGTTAGAATTAGGAGCAACTTTGAAATCCTGCTGAACAAATGGAGTAGCAGAGAAACGCATGCCACTCTTACTTGCAAACATTCCCAGCCTCTCCTTCCTCCTTTCTGTAAGTCTCTGATCAATTCTGATACATAATTGGATGAAGGCATCAAGATCATCAGGAGTATCAACTCTAGCGAGCTCATCCTTTACCTGTTCAGAAAGCCCTCGGCGGAACTGACTCTTTTGCGCAGCAGGGTTCCAAGTAGTATCTGCAACCCAACATCTGAATTCTGCTGTGTACTCAGCGACAGAGCGCCTTCCCTGCCTCAGACTATGCAGCTTTGCTTCAGCAGTAGCACAGCGGTTGGGATCATCAAAAACCTGATCCATTGCGGTCAAAAAGGTCTGCAGATTATTTAAAATGGCACTGTCCTGCTCAATATATGGGGAGGCCCAAGCTAGAGCTTCTCCAGTCAGAAGTTCGAGAATCAAGGTTACCTTTCTCTTCTCAGAAGGAAATGCAGCAGGGTGTGTTTGGAAATATAAACGACACTGATTTAGGAAACCTCTGTAATGATGGCGGTCTCCATTAAACTTGGATGGTAAAGGCTGAGGCATATGTGTGATAGTATCACCTCGGTCCAGTAGTAGTCTCTGCAGAGCATGAATCTCCTTCTGTTGTCTTTCCAATAGACTTTCTAGTTTATTAACTTTTTCTTGGCAGGTAACACCAAATTCTTGCAGCTCAGCAATTTGTTGCCTAAGAGGAGTCACGATGCTTGCTATAGCGGCCTCCATGTTTTGGGCCAGAATATTCTGTCACGATCCGGGGTCAGGCTCGAAGACCAGTAGCTATAGCAGTCGCAGGGCACACAGGAACCAGCAGGATAGGAACACTGACAGGTCACCCAGGCAGATGACGCAGGCTCACCTGAGGTGCGGAGTCTAAGTACTAACCGGTCTTCACCAGTGCTCCTGAAGGTGGAGATGGATTTTGCTGCGTGTTAGCACCAGGTCGCGGTCCTCAAGATCGCCCCACCAGGAGGTGAGCAAGTCAGAGTCCAGTAGCAGATAGGGATTAAGCTGAAGCGTAGTCAAGGAGTAGCCAAAGGTCGGTAACCAGTAGTTGCAGGTTGGGATCAAACAGAAGAGTAGTCGAGGAACAAGCCAAGTGTCGATAACGGATAGTAGCAAGGATACAGACGGCAGCAGGAGAGACAAGCGAGATATCGGCTGTTGAAGGCACAATATTCTGGCGACCAGGAAGTGCAAAGACATGGCTTATAACAGGAAGTTCATGGGAGGAGCAAAGGGTTCAAGGTTCAAGGCAATAAAGATTCACAGCAGGATCATTCAAGGATTTGTCCAGGGAGCTGTCCAGCATTCCAGGATAGCTCAGCGAGTAGAGTCTTTGCCAGACACCATGGAGGTCCCAGGTTCAAGTCCGGGTCCTGACACAGATGTTTTTCCTGACTCCAAAGAACCCAAAAAATGCCCAAAAAAACGTTTGCTAATAAACCGGCAAGGTGTGAAAAGCGAGAAGCCACTATCCTGTGCTATAAGTGTTCTAATACAAACAATCTTTTTATGGTTCTGGACATGCTACAGAGCTGAAACTTCACAAGTACACTTTTTAGACCCCCCAGATACTAAATCCAAAGACATTTTTTTTTACTTTTTTCAATAATTGGCTCTCTATCAAAAATGACAATTTTTAAGAACTTTTTTGTGTGATTTTGTGTCTGGGGAGTCTAAAAGGTGTACCTGTGAAGTTTCAGCTCTGTAGCATGTCCAGAACCAGAAAAAAAGATCATATAGGTGTAAAATGAGGGTACCACCATCCCTGCTCTACTGAAAAATTATATTTTTTTCTGGTTCTGGACATGCTACAGAGCTGAAACTTCACAGGTACACTTTTTAGACCCACCAGATACTAAATCCAAAGAATTTTTTTTTTTTTTTTTAATTTTTTTTTTAATTTTTCCAATAATTGGCTCTCTATCAAAAATGACAATTTTTAAGAACTTTCTTTGTGTGATTAATAGTCCCTGGGGTATGACCCAGAACCCTAGGCACTTTTTAGGGGCATTTATTGGGTTTTAGGGCTTCAAAATGATGTTTTTTGATTACAGAAGTTCGGGTCCCATTGATTTCAATGGGGTTCTGAAATCCGGGCCAAACTTTCGGGAAGTTCGGATGTTCTGGCCGAACCGAACTTTTGAAAAGTTCGATCATCCCTAATTCAGACCCCCCTGAAACAAAACCCTCCAAGAAAGGCCTGAAGGAAATGGATTCATTCAGGCCTGGGGGTGGGTGGCTTTGAGTCTAAAAATCCATTTTTGCTCTTTTTGGAGTAGGGTTTTATTCCAGTCTCCCCCTCGAAACCCCGGATGGACTCGATCCAGGATGATGAAGGAGATACGTGGGAAAATACCACCATGGACCATGGCAACGTGTCTACCGAGGGGTAACTACAGGTTGCTGGTCTGCATGCTACGGATACGTCGGTAGGCACTATGCCAAAACTCCAAACGTGTCTTTCTCACATAGAAGCATGTACAACTACAGGATAACAGATAAACTACACCTTTTGTTTTGCAATTGGCGCAATGGTGAGGTGTGTATGTCTCACCATGTGGCAGGATATAAGGACTGGAGATATTCATATATCTGCAGTGCTGGCAGCCCCCACATTTAAAAATACCAAATATCTTGCAGGGATCCCCATGGGAACCCTCCTTATATTCACTCAAAACCAATTTATCCCTAAAGGGATTTGGCTCACCGAAAAGTGAACATAGGGTTTTCAGGTATAAATGGACTTACAAGAGGGTCCATTTTGAGAACGTGCCAGTATCTTTGTACAATATTTCATATTTTGCCATGTTGGTTAGAAAATCTAGTGATTATCCATAATGCTTCATTTTTTTCTAGTTCTTTTCTTGGTTTATAGAGCAAATTCTGTCTGTTGTGACTGCTTGCCTTCCTGAAGGCCTTCTTTAAGCATGTGGGCGAGTAGCCTCTAGAGTCTCTCTCTCAGCTTGTCCGCCTCACGCTTAAAGACCATTTCATCTGAACAATTCCATTTAATCCCAAGGTATTGTGTGTAAGGGATTGATCTGATGAGTGGCTCAGGGTGGAAGCTTGTTGCATGTAAGATGGAGTTGGCAACTGATGGCTTACAAAATAAACCACCATCAATATTCTTCCAAATTTGTACATCCAAAAAGTTGATCGATTGTAGACTACTTTCCACAGTGAATTTTAGTTTGAAATCATATACATTTAGGATGGATAAAAAGACTTGCAGATCTGCCAAAGAGCCATCTCAAACTTCAAAAATGTCATCAATGAAGCGTGCCCAAATGAGGACCTGATCCATAAATGGTAGGAGCTCATCACATGAACGGATGTAGTGTCCCACTCCCCCAGGTACAGGTTGGCACATGATGGGGCACAAAATGTCCCCATCATCACGCCTGCACCTGGAGGAAGTGGGAACCATGGAATGAGAAATAGTTGTGGTGTGGGGTAAACCTCAAGCTCTCATGAATGAAATTATTAAAATCCCATTCATTATGGATTTTTTGCAACAAGTCATGTTGAATACATGCCACTCCTTTATCGTGTGGAATGGAACAGTATAATGCTTCTACGTCAATAGCCACTAGTAGAGCCTCTGGTGGAATCTGTATATATCTATATTTTGTAACAAATGAATGGTATCCCTAATGTAACTGGGAAGAGTTTGAACAAGGGGACGTAGACGATCATCCACAAATTTACTAAGATTCTCAGTGAAAGAACCATTACCTGACACAATGGGCCCACCTGTTGGACACTTTAGGCTCTTGTGCAGTTTGGGAAGAGCATAAAAGGTTGGGGTGCGTGGGAGGACCGTCCGAATGAAGTCCCAATCAGTCTTTTTAATTGTCCCCCTCCAGAAGGCAGCATCTACTAATTGATAAAATTCATTTTGAAATTTCTCAATTTTGTTTCCTGGAATTCGACAATACCATTCCTTATTGTTTAAGATCCTATAGCACATATCTAGGTATTTGTCGTTGTCCATGATGACAATTTTCCCCCCTTTGTCTGAAGGCTTTATTTTAATCAGGGAGTTTTGAGAAAGATTGTATAGAGTTACCCTGTTGATCTTTTTTTTGGGCGAATTTTAGAGATCTCATTGGTGGTCAGTTTGATAATTGCCAAAACATTATTGTTCAAATTTAAAGAAGGAAATTTGTCTGACTTTTTCATATTTTTAGGGAGGGGCTGTCACTACCTCTTTTTTCATATTTTTAGGGAGGGGCTGTCACTACCTCTGAGGTCTGGTCAATTTGGGACAACAGTTCATTAAGATCTGGTCGATCCATCCAATTATATGAATCGTTATCTTTCAGTAAACTGACAAGACTATCAAGTGCTTTCGTTTCAATTGTCTCTGTGCACTGGTGAGCAGTCATGTTGGAACGGGAAGGGGCCATCCCCAAACTGTTCCCACAAAGTTGGGAGCATAAAATTGTCCAAAATACCTTGGTATGTTGGTTCTAAATCCAAAGGGGTCTCCATTCTTCTGACGAATAGGCTACCATGGACCTTTCACGCAGCTCACTTAGACCCAGAAGGACATTTTGCCTTCGTCAAGGATTTGATAAGTGCCGTACAAGTAACACTGGCGACTATTTATGCACCTAACAATCATCAGGATCTCTTTATCCTCCGTATCCTGGATAACCTTTTAGAATTCACCAAATTTCATTTGATATTGGGTGGAGACTTCAATGTCCCCCTGATCCCCTCAGCTGACACTTTGTCGGGTATGTCTTCTGTCACTCCTGGGTCTAACAAACAGATAACACAATCATTTCATAAAGCCCAATTGGTAGACGTATGGCGACTACAGCACTTGGGAGAAAGAGATTACATGTTTTACTCCTCCCCTCACAAAGTCTACTCCAGAATAGATTATTATCTGATCCCTCATAGGCAACTCCATGTGGCACACGACACTTCAATTGGGGACATAACATGGTCCGACCATGCTCCCATATCTCTGTTCACACTCTCAGAGGTTCCTGCCTCCGGGACTCGCTTCTGGAGGTTGAATGAAAGTCTTCTTCAAACTCCAGAGGTTCTCGAGGGGGTGTCTAGGGTACTCCACTCTTACGTTCAAATTAATGACCAGCTGGACTGTGATCCAGGAATCCTTTGGGAGGGTCACAAAATAGGTATGGGGGGTATCCTTATCAAACATGGATCAAGAATTAAAAAAGAACGTGAGAAGCAGCTTACGCTGCTCCTTACTAAACTTCACGGGAAAGAATCTAAGCATAAACATACACCTATTCCCCTCCTAGAATTAGAACTCTCTTCCCTCCCTAAGAAAATTGCCGATCTATTACTATACAAAGCCAAGGCAGCCCTACAAATCTGCTGCAAAATGGGATATGAGTCACGGCATAAATGTGGCAAAACATTAGCCAGGTCGGTCAGAGAACTTAAGCAGTCAATGTACAGTATATACCTCAGATTCTGCCATCAAAAGGCCAAAAGATGGAATTACCCAAACAGATTGTACAGGTATTTAGAGACTTCTATTCTTCTTTATACAACTTGCCGGATCACTCTCCTACTGCAACTCACATAGATGAATACACTTCCTCATCCCAATTACCTAAAGTCCCTTCTGAAATCCGGAAAGAGCTAGACACCCCCATCACTTTAGAAGAAATCCAATTAATACTCAATCAGGTGAAACCGTGTAAGGCCCCTGGCCCCGAAGGCTTCACCCTTCAATACTATAAGCCCCTCTTCCAGACTTTAGGTCCAAATATGGTGAAACTATTCAATGCAGTAAGGTCTGCCGGGGTCTTCTCTATTGACACTCTGAAAGTACATGTTACTGTTCTTCCGAAGGAAGGTAAGGACCCATCCTCTTGTGGGAGCTATAGACCCATCTCACTTCTCAATATTGACCTTAAGCTGTCCTCCAAGATCTTAGCGACTCATTTAGCACAGCACTTACAATCACTGGTCCACTTAGAACAATTCGGATTCATCCCATCTAGAGAGGCAAGAGACAACACAGACAAAGCACTTAACTTGCTTCATGTGGCCAACACAACTAAATACCCTGCGTCTTTATAGGGATGGACGCAGAAAAAGCGCTCGATCGTGTGACCTGTAAATTCATATTTTCTGTTCTCGGACACATCGTTTTAGGGGCAACCATGATACAGTGGATCACCTCAATTTACTCCAACCCAACGGCCCAGGTTAAAGCCAACAAACTCCTCTCTGAGCCTTTTCCTATTACAAATGGAATGAGACAAGGATGTATCTTATCCCCTATTCTCTTTGCCCTGTCTCTTGAACCATTCCTATGTAAAATCTGACTAAACCCAGATATCAAGTAAATACCTGTTGGGAGCACCCAATACAAAATCTCAGCGTATGCTTGTGATGGATCTTAGATACTCCGGTGGGCACATCCGCCAGACCGGTGTCTCCCGTCCTCCAAACGCACCCACAGCCTGCCGATTAGCCATACCCAGCCCGTAACCCCTCAATCACGAGACAATCCACACAGGTGTTGAGGGTTAAACATGCAGAGATTAAACTGTTTATTAAATTCCAAGACATGCAGTTTTACACACGGTTAGGGACACTCCCCTTAGCCTTGCCAAAGGGGGGAAGGGGACAAGGAACAACCAATGGGAACTGAACATTTGTACATTGAAACAGGCTACAGATAACCTAATGAGATTATGGAAAACAGGCAGTCCCTCAATACACACCCCCTGCGGAGAGATGTCTCCAGTCCAGACCATCGTCTATGTGTCATGAATCAACACAATTAGACACAGCAACAAGAGGGGGGGGGGGGGGTGGGGAAAGAAGGGCTGTAGCATTACATTACATTACATTAACTCAATGCCAGCATGTCCCCTGGTCTCCAGTATTTTCTGGCCCATAGTCTGTCGGTAGGAGGCGCGCGAACAGTCCCTTCCAAAACACACAGTGACAGTGGGTTCTGTCACAATGCTGATGACTTGTTATTTTCCCTAACAAACCCTACAGTCTCGCTTCCAAACCCTCTTTGTGAATTCAAACTTTATGGGGCACTCTCCAGTTTGAAATTACATTTTTGTAAGTCAGAAGTCATGGGAGTCAGAATACCCCTGGCCCTCCTATTGACTTTAAAAATATGCTTTAATTTCAAATGAACAGATTCAGCACTAAAATATTTGGGTATTTATATCCCCTCTGATTTATCCCTCACATATGCTCTCAACTTTCCACCTCTATTGACTAAAACCCAGATATTATTAGACTTACTGGCACAAAGGATTACATTCCTGATTTGGTAATCTAATTGTAATCTAATGAAAATGTGTAATCTTCCCAAGTACCTATTTTTTTCCAAGCCTTACCTATAAAAATGCCCTCCCATTACTTTAAACAAATACATTCCCTCTTCATAAGATTTATCTGGGCACATAAGAAACCTCACCTCCCCAGCCACCACCTCACCCTCAGGGTGGACTGGCACTTCCTGATATTCGGAAATACTATGAGGCATCACTCCTTAGTAGAGTTATCGACTGGTGCTGTCACTATAAGTCCAAACTCTGGACACAATTAGAGCAGGCCCAAACAGACATCCTGCTAAAAAGTGCTCTGTGGTGTTACGATAGTTTACCTATGGGGTTGAAATGACACCCCTTAATGGGCACCACATTAAGGATAAGTTCACAGATATGCATGCCGGCCTCCCTCTCTACCTGTGACTCTCCCTTATTCCCTATCCTGAGAAACCTGTAATTCCCCCCCAGGCCTTAACGCTCCTGAGTTTAAGACCCTACACCGGGGCATACTCAAGCATCCCATTTTCTAATGGCCGAAGGATGGCCTTCTATAGCAACATTAGTAAGGGACGGGGGCCCTTTTAAGCTTCCTTTCTGAAACCCAGTCCAACTTCACCACTTTCTAACCTCCATCCCAAACCCTCCCAGTTGACACCGTTTGAAAAATATTGCTCGGGCGATGAAACTATATACATCAACTTTTTTCTAAAACGTATAGCCTATTGAATATTCTGCCTGAACTGCCACACATTCCATGGCTTGCAAAATGGGAAAAGAAGCTAAATCATACATTCATGCTAGACTAACGACAACACATTATCAGATTTACTCTCACATTGTCAATTTGTACTAAGATCAATGAAACTAACTTTAAAATTCTGACCTAGTATGTGATCCAGTGCAGGAGAGCCGCCTTGCTGCCGTATATGTATGTT
This sequence comes from Pelophylax lessonae, assembly GCF_965119305.1. Lineage (NCBI taxonomy): Eukaryota > Metazoa > Chordata > Amphibia > Anura > Ranidae > Pelophylax > Pelophylax lessonae. Next base: position 372,249,481 of record NC_138772.1, on the reverse strand, counting down.
ATACATAAGAAACCTGGCTTATTGAAGCAAGGTCAATTCAAATGTTCCAATTAGCTCCATGGTATACTGATAAGATAATATCATTCTTGTAATATCACTCAGTAAACGTCTACCTTCTGACCCCTACAATATAGCCCAATCAGGGTGAAATGAATCAGAGAGGTATGGCCAACGGGTGTAGACTCCTGTAGAAAGCTGGCTTGTTTTTTTTGGAAAACAAACGTTTATTGGGTTCACATAATAACAACAAAACAAACATATGCAGTCAGCACACCAAGTCACATCACATCAGTAGTATATAATACAACATTTTTGAGAACAAAATACATGCCTATGGGGGGAAATAGCATCGCACACAGGCAAGTATAACAGCAAGTATAACTGAAACCCCATCCCATAGCGTCCATGAGTATAAGCAGGGTACACAAGGCTCACCACAATCCCAGAGATCACCCAGGAGAACAGGTGTCAGAGGACTGAAGCCACCTGTCCCAGACCCTATGATAACTGCCAAGAGAACCCCGGTTAGTATATATGACTTTCTTGTAGGACAAGGATTGATTAATGTCAGCCTTCCACATAGCTAGATCAGGCCAGACGGACTGTATCCACGTGCGGGCAATCAGTTTTCTTGCGCTAAAGAGGGTTTCATGTAGGAATTTTATGGTATATTTATCAACGTCCTCATCAGGTATAATACCCAGCAGGCAGACCCTAGGATCTAGTGTGACAGGAGCCCCCATACGGTCGTGCAGGAAGCGAACCACCTGCACCCAGAAGCCCTGGATATGAGGACAGTGCCACAACAGATGTCCAAAGGTGCCCGGTGACAATAAACACTTGGGGCACACAGGGTCTCTGGAGGGAACGAATCTGGCTATTCTGTCAGGAGAGAGGTACACTCTATGTAATATATACACCTGTGTCAATCTGTCAGACAACTTGGGCGAGACTAGCTTACAGGCCCCAAGAGCCTCCGTCCAGTCATCATAGTCAAGGTCTCCAACATCGTCAGTCCAGCGAGGGCGAACACTGAACGCCAGGGCCGTGGCCGTTTTGGTTGTAAGCATCTCATATAAAAGGGAGATAAGTTTACGGGAGTCAGAACCAGTCAGGACATCCAACAGGTCAACAGTGGGCAAGTCCGGGTAACGGCCCCCAAACTGAGCGTGAAGGGCATGGCGAAGTTGATAATACCGATAATACATGGAGGGGGGGAGGTCAAAGTCAGTCCGTAACTGGGAGAAGGGCCTAAGTGCTCCCCCCCGTAATACATGGGAGAGATACACGACCCCCCTGGCCATCCACAGTCCAGGGTCCGGCAGTTGTAGTAATTCAGGTAAATGTCTATTGAACCACAAGGGAGTTTTAGCGTGGAACAGCGAGTCACCAGTCCTGGATAGCGCCAAATCCCATATCCTCCTATAGTGAGAAGAGACAGCACTCGTCACCTGGGTGTTTGAAGGCCCACCCGCGCCCCGGAGAATATCACAGAAGGGGTGAGGACTCGAGGTCAATACTGGGGGGCAGGCCAAGGCCATATATCTGGGAGCATCCAGTGCATTGACGTGATATAAGTGGGATAACTGCGATGCAAGGTAGTACGCCCCAAAATCCGGAACAGCAAGCCCTCTCAGTGCAGTCGGCTTCTGAGCGTGACGCCACGCCAGTTTGTGTCTACTGGGACCCCACACAAAAGTTTTCAGCAAACGTTCAAGAATTGCGAAGTATTTGTAAGGAATATACACAGGGGAGTGCCATAAAACATAAAGATTTTTAGGTAGGAGGATCATTTTAATCAAATTTACACGGCCCATCACGCCGATGGGAAGACGGGACCATATTTGAGTCTTATGCTTAACTAGGGCGTACAGAGGCTCAATATTAAGAGCGATATAATCAGCGAGGGTACGGGATACCTGCACCCCCAAATGTTTAAGCGTAGAAACGCGAAGTAAAGGGAGGAGGGACTGATCCTGCGATTGGGCAAAAACATCCAGGGACAAAATTTGCGACTTATCCCAATTAATGGACAGGCCGGAGAACCCGCCAAAAGTAGTGATAAGGTCCAGGACTCTAGATAGGGAGGGGCCAGGGTCAGCTAGGTAGAGAATCATATCGTCGGCGTATAAGCCAATTTTATCAACGTGATCCCCGCGACCAAGGCCAACAACATCTGGGTGTGCACGTATGGCAATGGCCAGGGGCTCGACCGCCAGCGCATATAGCAGTGGGGAGATCGGGCAACCCTGTCGAGTTCCCCTAGAAAGGGGAAAGCTGGTTTGGTTTAAATAAAATTTCAATGGGTAATATTACCAGAGTACTGCTCCATTTTATCCTCTCAGTGTACTGTGGAGCAAGAATGTGCTCTTTTGGGAGCTGGTACCTGATTGTGTTTGCAGATTGGCATGCTGGCATCGGGACTGTGAACAGCACTGCCAGGTTTGAGGCTTTCAAAGTCAATCAGGAGCTTACTCCTGCAGTATGAACTGTCTGATGTATGCACATGGAATGCCAGTCATTTTGTATTTGTTAAGCAAGAGTTTTCATAAGTTTCATTTGACAAAGGACATTTTCATATTTCAACGAATATCAACCGCACCAAACAGCAGAAGCCCCAAATGCCTAGACATATTCAAATAATCCAAATGACTTCTGTTTGGACCAGTGGTTATGTGATATAATTTAAATGCATAGTACCATTTTGTAATATAATTCTTCACATTATTGTACAGGACAAAAGAATATACACACCCCCTTGAGGTGTGTCATCGTGTCGTCCTAAGATCACGGTACAATAAATGCTGCTTTGATACTCCCTGCAAAACCATTCACCACTGGAGAAGACACCAACTGACCAGAGTCAACTTGGAAAAAAGTTTGTAAAAATGTGTGTATGGGGGGCCCATGTAAGCCTTCCTCTTGGGGCATAGTGCTTCAGCAAGCTTAAAGTGTTATTCCAGCCAAAACCTTTTTGTTTTCATTTTGACAGCGTGAGAAAGGATTAAAATCTATTTTTTTATTGATATTTAAGGTTCCAATTGAGAGTTTTCTCTCTAATTAATGTCATGGCTACCACTGTTTCAACAGACAGGAAGTAGGGGAACATCAGTAATAGGGACATGGGCAGCAGTAAAAAAAATTGACAGGGGGCCCTTCTCAATGAACCAGTTGTTGAAATCCCCAAACATACCCAGACCCTCATATACTTTATGTTTCTTGTGGCAAAAATTGCTATAGTGACTGCCTGGGAGAAACCGGTAGTAGATTTGGCAGATATGAAGAGCAAGCTGACCTGGATCATGTTACACGAAAAGCTGGTCAGCATACTGAAAGACAGATCTGCTAGGTTTGATTGTGTTTGGGACCCTTGGCTTAAATACCTCCAACCTTCAGACATTTAAAGAGTGTGGGTTGGGGTTGTGGACTCTTTGACAGACCTCTTGGGTAGCTTCCCCTTGCCCCCCCCCTTTTTTTTTTCCTTTTCTCTCCTATCTCTTTTTCTTTCTACTTTAGACCTTCATGATTTTCATATTTGCTATTTGATATGGAGTATTTGGAAGCATTTCTGACCCACGTGGGCTGGCTAGTGGGTTAAGTAAATACTGATCTATTATATACTTTTCCATGTCCCCTGCATGGGCTATCTAAGTGCCCCGATAGGGTGCTTTATCCTTGTGTGTCAGACATGTTTTTTGAGGTTTAATTATCTATAGATGTTGATATTTTAATATGCTATTTTGTTGGCTATGCCTGCCATTGATATGTTTATTTCACCCACCTGCACTGTGGGGCCATATCTTATCTCTATTCCGATACTACTCTTTGTGTAAGAGTTGTACACTCTACTCTTTTTGCATAAAATTCAAATAAAAAGAAAAATTTGGCAAGGTTCCATATTGTTGTTGGAGATATTCTCTCACTTCCTTTTTGGTAAAGTCACTTTTTCTGGAGCAGTAAGTGAAGGGAATCTTTCTAATAAAGCTCAGAAAGCAATAAAGAAAGACACAGTTGGGGTTGTAATACTTCCTTACTCTATGTAAAACATATACTTCTATGTAGGAATCTGTGGAAATATGCAATCTTACACAAAGGTGCCCCTCTTCCTTCCTATACCTCTGTTGTTTCTTGCCTGCTGTTTGTTGGCTGACCAGGACATAAATTACAAACATAAATTGTCAGAACAAACCAATAAACAGATGGCAATAGCAGAAAGTAATTAGGTATTGAAAATTAAACATATCTTTGCAGAGAATACACTGAATGTTTAATCACACACTTGACTAGTGAGATCAAGCACTCAGGAAAATGTTTGCAGAGCTTTGATAGTCTATTTTGTATACAAAATAAGCTTTTGAAATAAATTGAATATTTATAGAAATCAAGAGGAGTATTTGCATCTATTTGAATTGTAGGATTTATTAGCATGAATAATAAATAAACCAACCACAGACTGTGAGTGTGAATGGCTGATTTGCCAAGTTTTGTGAAATTTGGTTGTAGAAGCAGTAACAAAATTATGGTGATATTATGTGACATAATATATAGCAAAAGGTTTTTCTTTTATATTCTTGAACAGATTAATATACAAATAAAAATAACATTTCAGATACACTAAAACAAACATTTGAAATATTGTTACTATGAGAGTAGTTAATACTATTGCTTTGTAGAACTGGGCCTATGGAAGGATCTCCAGATAATGGCAATATTTTACTAACATACTTAAGAAAACATACCTGCAAGGCATGGCATAAAACAAGCTTTTATTGTTAACTCAAAGACATTACATTTTTAGGCCATTTGTTTAAGGGCTCATAAGGACTATAGTTTTCCTGACCATTAGTAATTTCAGCCACTGTAATTTAATATACAGTATGTAGCAGTTAGTCATGGTCCAACAAGGGAAAATATTTGGTCTAATCATCAAGCTTACTATGCTTAAAGGAGAAGTAGGACCAAAGCTCTTTTGGCCCTACTTCCCTTGTGTACACTTCGTACTTCGTTCTGCATTCTTGTAACCCATATTCCAACGACAGTGGGCTAAAGTCCGCTGGTGGCTGAGCTCACTCAGCCAGTCCAGGCTTTGGAGAGATTATGACTTTAATGTCAGGGTCCACCCAGATACCTGAGTGGCAGCTGGCTCGGCCTCTCAGCATGCCACAGAGAGACTGATCCAGCCGCTCCTGCCCCTTCCACAGCCTGGCATTTCAGTGACAGCCACTGGCTCTCTGCTCACTGAAGACTGAGAACTGAGTGATGTCATCTTTGATAACTCAGTTCTCAGTCTTTTGAGTGGCAGGGGACAGATGCAATATCGGATCAATGCTGCATCCACCTGGTTGAGTATTTATGTTTATTTTTATTATATTCTGCACTTCCCTTTTAAAGAGAATGTAACCTTGGACATTCATGGTATAGTGGCATGTTCCCTTAAAAGTGGAACTGAACTCAAAAAAATAAAGATTTGTAGAGAACATCTAGAAGTGTTTTTTGTGTCTAAGCCGTACCCCTATAACAAATACAGTGCCTTGGGAAAGTATTCAGCCCCCTTTAACTTTGCGACCTTTTGCCACATTTCAGGCTTCAAACATAAAGATATAAAACTGTAATTTTTTGTGAAGAATCAACAACAAGTGGGACACAATCAAGAAGTGGAACGAAATTTATTGGATATTTCAAACTTTGTTAACAAATAAAAAACTGAAAAATTGGGCGTGCAAAATTATTCAGCCCCTTTACTTTCAGTGCAGCAAACTCTCTCCAGAAGTTCAGTGAGGATCTCTGAATGATCCAATGTTGACCTAAATGACTAATGATGATAAATAGATGATAAATAGAATCCACCTGTGTGTAATCAAGTCTCCGTATAAATGCACCTGCACTGCGTGACTTTAACGGACAATTTCGCGGTCGTGCGACGCTGTACCTAAACGAATTTGACGTCCTTTTTTTCCCACAAACAGAGCTTTCTTTTGGTGGTATTTGATCACCTGTGCGATTTTTACTTTTTGCGCTATAAACAAAAAAAAAGCGTAAATTTTGCAAAAATAACAATATTTTTCACATTTTTTTATATGAAATTCCCCCCCAAAAAATGTAAAAATCTAAATTTTTTAACATTTTTGGCCAATTTGTTTTCTGCTACATATGTTTGGTAAAAAAATTGCAAAAAGCGTATTTTGATTGGTTTGCGCAAAAGTTATTGCATTTACCAACTAAGGGAACGATTTCTGTCATTTTTGGTGTTTTTTTTTAACGCGTAATGGCGGCGATCTGCGCTTTTTTTGCGGTACTGCAACATTGCTATACATATGCACTGTTACTGCAAAATGACACTGGCAGGGAAGGGGTTAACTTTATTGTGGAGGGAGGGGTTAAGTGTGTCCCTAGGGGCGTGCTTTTTACTGTGATTGGCTGTGGCTACTAGTGTAGGAACACTGATCAACGGTCCTACATAGTAGAACCGTATGATCACTGTTTCTACGCAGGGGAGAATGACAGGCGGCTTGTTTACATCAGCCACCTGACTTTCTCCCTTTGCACCGACGATTGGCGCACTGACTTCCCTGTGAACGAGCCGCGGCGGCGCGCGCTCGCCCGCTATGGGCTCACAAGGAAGTGACAGGCAAGTGATGTAGATCTACGTCACTCTGCCTGGCCGGGGCTGACCGCCACAGTAAATAGTCGTGCGGCGGTCGGCAACCGGTTAAGGTCCAGTGGTCCTGCCGCTGACTGCTAGCCTCAGGAGATTTGGAGTGAGATTTTGTGATGTCACTACTGTGCTGCTTACTCCTTTCTGTAAATGATGACATAATTAAGTAAAATACTCCCTTTACCAAGATGACCACCTCCACATAGAAGCACAGCACAGAACAAGGTATGGAAAATCAGTAAAAAGGAAAGATCAGCTGCAGGGAGACCACAGGCAATATTGGTTACTACTTAAACTGAAAGTCGACGCCACCGTGAAAATCTGCTATTGAATATCCATTTAATGTTACAAAAGGCTAAAATTCAGCAAAGCAAAAAGCATAGTAATGATAAAAGCACATAAGACTGAAATGCATAAGCCTTTTGCTATGCTGGATTTTTCCTTTTGTAACAATAAGTTGATATTCAATAGCAGATCTTCACTCCAGAGCCATCTTTCAAAGTGGTGTCTATTACAATGCTTACGAAGCTGAAGCCTGAGCACCAGTGTTCCTCGTTGACCAGAATTGGGTGAGGAGATAGAGCACATATTACTGTTTTATGGGGAATACTGGTGACTAGAGATGGGCTCAGGCATGTTTGGGATCCTAGTCCCAACCCACCTGCCCAATCCCGCCAGGAAGCCGACACTGCACACCACTAATCACAGGCAGTGAGACAGTTCCTGGTCTGTGTATATGCATATCGGGAAGGTCTGTTGGGACTAGGATCCTGAACACACCTAAGCCCATCTCTACTGGTGACTAGTCTTTTGTCCTCCATCTGCAATTTTTTTGGGCTCAGCTTCCAGAGTTCAGTTCTCTTTAAACCTCCTCCAACAGTGATACTGAAATTTGTCATACTCCTTTGCTGCTTTGATCTTCATTCATATTACTTTCTCCTCTTCCTCCCAGAAGGCAGTGCTTGTGCAACCAATTTCCAGCCCAATATACAGCATGTGTGTATTGGTATGCATGCATCGTAATCAGAGTCTCCGAACCTATATTGCTGATTGCACATCAATGTTCAATTCATACAATGCAGTTATAGTTTGCTGACATGCTTAACAAATAATTCTGCTTTTCTTCTCTGCTGTTCCTATATGGAATGCACATAAGAGCATTTAATTTAAAAATTAACAGGTAAAATAACAGCAAAAACTTTGGCTCAGTTAGGATTAAAATGCACCAGTGTATGATATCTTGGCTGGTTTGTAAACATATATGCACAAATATACCCACATCAGTACAATACCCCACTGGGTATGAATCACTGAGGCTTTTTACAAATTAGAGTATTACCAAGTTTCTGCAAATAAAAGCTGTGTGCACTTTATTCCTACATGGTATGCACATTTAAGAATGTTAACATGGGTAAGATAGATCCAAAAACTTTAGAGAAAATAAAATTTTTATTTTAGACACAACAATTTCATATCAAACCACAATTATTATTAACCACTTAAGCCCCAGCCCTATTTCTGACACTTTTTGTTTACAAGTTAAAATCAGTATTTTTTCCTAGAAAACTACTTAGAACGCCCAAACATTATATATATTTTTTTAGCAAAGACTCTGGAGAATAAAATGTCGGTCATTGCAATATTTTTTGTCACGCGGTATTTGCGCAGCGGTCTTTAAAACACCGTTTTTTTGGAAAAATTTTGAAAAATCACATTTCACTGCATTTAAAAAATACTAAACAGTAAAGTTATTTTTTTATATATTGTGAAAGATGATGTCACGCCGAGAAAATAGATACCCAACATGTTACGGTTTAAAATTGCGCACACCCGTGGGATGGCGACAAACTCTGGTCAACAGAGATCTCAATAGGCGACGCTTTAAATCTTTTTAACGGTTACCAGTTTAGAGTTGGAGTGTAGCTCTTTTTTTTTAATTATTGCTCACGCTCTGGTGATAGCAGCGATACCTCACATGTGTGGTTTGAACAGCGATTTAATTCGCGGCTCGACTTCCGTATACGTTTTTTTTCATGCGCGAGCTAACAGTGATGGGGGCGGCTAAAATTATTTTTTTTTTTCCTATTTATTTAATTTTTTTTTAACTTTATTACAGGTTTTTTAAAAAAAAATAAAAAATCTGATCACTTTTATTGCTGTCACAAGCAATGTAAACATCCCTTGTGACACCAATATGCAGTGACAGGTACTCTTTATGGAGGGATCGAGGGTCTAAAAGACCCCAAACCCCTCCACTACACTTTCATGTATGCAAAACGCCAAAAATGGCATTTTTGCATACAGCCGTTTTTTAAATCTGCCGCCTTTTGCAGCAGAGTAACCCGGGAAGTGACGTCATGGACGCCGCCTCCGGGTTACGTCATCGGAGACCCGATTGAAGCCGTTTCCGGCTTTGATCGGGACTGGGTGCTCGGGTCTCCCGGTGGGACAGGAGGCCCGTTCAAACTCACGGAAGGTGGCGGGAGGGGGGGCTTCCCCTCCCGCTCACCCGGGTAACGATCGAGAGGCTCCTGAGCCGCATTGGTCGTTACTGACGGAAAGTTGACGTCGGCTGTAAACCACAGTACCGGGATGGTGCCTCTAGCTAGATGCATCATCCCGGTATAACACCGCAAAGTCTGCCAACGTAGATCTACGTTACTTTACGGTAAGTGGTTAAATTCCATGTGTATAGCATATAATGTACCCTCTACATGTTGGTCCACATGAATCCCAGCTTAATGGTAAGTTCTGTGAGGATAACATTTACTTTTTTTATGTGGGATTGAAGAACTGGCTTATCTACATTTTGTCTTGTGTGATTGCCTTGTTCTGTTTCTTGCTTAGAGTTGGTTAAGGGACTGTGCATACACATGTACTGTAATTATTTGACATTTTTATACCGTGTTAACAGTTTTCCCCTATGCGTGAAACACATCCACACATTCCAGGAGAAAAGCAGACACCTGTGTGAACACAGAACATACAAACTTCAACGACAAGGCCCTAGTCCTGTTTCTATAAGGGAAGATTGCTAATCACCCTTTAGCCACTCTGCTGCTCTAATCCATATATTATTGCAGAATTAATTAGCTGTACAAAATATTTTTTGTTAAAGTGTTTAAATCTCAGTGGCTATGACAAAATGATTTAAAAAAAAACTAATAAAGCTATACATCTATTACCATATATCTACACATGAGTGTTTCATTTGGGAACAATCTCTGCTAATGCAGTGCATAGCTGTATGCAACTAAAAGCCTCTTTGTGTTATTATATACATAAACCATGTTCATTCAGTAAAAGTGAAAATGTGTGTATGAGGCAGCACACTCCACTAGGCAATGAAATATGAATCCAGAGACAAAATCATAGGCAGGAATAATTTGCTTACATGAAATATGTAACAACTGCCGGGTTGCAATTTAGCTAGTGCATTCTTCAAGAACTTTGCTATTGTATTGCATATTACATGATATTGTATAGATCAGATTACAAATCTCTACTCCTAGTTGGGTCAGTATTTTTTTCACTGTATTTTATTTGCTTTTTCTGTATCCACTCATTTAGCTAACTAAGGCAGCACTTAAATAACCCCCTCCCCTGAATCTCACTGGTAGGCCCTATATACTGTTATTGAGTCCCATTGGATTATAAAACAGAAGTCTGTCACTTTGAGGATGCAGTATACGGACAAAGACTTTCCCTCCCTTTGCCGGTGTCTGAAGTATATAGGAAAGAGGTAGCTGAATGGGCTTAATGTTGCACACAATTTTCACATTGGGGGTTGATTTACTAAATGAATAAACAAATAGGTTGTTCACTTTGCAAAGGAATCTGTACTTTGCAAGGAAATTCACCCCACAGCTTAATGAATGAGGTGAAGATCTGATTACTGCCATCATATTATGTAGAAAATTATTTTAATTTTTTTTCCTTGCATGTGATTGGGCATTTATTGCAAAGTAAAATATTACCACATTTCCTAATCTCTGGGACAAATACCCTTGCAAAGTGCAACTATTTTCCTTCAGTAAATCAACCCCATTACCACAAGACAGAAATAGTTCCTTGGCAAAAACATTTGTTCTGTATATCCTATTAGTCCTTTGTAATGGAGACTTGTTAGAAGGGGTCTTAACCACTTAAGCCCCGGAAGATTTTACCCCCTTCCTGACCAGAGCCTATTTTGCAATTCGGCCCTGCGTGAATTTAACGGACAATTGCGCAGTCGTGCGACGCTGTACCTAAACGGATTTGATGTCCTTTTTTTCCCACAAACAGAGCTTTCTTTTCGATTTTTTGCTCATGCACTATAAACAAACAAAGAGTGTCAATTTTGCAAAAATAACAATATTTTCACATTTTTTTTATATGAAATTCCCCCCAAAAAAATGTAAAAATCTAATTTTTTTAACATTTTAGGCCAATTTGTTTTATGCTACATATTTTTGGTAAAAAAAAATCGCAAAAAGCGTATTTTGATTGGTTTGCGCAAAAGTTATTGCGTTTACTAACTAAGGGAAAGATTTTTGTCATTTTTGTTGTTTTTTTTTTTTAACGCGTAATGGCGGCGATCTGCGATTTTTTTTGCGGGACTGCGACATTGAGGCGGACAGATCGGACCCTTGACTGAGATTTTTGACACTTTTGGGGGTACCAGTGACATTACTACAGTGATCAGTGCTATACATATGCACTGTTACTGTAAAAAGACACTGGCAGTGAAGGGGTTAACTTTTTTTGAGAGGGAGGGGTTGTGTGTGTCCCTAGGGGCCTGATTCTAACTGTGATTGGCTGTGGCTTGAGGTGTAGGAACAGTGATCAACGGTCCTACATAGTAGAACCGTATGATCACTGTTCTTACACAGGGGAGAATGACAGGCGGCTTGTTTACATCAGCCGCCTGCCTTTCTCCCGCTCTAACGGACGATCGTGAGTGCCCGGCGGACACATGCGGGGGGGGGGTCCGTGATCGAGCGGGAGCGCGCTTCCGGTGGCGCGTGCTCGCTCCCCAGAGCCTCACAGGCTAGTGACGTACCCATACGTCACTTTGCCTGTGAGGGGCTGACCGCCACAGTATATATACTTGCGGTGGTCGGCAAGTGGTTAAAGTGAATGAACTTCTCCTTTGTGGTCCCTTTTGGTTTGTTAAATACTTTATACCATGTAACAGAACCGCGACCCCACAACGTGCTTGTGCTTCTGTCAGTATACAGCTTCCTTCAGTCTTGAACACAGATATCAGATATTCTCGCCGCCCCCATCCAAACTAGCCTGAGAATAGCTTGTACAAGATCTGGACCATTTTTTGAACAAACTCACACCGACTATATACCCCACCAGGTCAGGGGTCTGATTACATTATCATATGCAGATGAAATTATGTACAGAAATATAATTAACATGTCTAAGGAACAAACGGTATTCTGCTTTCCCACTAGCAACTAATAGATGACAGGGATTTCATTAACTAGCAGACTTGCCATCACCAAGCTCATTAAGTACAATACACATTATTATAAGTGTAAACACAGCATACCTTAATACACAGACAATCAGGGGTGGACTGGGCCGGGGGGAAAGGAGGCATTTTCCCCCCAGGCCGCTGTAATTCCCATAAAAAGGCCGCTCTGCCGCCAGCTGGAACTGCGCATGTGCAGTTCTGGAGCTAGCCGAGTCTACTGTTCTGCCGATGTCAGAGAGGAGCAGCCAGGAACGCTCGTGCTGTGAGTTGTGATGTGTCCTGTGACAGGGAGGTTGGCTGCACCAGTCACAGGGCTGCGTCTTCCATACACTGCACAGAAAAGCTCTGCCTCCTCCCGCCCCTCTCTCAATGTGCCCGCCCACACTCGGGGAAGCCCGTGTATCTGAGGTCTGTGAAGAGGATTGTGTGGGCGGGAAAGTTTGAACTGACAGCCACATCATAAGCCTGAAGCCGTGCATTGCCTTCAAGTAAGTAAGCTGTGACCGATCTCTCCTCCTCCTCCCCCCCCCCCCCCTCCTGCTCTCTCCCAAATCCCTCTCCCTTCTCCTATTTCCTTATCTGCAGCTAAGGAGTTGTATTTCACCAGCCTGTGTAGTATCTGCTCCTGTGTAGTGTGATTTGGCTGCAGTGCTGATGTCCCCGCAGTCTTCCTGCATGTTTCCCCCAGTCTCATAGACTTCTATTAGGCTGTACATTTAACTGCTTGCTTACCAGCCACCACAGTTTTACTCTATTACACGAAACAACATACCTGTATGTCGTTTCATGTAATAGACAGCAGGGGCGTGTGCCGATCGGCCAGAGAGGAAGCCAATCAGCAGGTACAGCGGACGCGATGTCCGCCAGCAACCCGCGATCGCTCCCCATGGAGACAGAACAGAGGTCTGCCTATGTAAACAAGGCAGTACGCCATTCTGTCAGTAATGAACACCGGGATCTTGTGTTCCTGCTATTTAGGAACACAGGTCTCTGTGTTCATCTAGTGAGTCGATCCCCCACACAGTTAGAAAGCACTTCCTGGGGACACACTTAACCCTTTGATTGCCCCTGGTGTTAACTCCTTCCCTGCCAGTGTCATTATTACAGTAACAGTGCATATTTATATCACTGATTACTGTAGTAATGTCACTGGTCCCCCCAAAAGTGTCAAAAATGTCAGTTAGGGGTCCGATCTGTCCGCCACAATGTCGCAGTACCGCTAAAACAATCACAGATTGCCGCCATTACTAGTAAAAAAAACTAAAATAAATAAAAATGACAAATCTATCCCCTAGTTAGTAGATGGGATAACTGTTGCGCAAACCAATCAAAATACGCTTATTGGGATTTTTTTTTTAACAAAAATATGTAGCAGAATACAAATTGGCCTAAAATGATGAAAAAATTTAGATTTTTTAATTTTTTTATTGGGAATGTTTTACAGCAGAAAGTAAAAAAATATTGTTGTTTTTTTCAGAATGGTCGCTCTTTTTTGTGTGTTTATAGCGCAATAAAAAAAAAAACCCACACAGCTGATCAAATACCACCAAAAGAAAGCTCTATTTGTGGGGGAAAAAAAGGACATAAATTTTATTTGGGTACAGCGCCGCACAACCACACAATTGTCAGGTAAAGTAGCACAGTGCCGAATCGCAAAAAAATGGCCTGGTCCTTAAGGGGGTAAAACTGTCTTTAAGTGGTTAAAATGAACAAAAAGATCTGCAACTTTGATGCACTTTATAAAAAGAACAGCAGGAAAAACGCACAACCTAAAATAAATCTATGGGATTGCAGCTAAGGAAAACTGAGTACACCAGTACTGCAGCCAAAGTACAGCGCACCGTGTAAACCCAAAGGATTGTATGCATTTGCAGCAGGCACTGCCACTCTACTGAAAAAATCCATGCTCAGGTCACTTTTCAGAGGCATTTGACAGGCAGTGAGGAGGGGATATCACATTTCCTCACTGCCTGGTTTAACCTCCCCAGGTAATGACGTGGTTCACTTCCAACTCACACCTTATTTCCATAATTTTCTGTAGGTATTAGATGTGCTCTTGCCTTATTTTGTGCACATATAATACATAAAGAGAGTTCTGGATATAAGGTGGAGTTCAAAGTGAAATTCTACACCTAAGTGGAGCATATAACAGAAGATTTGGGGATTTTGTTAAAGGGGTTGTAAAGGTTCCAATTGTTAATAAAAAAATAACAAACATGTTATACTTACCTGCCGCCGTAATAGTTTTGCACAGAACAGCCCAGATCGTCCTCTTCTGGGGTGCTCCACCGGCGCTCCTTCATCGGGTGCCACCATGGAGAGCCGATTTCCGTGGGGGCACACCTTGCAGGCGCGCTCCCAAGTCCCACTGCTGCATCCATTGACACAGACAGTGGGACTCGGCCCCGCCCCCGCTCCCATGTCACTGGTTTTGATTGACAGCAGCGGGAGCCAATGGTTTCAGCCAATGGCTATCAATCTATCCAATGAGGACAGAGACAGCGGCTGGGCTTTTCTGAGCCAATCACTGGATTGGCTCAGAAAAAAGGAGAGGCTCTGGGGGCAACTGCAGCAAAGAAGGGTTTCACCTTATTGCATAGAATGTGTGAGGCAGCTGGTCCGACAGAAGCTGGCTTTTTGGCCGGCCTCTGTCAGACGAGCATGCTGCAAAACCAGCAGCCAACAAGCTCCCGATCAGCGGGCGCTCTCCTCCAATGGAGAGCGCTGACCGGAGTGATCTGGCGGGGGGGGGGGGTGGGGGTTGGTCTGTCCTCCTGATGGAACACAAAGGAACAGCAGGGGTGATCACTGTACTAACAATGCATAGTCAGTACAGCGGCTGTGGCTCTGATCGGAGCTGACAGATTTTTTTCGTTCAACTTCCTGGGTTGAATGAAAAAAACTAGTGGTGTGTACCAGGCTTTATTATGTTGATGTGGGAATCAAGCAATTTTCTTGAGGAATGGTCTCTCCCTCTCCCTGCGGGAAGTGTGGAGCGATGTCTCCCTCTCCCTGCGGGCAGTGTGGAGTGGTGTCTCCCTCTCCCTGCGGGCAGTGTGAGCGGTGTCTCCCTCTCCCTGCGGGCAGTGTGGAGCAGTGGCTTTCTCTCTCTCTGTGTGGGCAGTGTGGAGTGGTGGCTCTCTCTCTCTCTGTGCGGGCAGTGTGGAGCGGTGGCTCTCTCTCTCTCTCTGCGGGCAGTGTGGAGCAGTGGCTCTCTCTCTTGGGTGTCATGTCCATAAATTTCACTTTGGTAGGTTGGCAACACTGGCCTTCAGTAATACTGAAGCAGTACACACAACTATCCACTCTTTTTTCTTTCCAGTGGGGCAAGCTGGCTAGGTCAGCAGTAGTGCTGGCAGAGGGGAAGTGATACCCCCCCCTGTCATTTCCTCCCAGCATCCTATGTAGCTCCGCAGGAGAGAAGAGACCCAGAGGTTGAGGCTGCAGCAGGCTAATTGCCACCTAATCAGTGAGGTAAGATCCTCACTATTATTTGTTTGCTTTATAATGTCTAAGATGGGAGCCGAGTCGCTGCACTATGGGCCTCTGGGTTGTATTTGCCCCCTGGGCCAAAAGTTGCCAGTCCTCCCCTGCAGACAATACACAGACAATTCAGAAGGAGACTAGCACAGGAGGAGACCCCAGACAGATTGACTTCGAAGTTAGACTGTATTTCCAGTCCCCCAATGGCTGTACCCACACAGTACCAAAAACAAATTGTCCCAAACAGAGCATTACTCACCCAGCCAACCTCTGCCCCTCTTGTAGAACATATCCGCTGCTGGGGAGAAGCGTAGATTGGCCATTCTCCCAGGAGTCCTTTCAGCCACTGGAGAGAAGGCAGGGTGGCGAGGCTCACTTCGTTGGGCTGTTGGGGATCTGGGCTGACTGACATCCCTGGGGTATACAATTGGAAACTGTAGTCCCATCCACTTTCTCAGGAAAGCCATTCTTTGCTAGTTGAGGGCAAAGGCCAGCAGCACTCTGCTCTGTTGGCAGCTCTTCTTCTGGGCTGGTGTCATCATTCTGGGGCGCCGTCTGCTGCTTGGAAGGGGAGTCGGCTACTCCATCTTCCTTACCCTCATCTGCCTGTTGGGACAACCTTTCTCTGGTACCGTCTCCCAGATGCACAGATCCTGGCTGGGGAGGGAAGACAGTTTTCTCCACTCTGACTGACTGTTGGGGAGGGAGGATGACAACCTTCTCTCCCTTCTCCCCCTGGATCCTGATTTGCTGTTGGGGAGTGACCACCACCTTCTCGCCCTTGGCCCCTGAAACATGCAGTTGTGAGCAAAGCACACTGTTACTGAGCCACATTGCCGACTCTTCAGCCAGAATTTCTGGACTGTCAGCTGGTACTTCTGGATGTTCCCAGGCAAAGGGAGCCCAGCCCTGACATTGAGCAGAGTCTAGAAGCCGTCTGTAGGCAATCTCCAGCTCCCATTCCTGAACGGCCAGAATCTCCATATGTTCCAGTGCCCAGAACACTTCTGATATGTTCAGGATCTCTTCTATGTAATCCATAATTTCCTCTAACTGCCACTCCAGATCGCTCCCAAAGTTAGGGTCCCCTTACAGCTTCCCGTACAACAGTCCCAGGCCGCTGTAGCCAAAGCATTCCATTGGGCTGTCATACACTATCCAAGGGGATGCTTGGGATACATGCCACCGGAGGGCTCTATAGCTCTCTTCCAAATGCATCTCCATCCAGACCAGCCTTCTTGACTCAGCTGTCTGCTCCTTGTGCAGTTTGTCTCCCAAAAACATCACCCAGAATCCATACTGTGACCAGTACTTTTCATGGATGGAGGGGAGGATTTTTCCCTGGTGTCACTGCTCGTGGGCTAGTGTTTCCTTCCATAGTTCAAATTAAATTGAATCATACCATCCTAGCAGGACCTGCTCTGACACTGATCCCGTGTGCTGTATCCACATCTCTTGCAACCTCCTCCTAAATTCCTCTTCCATGGCGGCTGGTATCTGTACCTCTCCTCTTCTGCTCTCCAGACCTTGGATACCAGTGAAGGTTTGGATGTCTCAGACTGCTGGAAGCATCCAAACACTTGCCACCAATGTAACAGAACCACGACCCCACAATGTGCTTGTGTGCTTCCATCAGAATACGGCTTCCTTCAGTCTTGAACATAGATATCAGATATTTTAGCAACCTCCACAAAAAACTAGTCGAGAATAGCTTGCATAAGATCTGGAACATTTATTGAACAAACTCACACCGAATATATACCCCACCAGGTCAGGTGCCTGATTACATTATCATATGCAGATGAAATTGTGTACAGAAATATAAAATAACATATCTAAGGAACAACCAATCCAAACATTATTCTACTTTCCCACTAGCAACTAATAGATGACAGTGATTTAATTAACTATCAGACCTGCTGTCATCGAGCTCATGAAGTACAGTACACATTATTATAAATATAAACACAACACACCTTAATACACAGACAATGCTTTGATTATTTAGGAATCACAGGCTTAATGGCAACAGGCTATAGGTCTCACAGTCTAAAGTGGGATTAAATATTAATATATTGCTTGAGGTATTTTGTGACCTTAGGACAGGAAGTGCGTTACTGGCAGGATTTCCAAGTGAAATTAAAAAATGAATGCTTTAAAATGCTAATCGCAATTCTTGTTTTATTGGGAGATCTTTTTCATATATATAACTGCAAAAACATTTTTAAGATAACAGATACACTTCATGTCTGCTCATGCAGATTTGAAGAATATGACAAGATGCATTTTCCATTTTTCAGTTAGATCAAGCAATAAAATCAATGAGGCTCTGTCCATATAGTACTTCTTTACATATTTTGTATAGAAACATGTTGTAAATAAAAAAACATTCCAAAACCCTTAGTAGTACCATTGTCGAAGAAGATAGTATGTGATAGGAATTTATCTTAGTATGCTTAGTATGTGATCGTGAAGGCCATTCCTAATATTGTCAACACACAAGCAGATTTTTCATTGCTGTTGATAATGATGTCAACACATTGCCACTCTGCAATTACAAAGCTACAGATTTTTCCTCAGGTATGTGAGTTTTTTTTCCAGTTTTGTTGCAGTTTTTAATGAAACATCCTTACATACCAGATAGTTTTCTTTTTTTTTTTTTTTTTTGCTTTTGTCAATTGTTGCTTCTTTTCAAAACAATGTTACTCTCAAAACCCCAGTATGTTATAAGCCATATTTCTCATTCAGGAATGCTTGCAATAACTTGATATAGTATCCAGTTATTTCAAAATGTTTAAGTCTAAAGATAGGATAAAGATAAGATAAAGATAACACTAAAACAGTGCAGAAAAACATCTGCATGCGTAAGCATCAAACAAGTGTAACCCTACGTAGGATTTATCATTAATGCATTTTCCATCACTCAATAAATCCCATGGATCAGAGAATTAGTACCGTTGCCACTCAGTCCTCACCTTCCGGATATAGCAAAGACTAACGATCAGAGTAAACCTAAACGGGATCAGAGATCATAGCTAACATAGAATCACTCGTATTTTGAGTGTCTAGCCAGGGGCCCCAGTGGGAGTTCCTGATTGATAAGCTTTTTCCGCAACCCAAGGTGTAGGACCTCAGTGTGAGTCCAATGCAGTACAATTGTTTTCCTTGCATGATAAAACAACAAAAGAAGGAAGTGTTTTGATGCTGCGCTGACTTCCAATTCCTCAAAAATACCCAGAAGACACCAATTGGTGCAGCATACATTGGGTACATCAAATGTTTCTGCTCCAAACCATGTGTAAGAAATCCCCTATCTCACATTCACATTTATGACAACTTGGAGTGGGTTTCTTACGCATATGAAACAAACACACTGGTGTGCAATGAACTCTATGCAAAAAGTGTAACTGAATAAGCCTATCCTTGGCCGTAAAAACCAATACTAGCATGTGAGTGAGTTTTATAGTTCCTGCTAGTTGTCCTCTGTTAGGTCTGGAATATCCCCAACCATCTATTTTGGATATAAAGGAAGGATCTCGACTGAAGATCTGTAAGCAGGGCATAATACAGAGAAATGATCAGGTGATCATATTGGAGAAGAGTGCATTTGAACCGAGAGTTATTAAGGGAGGCATTAAGAAGGCCAAATTGGGCTCCTGCTACTTGACGAAGATATGAATAATAAAATGACCACTGTAACGCAATATGCAGCTCACGTTGGGCTTGATACATTTTACAGTAATATCTCTCCCACTGTATATATACATCATTACTTTGCTAGCTGCCATAACTCCAGTATTTTTTTATGCAGCAGGTGATCCTATTTCACATAAAAGTGGTCCCCGCAGTGAATTCACCATGGGATCACTTTTATGGACAGCGGGAGAGGTGCCCCCCTCCACTTTCAGGTCTTTTCCCCCACTTACTGGAACCTTCGGCAGTGGCCAAAAAAGATCCGATCCTGTGGAGTGATGGGCAGAAAGTCTATGCTCCTGGAGCAACGTCAAACGTCACTTTCACCCAATGGCGTTAAAGGGCCAATTTCTTTTTATTGGAAAAGAAAAATTACTTTTTTTTTTTTTTTTTTTTGCTTTTAAGTGTAAATGAGAGATCTTAGGTCTTTTTGACCCCAGATCTCACATTAAAGAGGCCCTGTCATGCTTATTTCTATTACAAGGGATGTTTACATTCCTTGTAATAGGAATAAAAGTGATTACATTTTTTTTTTTTTTAAAGGACAGGATAAAAAAAAAAAAAAAAAGGAAAATAAATAGGAAAAAAAGAAAATTTAAAGCACCTGTCCCTCCAAACATGCATACAAAAGTAAACACATACGCAAGTCACACCCACATATGTAAACGGTGTTTAAACTGTACATGTAAGGTAACGCTGTGATCGTCGGAGCGAGATCAATAATTCTAGCACAAGACCTTCTCTGTAACTCTAAATAGGTAACCTGTAAAAAATTTTAAACCTCGCCTATGGAGAATTTTAAGTACCGTAGTTTGTCGCCATTAAATAAGCGTGCGTAATTTTGAAGCATGACATGTTAGGTACCAATATACTTGGCATAACATCATCTTTCACATTATACAAACAAATTGGGTTAAGACCCCGTTCACACTGGGGCGACGCTACTTGCCGGGGCGACCTCACAGGTCACGGTGCGCAGTTCGCACCGCGACCTCGGAGCGGCCGGCACGGACTTCATATCATTGAAGTCAATGCAGGTCGCTCCAGGTCGCCCCAAAGAAGCTCCGGACCCTTTTTCTAAGTCGGAGCGACTTGTGTCGCTCCTATTAGAACGGGTCCACAGCTACTCTATGGCAGGCGACCTACGGCGACCTGTCAGGCGACCAGGTCGCCTGACAGGTCGCCCCAGTGTGAACGGGCTCTAACTTTACTGTTATTTTCTAATTTAAAAAAAATGTTTTTCCAAACAAATTGCGTTTGTAAGACCACTGCGCAAATACTGTGTGACATAAAGTTTTGCAATGATCTTCATTTTATTCTCTAGGGTCTCTGCTAAAAAAAAAAAAAAGTATAATATTTGGGGGTTCTAAGTCATTTTCTAGTAAAAAATGCTGATTTTCAACCTAAACATAAAATGTCAGAAATAGGCTTGGCTAAGTTGTTAAAATGCAAAACATTATGCATAGCACCTAACTGTCCCCAATGTAGGAAGACTGTCCCTCTTCTGGAACCAAACCCTCTGTTTCTCTTTCCTCCTCGATTGTTCCTCTTTGCGGTCCTAGGTATAGATCTTTATAAAGAAATGTAATATTTTGCTACCCGAAGTATTATACTGCAGTATACCGCACATCCAAATTTCTGTATTTGTTAGTTTGAAAAAAATGTTTTAGAAAAAAAAATCACTCAACGGTGTACAGGATAATTTTTTGAGTATCAATTCCTCATGGACCATGTCATTTTGAGCATTGCACCTATGTACTTTGCCTTCATATTTGAAGACCCTGTCATCATGGCAGGCTGTAACTGACCCGGCTATGCAACAAACAAACTAACTATGCATGGACAAAAAACATTGACACCAGGAAAGCTGGATGCATGGGATAGTCTCTGAGAGACTGCTTTAGGCTAGGGTGAATAACAGGTACAACAGTGCTGTACACAGTACACGGGATAGACTTTTGACACTAGCACTATGAAACAGCGTGCAGGTCAAAAGAATAACATGATACTTTAACCACTTTACCTCCGGAGGATTTTGCTGTCTTCCGTCCAGGCCACTTTTTGCGATTTGGCGCTGTGCGACTTCAACTGACAATTGCGCGGTCGTGCGACGCTGTACCCAAACGAAATTTACGTTCTTTTTTTCCCACAAACAGAGCTTTCTTTTGGTGGTATTTGATCACCTGTGCGATTTTTACTTTTTGCGCTATAAACAAAAAAAGAGCGTTTATTTTGAAAAAATAACAATATTTTTAACATTTTTTTATATGAAATTCCCCCCAAAAAAGATGTAAAAACCAATTTTTTAAAAAATTTTTGGCCAATTTGTTTTCTGCTACCTATGTTTGGTAAAAAAAATCGCAATAAGCGTATTTTGATCGGTTTGCGCAAAATTTATCGCGTTTACTAACAAAGGGAAAGATTTTTGTCATTTTTGTTGTTTTTTTTAACGCTTAATGGCGGCGATCTGCGATTTTTTTGGCGGTACTGTGACATTGCGGCGGACTTATCGGACCCTTGACTGACATTTTTGACACTTTTGGGGTTACCAGTGACATTTCTACAGTAATCAGTGCTATACATATGCACTGTTACTGTAAAATTACACTGGCAGTGAAGGGGTTAACTTTTTTTGAGAGGGAGGGGTGGTGTATGTCCCTAGGGGCGTGATTCTAACTGTAATTGGCTGTGGCTTGAGGTGTATGAACAGTGATCAACGGTCCTACATAGTAGAACCGTATGATCACTGTTTCTACACAGGGGAGAATGACAGGCGGCTTGTTTACATCAGCCACCTGCCTTTCTCCCTCTCCCCTGACGATCTTTGAGTGACCAGCGGACATTGGGTCCGCCGGTCACACGCGTGGGGGAGTCCGTGACCACGCGGAAGCGCGCCTCCGAGGGCGCGCGCGCGCTCGCTCCCTAGACCCTCACAGGCTAGCGACGTAGATCTACGTCACTCTGTCTGTGAGGGGCTGACCGCCGACGTAAATAGTCATGCGGCAGTCGGCAAGTGGTCCCTGAAAACTCATCTCTTTAGGGAAGACTATCCCCCCCCCTCTATCTAAAAACATACTTTTTTCTCCATTAGCTCATCTCCCATAGTTATTACCTTTTGTAAATTTTGCCCATTCCTTTTAAATAGTAAGTACTCTTGAGCAGGGACCCCCTATCCTTCTTGTCCTAAATTGTAATGTGAGGATTCTGCATAGAAAAAAAAAATAATAATAACAATATTTCACACTTATTAGTGGCACAGGGATAATTAAGTCAGTCGGGATACAGACGACTAGCTAAAAACAGTATGAGAATCTGTTTGTGATCAATAGCCACAGACAGTGACTGGCTTTAACCAGGGGCAACTTACAGAGAACTAGAGGGATCAGCCACCCTATTCCATGAGGCGGCACTGCTCCATGGGTACAGACTATTGCAATCCTCAGGGCTTCGCCACATACCTGTGTAGTCAGGGCCTTCTTTTACACACCTGCTGCAGACCACATCTTTGTGGTTCGCAGCCTCTGTCTGCAGTGTATCAATTGCTGTTAAATTATTAGCCATTTGAGTACCGCATTCATGAGGAAACACAGGAATCTGTATGACAAAGCTTGGTCAGAGAACCATCTCAATAATACAGGTGGGCAGCAAAACACCTTCCTCTTTCTCATTCCTCACTTTCCACCTCTCTGTCAATCTACAAGATTCTCTGTCTTTCCCCTATTCTAGAGGAAGTAGGCCAAACATACTAAGAAGGTTGATATTGTGGATAATTAGGACCCGTTATGGTGTTTCTCTAAAGCAGATGTTTAAGAAAATTGAAGTCAACTAACATGATAAATACACATTCTTCTTTTGTGTTAAGAGCAAAATAAAAAGGAATGTTGGATTCTGGCATTGTGGTTCTTGCATGAAAAATGTTGCTGGAGGAACCTGGTCAACAACAAATCTACAACATCATCTCTGCTGTCACAGTACAATTTGCCATCAGAAAAGTTAAAGACTAGTGTTGAGCGAACACGGACTGTATTATTCGGGTCCGTACCGGATAATTGGATTTTTGTTACCCGGACACGGACCCAAAAACTTTACTGTATGTTCGGGTTTAAAATCAGTGTTCGGTAATTTTATTTCCTGTTTTGTATGTAATGGCGCGCTTTTAATGGCGGGCTTTCAACAGCCAATCAACAAGCGTTTAACTGGTGTACGCCATCACAGCCATGCCTACTAATGTATTAGGAGCTGTGATTGGCCATCTGAAACATGTGACCCATGTCTTTATAAGCTCGAGAGACACAGCGCGGTGCGTCATTCTGCTGTAGTGTAGGGAGAGAGCACACATCATACGTGCTGGCTGCTGCTGATTAGGGACAGACAGGGAAAAATTGTGCCCAAAAAGAATGCAGGGACAGGTCGGAGTGTAGGCAGGGAAAGATATTTGAGAATTTTAGGGACAGGCTGGAGAGATTAGGCAGGGACAGATAGGAGACACAGGACAGAACAATCGTCCGTTAGCGATCTACATCGATTTTGCTGTGTGGGGGGTGGTGCAGTGAACAATCTTTTTGCCCTCACTTGAGCCCACTAAGGAGAAGGAGGAGGGAGAAACATATATTTTTATCAGTCTGTTGTGTGCAGCGTTCAGCTATATTTTACTACAGATTGCTGTTCTAATCTGCTATTTAAAAATTACAAATTTAAAAGGGAATTTTTTTAAGAGCACTTGCCATGCTCTTAACTACATTTTGCTGCCATTTGCAGCACTCTAGCCCTTTCCATTGTTTTTTTAGAGCCATTTTAGTGCCTGAAAGTTCGGGTCCCCATTGACTTCAATGGGGTTCGGTGTTCGGGTAAAGTTCGAAAAAAGTCCGGGACACGGACCCGGACTTTTTTTTCAAGTTGGGCCGAACCCACCGAACACGGACATTCAGGTGTCCGCTCAACTCTATTAAAGACCATCAGAATTCTGCTCCTTGTCTGTCTTTATAAACTGATTTTTAAAGCGCAACTCCTGGCATTGTCTACCCCCCACCCACCACCACCCACCACCTGCCTCCATCACCACCTGGTGCATCCCATGATTTTTTATTTTTAGAAGCTCTGTATACATACCATATTTTCTTGCAGGCTCCTTGTCAGTTTGATGATATCACCAGGACCTCTATTTATTCCTGTGGTGGAGGGGTCGGCTAATCTTCCCAAATAGCACTCACATATTGATATACTGTGAGTCCAGCCTGCTTGATGATCCACCCCCTCAGGGGGCATGTAAATGAACGGCTGGGCTCCCAGGAAATGGGTGAATGCCAAAGTTTTGTTCTGCAGGGAAGAGGACCTGCAAAGCTAAACTGAGCAGAAAATAGAACTGGGGCTTAAAAAAAAACTGTTTATATACTGTATATTGCAGTGTCATATTTCTGATTATTGTCTCTGAAACTCTGATTTTATTTAATGATAAATATTGCCTCATCTCTCCCTTTTACATTGCTGCCATGGGTATGTGTACAGGGGGGTGCCTGGGCACACCCTAATCCGGGGGTCAGAAACCAACGGATCGTGATCTACCTGTCATTCCCAGGCAGGTAATGGGTGGATCGCGATCCTTCCTTGCCAAACCCTGGAACCAGGACAGGAGGGGCTGTAGAAGTGGTCTATATCAGAACCTGTTTTTCCTTTTTGCAATGGCTGGAAGTAATCTTCTTCTACTCTCCCTCCCATCTGCATTCAACTGCCACAGGTGGAAAATACTGGAGATTAGTATATATGTATATCTATATATATATATATATATATATATATAAATATATTAGTATATACCACCTCCACTGCCCCTCCTGTTTCTCTTCTTTCTGTTTGCAAGTGCCTTTCGTGTTCTCCCCTAGTTCTTCCCCAACCCCTCCACCACATGGCTTCCCCTCCTTTCCTCTCCTGCCAGCTGCTGCACAGGATCATTTCAAGAAGGAGAGCAGGGAAGGGGCCCTTCATTTTCAGAATGAACACAATGGGTTATCAGTGCAGATCACTCACTGTGTTTATTCATAACTGAAACATCTGACTTTACTGTTTCCCACCCTGTCAGACTGTGACAGCATGGCTTGGTTTCCATCACCAGTGCTGTTCATGCTAACACATCCACCAGCTGCTCTACAGTGTTCACCAGATTTTAACTCTGTTACCTGTGACCTGGACGACCACTTGATATACTGTATATGACATGGTTGTAAATATCTTTCAAAAGTGAGTGGATAATTGCTGCACTTAGGCTCCGTTCACATGTAGGCGGTTTTGGGCGTTTTTGGAGCGTTTTTCTGCTCACTGATCAGCTCTCAAAATGCCCAACAAGACAAATCCCATTCATTGCAATGACCCCTGTTCACATCTGAGCGTTTTGACGCCCTAAGGAAAACGCCCAACGCTCAAAAAAGTACTTGAGCTTCTTTTTGGGCAGATCACAGGCGTTTTGTCCCATAGACATCAATGTAAAGTGTTATTTGGCGTTTCACAGGCGTTTTACAAGCGTTTTGTTGCTCCTGATCAGCTCAAACAGCACAACTCTCCACCCAGCTCTCCACCCAGCTCTCCACCCAGGTCTCCACCCCCTTGGCATGCCTCTGCTGTGAGCACATTTTCCTGAAACATGGAGAACAGCAGTTTCCTGTTTTAGACAGTTTAGGTGACCAGACCCTGCCATACCAAGGTGACCGTAATGAACTTTACTGACTTAGCCTGCTGCCATACCAGGGTGACCGTAATGTAGTTTAGGTGAACTGACTCTGCTATGCCAGGGTGACCAAACTCTTCCATGACAAGGTGACCGTAATGAACTTTACTGACTTAGCCTGCTGCCATACCAGGGTGACCGTAACGAAGTTTAGGTGAACTGACTCTGCTATGCCAGGGTGACCAAACTCTTCCATGACAAGGTGACCGTAATGAACTTTACTAACTTAGCCTGCTGCCATACCAGGGTGACCGTAACGAAGTTTAGCTGACTTAGCCTGCTGCCATACCAGGGTGACCGTAACGAAGTTTAGCTGACTTAGCCTGCTGCCATACCAGGGTGACCGTAACGAAGTTTAGCTGACTTAGCCTGCTGCCATACCAGGGTGACCGTAACAAAGTTTAGCTGACTTAGCCTGCTGCCATACCAGGGTGACCGTAATGTAGTTTAGGTGAACTGACTCTGCTATGCCAGGGTGACCAAACTCTTCCATGACAAGGTGACCGTAATGAACTTTACTGACTTAGCCTGCTGCCATACCAGGGTGACCGTAACGAAGTTTAGGTGAACTGACTCTGCTATGCCAGGGTGACCAAACTCTTCCATGACAAGGTGACCGTAATGAACTTTACTAACTTAGCCTGCTGCCATACCAGGGTGACCGTAACGAAGTTTAGCTGACTTAGCCTGCTGCCATACCAGGGTGACCGTAACGAAGTTTAGCTGACTTAGCCTGCTGCCATACCAGGGTGACCGTAATGAAGTTTAGCTGACTTAGCCTGCTGCCATACCAGGGTGACCGTAACAAAGTTTAGCTGACTTAGCCTGCTGCCATACCAGGGTGACCGTAATGTAGTTTAGGTGAACTGACTCTGCTATGCCAGGGTGACCGAACTCAAGGTGACTGTAATGTAGTTTACAGTGAACTGACTCTACTATGCCAGGGTGACCAAACTCTTCCATGCCATGGTGACCGTAATGTAGTTTAGGGTAAATTGACTCCGCTATGCCAAGGTGACCGTAATGTAGATATATATATGGAATAAAAAAACACAATTTTGAAGCCCTAAAACCCAATAAATGCCCCTAAAAAGTGCCTAGGGTTCTGGATCATGCCCCAGGGACTATGAATCAGGCAAAAAAAAGTTCTTAAAAATTGTCGTTTTTGATAGAGAGCCAATTATTGAAAAAATTTAAAAAAAAATAAAAAAAATTAAAAAAAAAAAGATTTCTTTGGATTTAGTGTCTGGGGGGTCTAAAAAGTGTACCTGTGAAGTTTCAGCTCTGTAGCATGTCCAGAACCATAAAAAAAAGATCATGCAGAAGAGGAGGTCCCTGGGAGGTCCAATGCAGAGGAGTAGGTCCCTGGGAGGTTCCTTTGCAAATGTTGTAAAAAAAACACTCTGCTTTTCCATTGGTCACCTCATTACACAAAAACACCTGTTAAAAACGCCCAAAAAAACGCCTGTAAAACGCTTGCAAACGCTTGCAAAAACGCCTATAAAAACGCCTGTAAAACGCCTGAAAAACGATAAACAAACACCTAAAAAACGCCTGAAAAACGCCAACACCTACATGTGAACGTAGCCTTAGAGGGGCCCTCTTGCATTCACTTGGTTTGTTGCAGATATCTCTTCTATCTGATGAGTAGCTGCCCTAAGGATCTTGTGGCAGGACATTGATATTATTTTCTCCCTTTTCTGAGATTTTGCTGTTTCTAAATGTAGGATTGCCAGCTATTTGTGAGCTCAAATAGAATTACAGTTTACACATAAGAAAGCTGCTTATCTAGTCTTCAGCCACTTAAAGGCTAAGTTCACCTTTTTTTTTTTATAAATTCCAGTTTCCCTATGTACTAATATATCGTTAATGGTCCTCTGTGGCAGAACAGAAAAGGCTTTCTCTATCTTTTAGGATAGGCCCTTACCTCCATTCTCCTATAGAAAACCTCTCCATGATAAGTCCTAAATTTGGTATTTAGGACAGAAAAACCAGTAAAAGGAAGTACCTCACTAGCTGACTTCATTAACACACACACCCTGCATCTGACCCCCCCCCCCCCCTCCAGGAGATTGCTCCCACCCACCTCTGTGCCCACATACAATCATCACAAGTCTTTATATCATTATCTGTTCTCATTAAATGCATAGCTAATGATTGATTTTTTTGTGCATGAGTGTGCTGGAGCTATGTCCCTGAAAGTCTGTAAATCCCACCATACACTATACAGTCTGATTGTACAATCTCCTTTAGACCTACCATCAACCATCAACTATGCAATGCAAGAGCCTGCCTGACTGGATACAGAGTGATTAGATAGATAGAAGCGTCCTCCTAATAAATAGTTTTGGTCAATCTATAGATATTCTAAATAGATTGTTCAAGTGGGTCTTCCTATTCCATAGTGTCAGTAAATCTAAAGGAAATTATACAGAGATTGTACAACCAGATCGAATATTATATGGCCACCTTTATATACCTAAAGTGTATTAGTCAGTCTTTTGGTGCTATTAATTGATAATGGTACCCCAAATTTAGAAGTAAACACACAATGTTGCCATGTAAAAAAACAAGCAACAAACACAGCAAAATGCCCAGTAAATGCCCAGTAAAAATATGCAAACTGCAACACGCCAAAATGTCCCATGAGCTACTTTGCCATATGCCATACGTTACAGCGTGTTACCGTTGAAAGTAATGGAGGTGTCTGATAAGCATCAATGCCTCTTGAAACCAACATGCTGCCTAATTTTCAACACAACACAAGACAGCAACACGCTACCGCTCCAGTGTGTACTGCACTGTGTGTAGTCCATTGTAATATTTGTGGCAGGCTTTGAAGGGCAATCATGAGGCTTTAAAGTTCCTTAAATGCCAGTAAAACCACAGGGTATTGAAGCACATGAGAACAAGCCCTTAAAGTGGCTGTGAAACTCTGATGTGAGATATAAACAAAACATATCTCCCTATAGTGTGTACTTGTCTTAATTCAGAGCACTAGGTCTCTAAACAAGTGCTGACAACTTTTCCTGACACCAAGAGAAAAAAGGTGACAGAGGAGGGAGCTCCAGCACACAGCATGTGACTGACAACCTCAGCTCTATTCCTGTGTGCTGTGTAAAGGGGGGTGTGTCCCTTCCCTCCAATCAGCTCTCAAAGCTCCCCTCACTGAGCTCTCTAGGGTGTGATTTTTAGCTCTCTACACTCTGTTTTCTGACAGCTCAAACAAGCTTTATAAATTCTGGAATTTGAACAGATGTAGAGAAGAGAAGACAGCGGATGAACAGGTACAACTTATGTAGGAGGATGTGTTTCATCTGTGTGGCACCTGAGGCCAGGCACTTCATTGGGTACATGCCCCGCTACAACAAATCTATTCTATTTTACTGTTGACAATCTTGCTCACTCTCCGGGTCAAAGCACATTCATTATTAGGTTATATAGCTTCTGCAAACCTGTAAAGTCCTGTTTTTATGAATTAATGATTTTATCATTTACCATCTGCTATAAATGGCAAATCTTTGATGTTAATGTTGTGGTGCCCATGCACCCATGAAAAGTCTATTCTTTCTATTTTGTCTTATAAAGGCGGTCTATTAAATATAAATATTTTATGTACAATATGTATTTATTTTATCTGCTTGGAATCTATAGCTTACGATACTTTTCTATGGTGCTGCAACACTCCTGAGAAATATCTTTTAAAAAATGTATTTGTAATCTCTTTCATTGTTGGATACCTTATTTGTTCAATGGGACAGAGAACATGATACTGGTTTACTGTGGTAGTACTGTACATTTTTCTAAATCTTTTCTAGTTATCTGCTAATGACTGCTTAGATCTTATATCATCAAAAGTGTCCTGGCTTCGATTCATCTCTTTATACATTATTTTCTTGTTGGTATCTCTGCCCAGTCAAAGGTTGGTCCTTTATGTTTTACTGTGTATCTGCAACACAAAAAAGCAATCCTTGAATAAAAACACACACTTTAATTATTGGCCTTCCTGTCTGATCAAAGATGCGATTGGTGTTGATGCTGCTAAAATACATAACCAATTTTGATCTAATTACCCTGAAAAACTGCTCCTTTCTAGTATATTATAAACTATGCATATTTCTGGATGTATATCCAAAGAGTTGTTATGTGGAGTGTGTGCCTCTGAAGCAGCCAACTTGGGTCCGGTGAAACCAGTCAGGCTTAACTTTACGTTCCACATCCATTCTCTCTCCTGGGACATTGGGGATCCCAGTTTCTGTGACTTGGGACTTCAACAGCTAAGCAGGAATCTTCCTGAAATAGAAATTCCAGTCTTGTATCTTCAGAGACGTCCAGAATGATAGGTAAAACATGCATGCAGCTTATGGAACATTTCATGACAATCTGGTCTCTGTGACACACATGGACAAGGATATAAGACACGGAAGATTCACTTCCAAGTTAGTGATGGAACATACTTAAGCTGGATACACACTATACAACTTTTGTTGGTAGATTTTGTTTAGATTTACCTTCAACTATGTTGTGCAAGGGCCTGGCTGATTGCAAACAAATTGAAAGTGTTTAGGTCTGACCTCGTATTATATGGTCTAAAGATAATTGTATAGTGTGTATCCAGCTTTACTTTGTGCAACCTGAAACATAATCAATGTGTGAGGGAGGTGATATCCATGTTCATAAATATCTCTTGCCTGATTTACCATTTCTGTGGCTATATGCCTACATACCTACAAAGTAGATATAACTGTACACAAGCAGTGAACATTGATCCTCCTCTGGATCACATCATACCCTGACTCACAAACTAACTGAGGATTTTGCTTATCATTTCACCATATATCTTGGATCTATCCTGTAACTAGAACTGTGTTGCTTGACAGAAATCTTTGGCTAGGTGCTAAGATATGCTACTTACATGCAATAGAACTCATTTGTGACCAGAATCCAATCCCAATCATTATTAGGATCACTAACCCTACCCCATTCACATATACAGTGTGTGTATATATATATATATATATATATATATATATATACAGTGCCTTTGCGAAAGTATTCGGCTCCCTTGAACTTTGCGACCTTTTGCCACATTTCAGGCTTCAAACATAAAGATATAAAACTGTAATTTTTTGTGAAGAATCAACAACAAGTGGGACACAATCATGAAGTGGAACAAAATGTATTGGATATTTCAAACTTTTCTAACAAATAAAAAACTGAAAAATTGGGCGTGCAAAATTATTCAGCCCCTTTACTTTCAGTGCAGCAAGCTCTCTCCAGAAGTTCAGTGAGGATCTCTGAATGATCCAATGTTGACCTAAATGACTAATGATGATAAATAGAATCCACCTGTGTGTAATCAAGTCTCCGTATAAATGCACCTGCACTGTGATAGTCTCAGAGGTCTGTTTAAAGCGCAGAGAGCATCATGAAGAACAAGGAACACACCAGGCAGGCTTGAGATACTGTTGTGGAGAAATTTAAAGCCGGATTTGGATACAAAAAGATTTCCCAAGCTTTAAACATCACAAGGAGCACTGTGCAAACGATATAATTGAAATGGAAGGAGTATCAGACCACTGCAAATCTAGGAAGACCTGGCCGTCCCTCTAAACTTTCAGCTCATACAAGGAGAAGACTGATCAGAGATGCAGCCAAGAGGCCCATGATCACTCTGGATGAACTGCAGAGATCTACAGCTGAGGTGGGAGACTCTGTCCATAGGACAACAATCAGTCGTATACTGCACAAATCTGGCCTTTATGGAAGAGTGGTAAGAAGAAAGCTTAAAGATATCCATAAAAAGTGTAGTTTAAAGTTTGCCACAAGCCACTTGGGAGACACACCAAACATGTGGAAGAAGGTGCTCTGGTCAGATGAAACCAAAATCAAACTTTTTGGCAACAATGCAAAACGTTATGTTTGGCGTAAAAGCAACACAGCTCATCACCCTGAACACACCATCCCCACTGTCAAACATGGTGGTGGCAGCATCATGGTTTGGGCCTGCTTTTATTCAGCAGGGACATGGAAGATGGATGGAGCCAAATACCAAACCATTGTGGAAGAAAACCTGATGGAGTCTGCAAAAGACCTGAGACTGGGACGGAGATTTGCCTTCCAACAAGATAATGATCCAAAACATAAAGCAAAATCTACAATGGAATGGTTCTCAAATAAACATATCCAGGTGTTAGAATGGCCAAGTCAAAGTCCAGACCTGAATCCAATCGAGAATCTGTGGAAAGAACTGAAAACTGCTGTTTACAAACGCTCTCCATCCAACCTCACTGAGCTTGAGCTGTTTTGCAAGGAGGAATGGGCAAAAATGTCAGTCTCTCGATGTGCAAAACTCATAGAGACATACCCCATGCGACTTACAGCTGTAATCGCAGCAAAAGGTGGCGCTACGAAGTATTAACTTAAAGGGGCTGAATAATTTTGCACACTCAATTTTTCAGTTTTTTATTTGTTAAAAAAGTTTAAAATATCCAATAAATTTTGTTCCACTTCATGATTGTGTCCCACTTGTTGTTGATTCTTCACAAAAAATTACAGTTTTATATCTTTATGTTTGAATCCTGAAATGTGGCAAAAAGTCGAAAAGTTCAAGGGGGCTGAATACTTTCGCAAGGCACTGTATATATATCTATATATATAGATATATATATCTATATATTCAAGATTCTAGCTATTTGCATATAGGGGAATGTGTTTTGCTATGAGAGAGAGGTTTGTTTGTGTGATTTTAGGTGTGCTTGTTGTGTGTGGTACAAATTTTATTGGATTTGTACATTTGAATCATTTTTGATTATCAATAAAGTATCGATTTAATATAATCCAGTGATTTGCCATATATATGTTGTTTTTTCCTCTGGTGGTTGAGTTAAATCAGGTTTTTAAACTCAGTCTTTGCTGTGTGTAAGAATGCTATTGGGGAACAGTTTTAATTTTATTTCCATTATGGCATTAACCCTAGATACAGTTAGAATATCATTAGAAAATATGTGCATTATGGCTGATTTTCATTCGACATCATGGATCAGGTGGGCACATTTGACGAAGCGTTGAAACAGATTTTGGGAAGTTAATTTATCTCTGTCATAGGCTTACCCTATGTGAGTGTGAGAGCAGTAAGTGTTGTCATGCAATTAACTAATGTCATTTCTTAATAACTATATGTTGCATATTTATATGGCAATATTACATATGAGAATGCCCTAAATACAGAAAGATGAATAATATAAACATCTTGTGCTTAACTGCAGAATAGTCATAGAACAATATAGCAGATTACAAATCATTTTATGACTCACTCAGTCTATTGCCAACTCTGAAAACCAAAGAATACATAATATAAGTTAGTATGGAAATGTCTCATTCACATTGACTTAAGAAATCTGTCTTGTGCTGTTCACAATACGACATCCCTGTCTTTTTCTAGATTATCGCCTATTCTACAATGCCTCGTTTTTGCAATTTAGATATTCAGTAAAGCATGCTTGGGGGAGAGGAGGGGGCTGAACACTGACACTGAGTGGCTGCTTTTGCAGCTAGCTCCTGCTGTTGGGCTCCTAGACACAGAGACAGCTCAGCCAGTAAGAGAATGCTGTTATTGGACTCAGAGCCAGTCAGCTAGTATAGCTGTTGGACTACTTTACACAGAATCAGCTCAGCCAGTCTACTGCTGGACACCTTAACACAGGCAGTCTGTCATCTATCGCTGCTGGTATTGCCGCCTTGTCAAACACTTGCAGTAGCTTGGGGAGGGTGCATGAAGCAGCCACTAAGGAAAGACGGAGCAAAGCAAAACACTTAGAGGGAGCACACTATTCACTATGGCATCCAACTTCAATGATATTGTAAAGCAAGGTTATGTAAAAATCAGAAGTAAAAAGCTTGGGGTAAGTCTTTATTTTTTTACCTTGATTATTATTTTTCTGGCTTATTGCTTTTTTTTTTTTTTTTTCTACTAGATTCTGCGTTACAGAGATCTATGACAGACAGCTACTGTACTATCTTTAGCCACTCTGGTGTATACTGTATATTCCAAAGGGAGAGATGAGAATGCGTAAATGATTTTGTGTACAGCAGGATTGTGATTATCTGCATTTATAGAGCAAGTGTGTGATGATATTGATGGGGGCAGAGACGCATGGGGGAATTCAGCTCTTGTTGTGATTGTGTCACCGGCTTTTACTTCCTACCCTTGCCTCCTAAAGTCTTATGTTTTGTCCTAATGTCAAAGACAACAGACTGATTATCTGGTTTGGATTCAGAGGAATAACCTTGCCAGACACTTCAAAGCTATTCAGTGTGTTGCTGTGGACAGCAACCGCTGAGTGGATTAAGTATAGTCTAAAGAATGGATCCACATGGGAATTGTACTGTGGATAACAGGCTATTATTTGTTACGTTGTATTGCATTGTGAGGATTAATCGACTTTTTCATGAACAGATACAGTGGATTAGCAGGGTACAAAAAGTATGGGAGCTGTGGGATAATTATCACCAAACTGTCTTTTATTATTGCTCTCAGGTTCACGTGCATGATATTTATCTGAGACTTTTGGAAATGCTTGCTGAGTGTTATTTAAGAACACATAAGAGAGCCAATAATTGTCACTGATAATGTGGGTAAGAACAAGTGCTGCAACTCATTCCCTGATGGTGTTTTCTAATCTCTTCTTTTACAAGAATTGAAAAATGTCAGGACTTGCAAGGATTTGATTCAGCAAAAAGCTTTTACTTGTTGTTTAGCCGGGGATTGCAATGAACAAGCTTTGACTGCATAATGTTTAGCCGCTCTATTTTATTACATTCATCTAGTTTAAACGAGCCCATAAACAATGGATGAGGGATGAACATGTTTTGTGGAATTGAAAAGGTAGACACTAATGCTGTGATGGTTATCTTATCTTGGGCACATGGCTGAATGATTAAACATCTGACTTGGACTGTGTGATGCCAACAGACAGGCAGCAGCAGGCTGGATGCAGAGTCTAGCACCTGTGTTATCTAGAGAACTCCTGTCAAATAATGATCCGCTTTCCCAAACTGTGTCAGATAAGCCAGAGTCACTCAGAAAATGAAAATTCTTCAAGTAGCTTAGAATTTAGCTGCCTTTCTTATCGCCCAAATAAATGAATATAGTAGTGACATAGGAACATTGCATATAGCTTGTATTTTTCTGTCTGTTTCCTTTCTTATTTTAGTGCACAATCCTTGGAATTCATAAAGAGTGTCATAGATAATCTTTGGAAATATGACTTACCAGTAGTGCGACAAACAGCGGAACTTGTGACAAATTCATGGTATGGGAATCTGTCGCAACTCTGATAGAACTGTTGCAAGCATCTTTCCTGCAAAGTGGCAGAGTTTTACAAGCTATTTGGAGAAGTTAAGAGTAATGAAAATGTATCAAATATCGGTTCTTGAGGAACTTAAAGACAGTAAAAGTGATGTAAATAAGAACTACTTGAATTTGTTGCCCATTAACAATAAAAATGTTGCAAGGAATTTACCTCAAGGGTTCAGACTACATAAACATCACCAGAAATTCATTGCAAATGCCTTACTGAATCACCTCCAATGTCTAATGTTTTTGCTAATTATCTTCCTGTGTGTGTGTTAATGAGCGTTCATAAAGGATTATCAACCTACAACTAGCATTTTGGTTATGCTTGTGAGCTCAATTTCACCTAACAGCTTTTTTCATCTGTTGGAGATTCTACAGGTGACTGCCCCTCTTTGAAGTATTTTACCATCTCACCCTTGTTACTCTTGCTTGAATAGCCATAATCCTTTTGTATTTTAATAAAAAGAATAACAAATTCAGTATAGAGATGGAAGCAGATTTGTAATGGCCATGACAAGTTAGTAGACCTAAAAACACAGGAGAACGTCTTAAGAAAGACTTCAGAATAAGCCAGGTGGTGACTCATTCTGCTTGCTTGTAACAGAAATGTCAGTTATGGATAGACTTAGTCTGTAATCCTTTTTTTTAGGTCTACAGTAAGGATCAATGTATCCTCATTTGCTGCATGTAATCATTAAACTGGGTAGGGGCAATGCAGTGCACAATAAAACGAAATACTATATAGGTGTTTGTGAATGCAGGTACCAATCCAGCATTTTAGTAAGGAGTTGAGTGTAAAGTTTTGTTGCATTTACCCAAGACCTCTGCAGGCCCTTATTTGTCCTAATGGATTGCTTACTTTTTTTTTTACTTTACTTCATCAAGCCAATTACCTTGTTCAGATAGCTGTTCAGATAGATGTTCTGATTTGAGGTCATTTTGTTTTAATTAGGTTTAGACCTATATGATATTTTGATATTCACCCAACAAAAGTAAATGTATATTAGGCAGACATTTGTATCTTTTAAAACCCTGTTTCCAATTGCAGTGCAGAGATTAGCAAAATATATTAAGCAAATTTGGCCTGTCTTAATTTGCATTGTGCATAATGAACAATCAGGTACCAACTACATACATCACTCATATACTGTATGTGCAAACATAAAAACTAAACATACTAAAAAAAAATGGAAACGGTAAACAGCAAAATCTTTATAGAATGTGCATCAATGTAACCCAGGGACAAGGAAAACTTTAGGTCACTTACTATAGTGCAACACAGTGGAATTGCAAACTACCTGCTGCAGATAGCATGGTAAATGTATTTTAATGTCCAATAGAGTGATTAGAGTGAATAGAGTGATTATAGCATATAAAAAGATAAAAAGAAAAATGCTACATCTGTTGCAATTTACAACTATTTTATAATCCACTAATATATATATTACTGTCTTGTACTTACTGGATGACTCTGTGGAATAATGAAAAATGTATATATATATATATATATATATATATATATATATATATATATATATATTTATACATATATATACATTTTTCATTATTCCACAGAGTCATCCAGTACAAGACAGTATCAATTTACAGACTTCACACCAACCCAGAGACAGACCAGAGAATCCACAGCACAAATGCATAACATAGCAAAGATTGTGAAAAAATATTTCAGGAAAATCACCTTATAGCGAGGCAGGACAATGGCATGTCTCTGGGGCATCCTGAAGTTTAACGGCATGGAAGGACCAAACCGTATAAAGAAAATAAGAGGGGGCACTCTTACAGTAATGAATAGACAAAACAGGGGAAGAAACAGACCAATAAAAAGACACTGCGTTGGGTATGTGGGAATTTAAGCTATGGGAAAAAAGGGACTGGGGGAAGGAGAAAAAGCTTAAAGGTAAGGAGGGGGGGGGGGGTGTTGAGTACATCTCTTAAGTAATATCATGCAATAATAGCCAGAATAGACCATTTGATCTCTATTTGGCTTAACATGTGCCATTATTGACAAAGGTAAGAATGGTAGATTTAAGAAAACTTATATGAGTTCCAATAAAACCATGTTTTTCGATGTTGCTGCTCTTTCTGTTTAATTACTGTCAGAAGTTCCTTCATCAGTTGGATGTCATTAATCACAGAAATCCATTGTTCCATCGAGGTGGGTTCAGTGTACTTTCATATCTAGGGGTATACAGATCCAGGCTGCATTTATTAAGTGGACTAGAAACAATTCCTTGTAGTGCTTTTTGGTTAATGGAGTTAAATGTAGTAAAAGCACCTCATGATGGTTCTAAAGCTGAACATCAGTAAGTTAAAAACTATTTTCTTTTCCCAAAAAGAGTGTATTAGTGGGCAATGCCAAAAATTTTGAAGGAGAGTCCCATGCTCCCTTTGACTCCTCCAATCTATGGTGTGGTGGTTGGAAGCATTTTGTGTAAAAGGGAGGATACCCTATACCACCCGGTTAGGAGTTTATACCCAGCCTCCTTGAATCCACTTGAGATCAATGGCTTTTGCACAAAGGATAAAATATGGCTTTGTTTTTTTTCTGTAAAAAATAACCTAACTCAGTCTCCCATTTACTCAGAAATGGTGGGCTGTACCCCTCACCTGGACTCGAGAGGAGCTTGTAAGATATAGATAAGGCATGTTGAAGTGGGGAGGCATTCTTAAAGTAATTTTCAAATGTGGAATAGCAGAGGATTTTACTCATTTATATTTATAGAATTGAACTAGTAAATGTATAGTGCATTTTAAATGTTGAATTTCCAAAGATGCAATCTTCAATATATTAACTGTTGTGCAATATTGTTATGCATACTTTTCTCGTTTTTTCAATTCTGCTTCGGATTATGATGGAGAAGCATTTCACCTGTTGTTTATCCTTTGCCTTAATGGACAGTAAAAGCCAACTCTTGTCATTATGTGCAGAAAGCATGCCCATCCAAGTATTTAAGTATGTAAACATACATTACATCCAGAGATAAAAGTTTATAGAGAGTACCATATAGTTTGCCTTCTGGCTCCTCTCTGTGAAAGACTCAGTATGAGGAAGGAATGAATTCCCTAAACTATTTGAGTAATACTTTTATTTTTTAGAAAAATAATAATAAAAACATATCCAAAAGGCATTTATGAGATTTAAAAGGGAAGAAAATGTGGCCTTAACTATTAAAGCTTTTCTTAAGCTATTTAATACAAGAGACAGCAGTAGTAAAAATGAAAGCAATGATACAATGTGAAAGTTTTTGGAGAAATTTAGTAGTGTGACATTTCAAAGGATTTCTATATCATTACTGTTAGTATGACTATTGTCCATTTATAAAATAAGTGTGTTTTCCAGAATGACCTATTATCTTAGGCTCTGTTCACATGTAGGCGTTTTGGGGGCGTTTTTCTGCTCTAGGATCAGCTCTCAAAACGCCCAACAAGACAAATCTTATTCATTTCAATTGCCCCTGTTCACATCTGAGCGTTTTGACGCCGTGAGCAAAACGCCCAACACTCAAAAAAGTACATGAGCTTCTTTTTGGGCAGATTACAGGCGTTTTCCATTGGTCTCTATTCAATCTAAAAATGCTTGCACAAAAAACGCCTGTAAAAATGCCTGTAAAACGCCTGCAAAAACGACCATAAAAACGCCTGAAAAACGCCCAAAAAACGCCTGTAATAGCAATGCCAAAATGTGAACGTAGCCTTATATTACAGATCTGCAACACCAAATTGCACTAACAGGTAGCAGCAAAGGTTGAATCTGAAATTTAGAGCTGTGAGCTTAAAAAAAAACAAAAAACAGGAACGATGGGAGTAAAGGAGGACCCTCTGTAGACAAAAAAAAACCAAGGATTATCAGTCTATCTGAAAGACCACGCCTATAAACAGTAAAGAACAATTGTTAGTTATTACAGAGTTTATAAGTCATAAAAGTGATTATATTTTATACTTAAAAAAACAGTTTGGCAGCTAGGTATCTGATGGACAGCATCAGTCAGGCATCTAGTGGCCCAGCGACAATTGGTTAAGAAAGATTTTAATTTTTTCACTGGAGGATAAGATGGGGTTTTTGTTGATCAAGTACATTGCTTCATGTGGACCCAAATGATATAATACTGTATTTGTAACTGTCACTCAATAATAGTCACCTTATGCAGGCTGATAGTTACATCATTAATTTCTATGCAGTTACAATATATGGGTATTTAAAATATTATACCTTTGTATGGAGTGCAAATACCACTGAATTTTGAATTAATATTGATAACCTGCCATTCTCTCATTACTATTTCAAAGTAAAATAATTATTTCCTTACCTTGTTTGCAGTGAATATTGGGCATGTATGCTACATGTATGGATAGAGGCCAGTTATGTTCATTTGTTTCCACAACATCAACTCTTCCACGCAACCTATTGTGAGAAATAACATTACATCTTTTTCTCCCCAGAGGCCCTTTGCACCACATCCCATGGTTGATAGCCAATATAATGTGCAAGAGATGGAAAGGGTGGGCAAGATTTACCACTACAAAGAAGTACCATATGCAGCGCCTCGTACTGTTACAGTTATTTCAGTAGCAGTATCAAGGGTTGAAAGAGGACTCTGATATTGAGTCATGTTCTTTTTATCCATTTTAGGCAATTCCGTTACAAAGAAAACCTAATAATAGATCTACATAATTAATGTCTTAATTTACTTGGGAACAAGGCACCTAGAATGTATTCTTGTAGTAGAACTTTAGCAAAGACCTTTAGGAGAGAATCCTGTCATCAAGAGTTCTGGCCACACAAACGGGAAAATGTACAGTTTAAATAGATCTGGCAAGATCCTGTAACTTACAGTAAGAACATGCTGCTGCAAATCCCAACAGAATTTTTCCTATAGTCAAACTTAACACTTTCAGTGCCATTTCACACAAACCTAAGCACCATCATTAAGTATGTTATCAATATAACTTATCATAGCATGCGCCTCACAGCACAAGCATCCCATAGTATCAGGATGTTATGCTAAGCCACAATGCTTGGTTATATTTAAATATATACATACATTGGTAGAATCAGGGCTTTCATTACTGAAATGAAGTGTGAAAAAAGTGTTGTCCCTTTTACCTTGACATCTAATCCTAACCTGACCCTCCTTCCCAACAAAACAGAAATTGCTGGGGCACAAAAGAAGGTACTTAAAGGAGATGTACAGCCAATTTCCTATGGACCACAGGAGTGCAGTTTGTTCTGCACTCCTGTGACCCATTTTTCTCCTCTTTCTGTATCATCCTTCCCCACAACATTTTCCTGCTGCTTTTGGACTCAGAATCTGCAGGCTGTAGTGATAGAGAGGGAAGTCTCACAAAGGGAGGCTTAGAGGACAACATGTTAAGCAAGGAAGAGGGTCATGGGGCCACATTGAAGAGGGCCAGGTGACAGCCTGACCCTCTGCAGAATTCTCCTACTCCCACCCCTGCTGCCTCCAGCAGCATCCTTCATAAGTAAAGTGTTTCTTCCACAGCTGCTGGAGCACAAGAAAATATTTCCAAATCACCCCCCATGCCCAGCATCGCAATGCCATCTTAGAAAAACTGCTGCAATGTAGTAGCATTAGTTACAAACACATAGGACTTATTTCAATGTTCAGCTTAGGATGCATTATATATGTATTTTGCACGCATTTTGATGGTAAATAACGCTTCTCAAAAAAATCCTCCGTTATGGTTGTCTATTGTATGGATTCTTGTACTATTATCTTGGCTAATAACGCTTTTTTTTTTTTTTAACAATATATTTGTATTGAAAGTTTTCAAATACATGTCAAAACAATGCGTAGTAGCTGGGCTATGTGATAAACATATGATAAAACGTATTTCTTATATCAACAATGTGTAATGATGCACTGAGTTAATGTAAATTCACCCAATAAAGTTGTTGTATTATTCAAAGCATACGTACCAAGCTTTTTTTTTCCTATAGCAGCGAATGATTGTCCACTGTTATTAGGAGTTCATAGGTATGGTGCAGTTGGGTCATATTGATCACGTCTCTAAGTTTTGGGGGTGCAGGTTCCCTCCACATTTTCATAATAGATAGTCTAGCTCAGCCTTTTTCAACTAGCATGACTAGGTACCCTGGGGTGCCTTCTGGTGTCTTTAGGAGTGCCTTGGAAAATTGTCTAGAAACTGCCCAAATTGGATACAAGTCAGCAGGTGGATGAAGCCTGCCTAATAGTTACATAAAGCCACAGGTTTTCATTGTGCACCATTACAACCTTCTAGCCGCCAGTGTCCTAACAACCAATGACATCATCGGTTGATAAGAAAAACATTAGGGACCTGCATAGCACCCTTGTTTGCCCTTCCCCTGCCCCTTTCTTCTGAAAGCCTGAGGAAAAGGCAGCATTATTGAACAATTGGCATAGGTAAGGGCTTAGGGTATTTTTAAACTGCTTGCAATACTCCCCTGGCAGGCCATCTGGACCTGGCAATTTACCGTTAGGTAGCGATTTATTCGCTGTGGCCACTTTCACTGTAGTGAATGGGGTGTTAAGAGTCTGTAGTTGTTCAGGGCAAAGAAAGGGAAGTTTGATTTGTTGTAAAAAGGCTTCTATGGTCATGGGCATGGGGTGGGATGTGGAGGTGTCGTCTCAAATGTTATATAGGGCTTCATAGTAGCTACTGAATGCGTCTGCTATCTCTTGTGGGTTGGTTAGTTTGTATTTAGAGAATGGGTGTATAATATAGGGAATTTTGGATTTAATGCGTTGGCATCGGATACGAAGTGCTATCATTTTCCCCACTTTGTTGGAAGTTGTATAATGTTTAGCTTTAAGGTTGTGTTGCTGTTCTTCAAACGAGTCTAATAATAGGGCTCTGAGTTCCT
This sequence comes from Pelophylax lessonae, assembly GCF_965119305.1. NCBI lineage: Eukaryota > Metazoa > Chordata > Amphibia > Anura > Ranidae > Pelophylax > Pelophylax lessonae. Next base: position 372,207,221 of record NC_138772.1, on the reverse strand, counting down.
GGCGAAAATCTAGGAGTTGGTGCTGAATGGTTTGGCTAGGTGTGGTTTTGTTTTAGGCAATTTCGTTTGTAATTTAGTCAATGTGCTGTGTCTTCCTTTTTTTGGCCAGAGAATTCAATTGAAATAGTACACCTCTGATAAACGTTTTATGAGCCGTCCATATGGTAGCTAGGTCTGACACAGAACCAATGTTGTTATCAAAAAATTCCTCCAGTTGGCTCTGTAGGTGATCTGCATAGGGGGAGGTTTTAATAACAAACATATTAGCCCTACAAACCTTGTAAGGTGGTGGGGATGAGGGATTGGAAATGGAGATAGTTGCTGGCGCATGGTCAGACCATGTGATTGTTTCTTTCTGAGACCTGCTAACATTCTGCAATATGGGGGGATGGACACACATGGAGGACAAGGCGGGGCACATACACATACGGACCATCTGTGAGGTAAAGGACAGTTTGGATTATCTTTCTCTCTTATCGCTTGTTTGATATCGATTCATAGCCTCTAAAAAAATTCCCCTAAACCATTATTTCATAGGGAGGGGACGTCTTACATCTAATATGATATAGGGAGGTGGATATCCATTATTGATTCATATTTTGAACCTGCAATAAGGTAAGGGTTTAGGAATTATTATTTATATGTGTTCCTTACCTTATATACCCTTATATCTCTTAATGAGTATACATTTCCATCTTGTTCAGGTCTTTTCAGGGTCTTATTAGACACCTGACCCTGTTTTTTGGATTTACTAAGGAGATGATTCAACCTACAAGGTATATATATTCGGTCCTTTTTGCCATATCCTTATCTCTTTACCTCAACTATATATACTACTGGAATCTTATTTTTCTGTAGGTCTTTAACAAAGGATATCTAACCCTATACACCTTGGGGGTTTATCATATATTTGATTATCAACATACATTCTTTTGAGGCTCTATATATAAGGTATTTTGATTATTGGAAAAATAATCAAAATACCTTATATATATAGAGCCTCAAAAGAAAGTATGTTGATAATCAAGAACAGAAAAAAAGAAAAAACAATATATAGAATGTATAAGGAGGGTTATGGAATCATATCATTTTTTCTTTCTGGTTGAATTGATACATTTTATTTCCTATTCTATATTCTCTTTACATTACTATAGGGGTCACCCCCTGTTGGGTTAACCAACAGTTGGTACTTACAAGTACCGAATACCTTATGAGAATAATTTGCTTTAATAGGTAATTTTTTGGAGTCTCATTTATGAATATATGTAAACCTTCTGATAAACAGGCCAATATACAGATTTGTCTCATTTATTATATAGGTTTCAAACTTACATATAGCTCTTTTTGAGTCCACTTTTCGCCCACTGGACTCTATTCCTCCCCTCATCTGTTCGTTCTCTGTGTCCGGCCGGGAGACATTTTGCCATTTAACAGGGTATCTGACTTCTATGACGCATGTATGTATATATGCGTAATGAGAATTGGAGTATTTTGATCATATGTGCTATCATATAAATGCTCTATAGTTGTTAACTGCTGTTTTTTCTTTATTTCAAAGAATTGTTTTTGATTTAAACTGGTCCTGAAGAAGCATATCGCGAAACGCGTAGATCCATTAATCAAGCAATATACCTAACCTGCTAATCAAGCAATGTACCTGTAACAGTCAAGTATCTTCATATATGTAAAATCATTGTTCTAAACGAACATACTATGATGGAACATTCTATGTGAACTTGTTTTCAGTTAATTCTTTGTTTGTTAACATGATTTTCCTAGTGATGGTTGTTTTTCCTTCACTATTTTAACTTATTTTTTCATGTAATAAAATGTATTGAATTTTTAGATATGCTGAGTCACATTAATTCATTCCATTATGTGCCTTTGAAAGTCCAACATTTTGTGGTATGACTGTTTGGTTTCCAAGCAAACATTCCTCCTTTTTTCTATATTATTTCCTGGATGATGGCACTTTTTGGGTAGTTCATTTCCTGTGTATTCTGCAATAACCATTTGTCTAAAAAAAAAAATTGTCAATATGAAATTACTTGTTATGAACAGGAGAAAAGAAGGTGTACCCATGCTCTGTAGTGTGGAGGCAACTCCAAACACCATATAAAGCATTAGTATGGAGAAATGTTACCATGTTGGGGGTATATCAGGGTCGTGGCTTCGATGAGTCAGTTATTGGGTCCGGGACCACATTAAATACAACATATGGCACTTTTCCACTGCAAGTACCGGCTAGTACCGGCTCGGCTCTACTCGGCCCTGCTTGGCCCGGTTTGCTTTTCCACTGCTGGTACCGCATGGTATAGTGTCGGAACGGTTCAGTACGGTACGGTATAGGTTTGCTTTTCCACTAAAGTAGTACTAAAGTTAAGTGGGTGGGATAACAACGGGGTGGGTGTGATTCTCTGACCAATCAGTGGCTAGTAGGGTTGAGCGGACACCTAGATGTCCGTGTTCGACGGGTTCGGCCGAACTTTAAAAAAAAGTCCGGGTCCGTGTCCCGGACTTTTACCGAACTTTTCCCGGACACCGAACCCCATTGAAGTCAATGGGGACCCGAACTTTAAGGCACTAAAATGGCTCTAAAACACCAAAGGAAAGGGCTAGAGTGCTGCAAATGGCAGCAAAACGTAATTAAGAGCATGGCAAGTGCTCTGCAAACAAATGTGGATAGGGAAATAACTTAAAACAACAAAAAAAAACAGAAAAATAAAACAATGTTCTTCTTCATCTCTGAAGGGCGAGGCCCATATGGAGTAGGAGGGAGGTTGAGGTGGTGGTGGATGTGGCGGTGACATAGGCGTGCGCACAGGGTGTGCTGGGTGTGCCTGGGCACACCCTAATCACCTAGGGCACATAGCATTGCCAGTGAGGAGATGGGAAAGATCTCCCTGGGACCTGCTCTGCTCTATTTCTCCTTGCCTACAGGTACATGGCCCCGATACATTACTCTCCCTGCTGGCAAACACATGCATGTGTATTTCAACTTTGGGGTGCACACCTTAATGCAATAGGCTGCGCACACCTATGGGCGGTGTAGGTGGAAGCGGCGGTGGAGGAGGACCAGGGCCGGATTAACAGCATCATGGGCTTGGTGCTGAGGATTTTGAAGGGCCTTAAGGGCCGTGCCTTGCCATGCACCCAGAGGAGGAAGGGTGCAGCCATGCATGCCTAATTCAACATGGGATGCTGTCTCTGAAGCCCATAAACACATCCATGCATCGCCAACTGTCCCTCCTTGTCCGGCCTTCACGCTGTGTGGGGAGGTTCTGAGGGTGCTGCCTGGGGAAGCGAGCATAGAAGCCAGACTTCTGTGTTTACAAGTGACAGAAGAGCGGTAACAGTGAATATGGCCAACCCGGGGCCTATATAAAAGGTAGGGGCCTGGAGCTGCAGCTCCAATAGCCCCTACATTAATCTGGCCCTGAGGAGGAGGACGAGGTAGCCAACACTGCTTCTTTTCAAAAATTTTAAATGAGGGTACACCCCAAAAGAGTGAGAAAGAGCAAAAATGGAACAATGGGTGGGTAAGGTCGGTATCCATTGCTATTCTGCATAAGGTACGGAAAAGTCCCGTGGGATCCATGCCTGGTTCATTTTAATGAACGTGAGCTTGTCCACATTGTCTCTGGACAGGCGGCTGCGCTTGTCTGTTATAACGCCCCCAGCCGTGCTAAATACCCGTTCAGATAATACACTGGCTGCAGGGCACGCCAGCACCTCCAAGGCGTAAAGGGCAAGCTCAGGCCATGTGCCCAATTTGGAGACCCAGAAGTTGAAGGGGGCAGACCCGTCATTCACTACATGTAGGCGTGTGCACACATACTGCTCCACCATGTTGGTAAAATGCTGCCTCCTGCTAAGACGTTCCATCTGAGCTGCTGGTGCTGCTGTTTGTTGTGGCGTGCTGACAAAGCTTTTCCACATTTCGGCCATGCTAACCCTGCCTTCTGAGGTGCTGGCGGTGCCCTGGTTGCGTTGGCGACCTCCTCCTCCTCCTCCTCTGCCTTGTGCTTCCACTGTGGCCCCGCTGTCAGATGGGAATGCCAGCAGCATGGCGTCTACCAGCGTGCGCTTGTACTCGCGCATCTTGCGATCGCGCTCCAGTGAGTGAATTAAGGACGGTACGTTGTCCTTGTAACGGGGATCCAGCAGCGTGGCCACCCAGTAATCAGCACAAGTTAGAATGTGGGCAACTCGGCGGTCGTTGTGGAGACACTGCAGCATGTAATCGCTCATGTGTGCCAGGCTGCCCAGAGGCAACGAAAGGCTGTCCTCTGTGGGAGGTGTATCGTCCGTGTCCTCTGTATCCCCCCAGCCACGCACCAGTGATGGCCATGAGCTGGCCTGGGTGCCACCCTGCTGTGAACATGGTTCCATCTCCTCCTCCAGCTCCTCCTCCTCCTCATCCTCCTCATCCTCCAGAACTGTGCCCCTGCTGGACAATTGCGTCCCTGGCGTTTGCGTGTGCAGGAACCCACCCTCGGAGCCCCTTGCGAATGACTGCCCTGAAAGCCTTGGAAATGTTACCTCTTCATCCTCCTCCTCCTCCTCATCCTGTGCCACATCCTCTTCCATCATCGCCCGAATTGTTTTTTCAAGGAGGCATAGAAGTGGGATAGTTAAGCTGAGAACGGCGTCATTGCCACTGGCCATGTTGGTGGAGTACTCAAAACAGCGCAACAAGGCACACAGGTCTCGCATGGAGGCCCAGTTATTGGTGGTGAAGTGGTGCTGTTCCGCAGAGCGACTCACGCGTGCGTGCTGCAGCTGAAACTCCACTATGGCCTGCTGCTGCTCGCACAGTCTTTCCAGCATGTGCAAGGTGGAGTTCCACCTTGTGGGCACGTCACATATGAGGCGGTGAGCGGGAAGGCCGAAGTTACGCTGCAGCGCTGCCAGGCGAGCAGCAGCAGGGTGAGAACGCCGAAAGTGCGCACAAACGGCCCGCACTTTCTGCAGCAGCTCTGACATATCGGGGTAGTTTTTAAGGAACCTCTGCACCACCAAATTCAGCACATGCGCCAGGCAAGGGATGTGCGTCAAACCGGCTAGGCCCAGAGCTGCTATGAGATTTCGCCCGTTATCGCACACCACCAGGCCGGGCTTGAGGCTCGCTGGCAGCAACCACTCATTTGTCTGCTGTTCCATGCTCCTCCACAACTCCTGCGCGGTGTGTGGTTTGTCCCCCAAACAGGCAAGTTGTAAAACTGCCTGCTGTCGTTTACCCCTGGCCGTGCTGAAGTTGGTGGTGAAGGTGTTACGCTGTCCGGATGAGGAGGCGGTAGAGGATGAGGAAGCGGAGTAGGAGGAGTTAGGAACAGGAGGCAAACTGAAGCGCCCTGCAATCCTCGGTGGTGGAAGGACATGCGCCAAATTGCTATCCGCCTCAGGCCCATCCGCCACTGCATTTACCCAGTGTGCCGTTAGGGAGATATAACGCCCCTGACCGTGCTTACTGGTCCACGTATCCGTAGTTAGGTGGACCTTGGCACAGATGGCGTTGCGCAGTGCACACCTGATATTTTCCCCCACTTGGTTGTGCAGGGAAGGGATGGCTTGCCTGGAAAAGTAGTGGCGGCTGGGCACGACGTACTGTGGGACAGCCACCGACATAAGGTTTTTAAAACTGTGCGTCTCCACCAGACGGAATGACAGCATTTCAAAGGCCAATAATTTTGAAATGCTGGCATTCAGGGCCAGGGATCGCGGGTGGGTAGGGGGGTACTTCCTCTTCCTCTCAAGTGTTTGGGAGATGGAAAGCTGAACGCTTCCACGGGACATTGTGGAGATGGTTGTTGGTGACCCAGGTGGTGGTGTTGCTGACAGATCGTCTGTTTGCGGGGTGGCAGGTGCCGGTATCACTACAGATGTGGCTGGAGCGGCCGAGACTGCAGCAGAAGAGGAAGCAGGATGAGCCAGAGACGTTTCTTGGTTTTGAAGGTGTGTACTCCACTGCAGCTCGTGCTTTGCACTTAGATGCCTGATCATGCAGGTTGTGCTCAGGTTGAGAAGGTTTATGCCTCGCTTCAAGCTCTGATTGCACAGGGTGCAAACCACTCGTGTCCTGTCATCAGCACATTTTCTAAAGAACTTCCACGCTAGAGAACTCCTTTGAGCTGACTTTGGTGCGCTCGTTCCCTTGCTGCATTGGGCAGTAGCGGGCGTAGTGTCTAGGGCACGGCCGCTCCGCTTCTGCACCCTGCTCCCTCTTCTGCTGTGCTGGTGGCTCTGTGCGACCACCGCCTCTTCCTCCAAACTACTCAGGTCACCTGCATGACGTTCATTCCATGTGGGGTCGAGGACCTCATCGTCCTCCACATCATCTTCCACCCAGTCTTCACCCCTGCCCTCCTTGTCGGTCTCCACAATGCTGAACGCCGCAGCAGTTGGCACCTGCGTTTCGTCATCATCGGAGACGTGCTGCGATGATCCTTGCATGTACTCATCTTGAGAAATAAGTGGTTGGGCATCGCTGCACTCAATCTCTTCCACTTCTGGGGCAGGGCTAGGTGGATGGCCCTGGGAAACCCTGCTGACAGAGTCCTCAAAAAGAATAAGAGACTGCTGTATGGCTTGGGGCTCAGACTGCTGGCCTGATTTGCAAGGGGGTGAGGTGAAAGACGGTTGGACATTGGCTGCAGGTGCCAACTCTGACCTTTCTGCAGTAGACTGGGTGGGAGACAATGTGAAGGAACTGGAGGCACTGTCAGCAGCAAACCAATCTACTATCGCCTCAACTTGTTCTGGCCTCATCACTTCTAGGGGCGTTTGATGCCCTACCAAATACTGATGCAGGTTCTGTCGCCTACTCACACTTGAGGAAGGTGTTTCACTTGTGCGTGTAGCTGGCACAGATCGACCACGTCCTCTCCTTGCAACAGGAGCTCTACCAGCAGCACCACGACCCAGGCCACGGCCCTTATTTGACGGTCTCCTCATATTTCTGTAATTTAAGATCTTGCCCTAGAAAGGTTTTTATTGAATAGCGGAATAGGAAATATGATCCAAAAAAGTGTATGTATCTCGCACGTACAAAACCACACTAGGCCCCAATTACTATTGTTTCTACCCCTAAAAGGATGGATGAGGAGTAGGAGGAGTATGGAACAGACAGCACCCTCAAATCTTCAGAAGTATGAGATGAACCCCAAAAACTTGGAAAGGTGGATCTCACACGTACCGACACAGACTATCCCGCAATTCAATTGATCCTCAAAGGTTTTTATTGAATAGCGGAATAGGAAATATGATCAAAAAAAGTGTATGTATCTCGCACGTACACAACCACACTAGGCCCCAATTACTATTGTTTGTACCCCTAAAAGGATGGATGAGGAGTAGGAGGAGTATGGAACAGGCAGCACCCTCAAATCTTCAGAAGTATGAGATGAACCCCAAAAACTTGGAAAGGTGGATCTCACACGTACCGACACAGACTATCCCGCAATTCAATTGATCCTCAAAGGTTTTTATTGAATAGCGGAATAGGAAATATGATCAAAAAAAGTGTATGTATCTCGCACGTACACAACCACACTAGGCCCCAATTACTATTGTTTGTACCCCTAAAAGGATGGATGAGGAGTAGGGGGAGTATGGAACAGGCAGCACCCTCAAACCTTCAGAAGTATGAGATGAACCCCAACAACTTGGAAAGGTGGATCTCTCTCACACGTACCAACACAGACTATCCCCCAATTTAACTGATCCCCAAAGGTTTTTGATTAAATAGCGGAATAGAAAATATGATCCAAAAAAAGTGTATGTATATCACACGTACACAACCACACTGGGCCCCAATTACTATTGTTTGTACCCCTAAAAGGCTAGATGAGGAGTAGGGGGAGTATGGAACAGGCAGCACCCTCAAATCTTCAGAAGTATGAGATTGTGTTCACTGTACCCCACAAAGATTGAGTTCACTGCACCCCACAATGATTGTGTTCACTGCACCCCACAAAGATTGTGTTCACTGCACCTCACAAAGATTGTGTTCACTGTACCCCCCAAAGATTGTGTTCACTGCACCCCACAAAGATTCTGTTCACTGTACCCCACAAAGATTGTGTTCACTGCACCCTAAAAGGATGTTGTTCACTGCACCCCACAAAGATTGTGTTCACTGCACCCTAAAAGGATGTTGTTCACTGCACCCCAAAAAGATTGTGTTCACTGTACCCCCCCAAAGATTGTGTTCACTGCACCCCACAAAGATTGTGTTCACTGCACCCCAAAAAGATTGTGTTCACTGTACCCCCCAAAGATTGTGTTCACTGCACCCCACAAAGATTCTGTTCACTGTACCCCACAAAGATTGTGTTCACTGCACCCCAAAAAGATTGTGTTCACTGTACCCCCCCAAAGATTGTGTTCACTGCACCCCACAAAGATTCTGTTCACTGCACCCCACAAAGGATTTTGTTCACTGCACCCCAAAAAGATTGTGTTCACTGCACCCCACAAAGGATTTTGTTCACTGCACCCCAAAAAGATTGTGTTCACTGCACCCCAAAAAGGATTTTGATCACTGCACCCCAAAAAGGATGTTGTTCACTGCACCCCAAAAATGATTTTGTTCACTCCACCCCAAAAAGATTGTGTTCACTGCACCCCACAAAGATTGTGTTCACTGCACCCCAAAAAGATTGTGTTCACTGTACCCCCCAAAGATTGTGTTCACTGCACCCCACAAAGATTCTGTTCACTGTACCCCACAAAGATTGTGTTCACTGCACCCCAAAAAGATTGTGTTCACTGCACCCCAAAAAGGATGTTGTTCACTGCACCCCAAAAAGGATGTTGTTCACTCCACCCCAAAAAGATTGTGTTCACTGCACCCCACAAAGATTGTGTTCACTGCACCCCAAAAAGATTGTGTTCACTGCACCCCAAAAATGATTTTGTTCACTGCACCCCAAAAAGGATTTTGTTCACTGCACCCCAAAAAGGATGTTGTTCACTCCACCCCAAAAAGATTGTGTTCACTGCACCCCAAAAAGATTGTGTTCACTGCACCCCACAAAGGATTTTGTTCACTGCACCCCAAAAAGATTGTGTTCACTGCACCCCAAAAAGGATGTTGTTCACTGCACCCCAAAAAGGATTTTGTTCACTGCACCCCAAAAAGATTGTGTTCACTGCACCCCACAAAGGATTTTGTTCACTGCACCCCACAAAGATTGTGTTCACTGCACACCAAAAAGGATTGTGTTCACTGCACCCCAAAAAGATTTTGTTCACTGCACCCCAAAAAGATTGTGTTCACTGCAGCCCAAAAAGATTGTGTTCACTGCAGCCCAAAAAGATTGTGTTCACTGCAGCCCAAAAAGATTGTGTTCACTGCAGCTCACACACAGAAAAATGGATGTGGATCACTGACACCTGCCTATCTCCAATCCCACACCACACAGCAATATCGATTGTAGTTTGTAGAACACAGTTTCCCTAAAATTCAGCAGACTCTGTCCCTAACAGGATTGAGAAGAGATCGTAGATCAGGATTGAGTGCAGATTCACCCCACCCCCCACACAGCAATATCGATTGTAGTTTGTAGAAGACACTGACCCTATAATTCAGCAGACTCTATCCCTAAAATGCCTACAACTCGCCCTGCCTAAACACTCCGACCTGTCCCTCAATTCTATCCGGACACAAATGGTTTTTTCCTGCCTATCTTTCCCTAATCAGCAGCCAGCACATTGATGTGTGCTCTGTCCCTTAGCTAAGCAGCAGAATGACGCTGCTGCGGCGGCTGCCTCGAACTTATAAAGACTTGGTCACATGCTTCAGACGGCCAATCACAGCTACTAAGACATTTGCAGGCATGGCTGGGATGGCTTAAGGCACACCAGTTAAACGATTGTTGATTGGCTGTTGAAAGCCCGCCATGAAAAGAGCGCCAAAGCATGCAAAACCCGGAAATAAAACGACCGAACACGGATTTTTACCCGAACATACAGTAAAGTGTCCGTGTCCGGGTAAAAAAAATCCAATTATTCGGTACGAACACGAATAATACAGTCCGTGTTCGCTCAACACTAGTGGCTAGTAGTGACTGCATGCAAAGGATTGTGGGATATGGTACCAGTTTGGTACCTGTTGGAACCACAATCGAGTAGGTACTGTTTTTTCAGAGCCGTACCGTACCGTACCGTTCGGTTCCATGCAGTGGAAAAGCAAACCTATACCGTACCGTACCAAACCGTTCCGACCCTATACCATGCGGTACCAGCAGTGGAAAAGCACAAAAGCGTGCTGAACCGGTACGGTTCCATGCAGTGGAAAAGCGCCAATAAGTATCCCTTTTGCAGATGACTGACTATTCTCATAGTTCGGTTGAGGAAATGTATTCACTGTTTGTTTGGGGCAAAAATCGTTACAATAGTAAAGAGTGCGTTGTTTATGGTGCATATTAGTAAGAGGTACCTTTCAAGTGGTTCTGAGATGTTTTCATGCAGATGAAATGAGACAGACCTACATATTGCAATGAGCACTCCATTTGTTTTCTTGGGACCTGAGGCCTTGAATACGTAGGGGAAGTCTCTGTGTATACAAACTGGGGATGCAGAAGCCTTAAAGTGTGTCTCTTGAATGCATGGTATTGAGCACATCTGGGTTTTGACTGTCTTCCACATGGATGACCGTTTGACCGGGTGGTTCAACCTTTTAGCATTTAAAGTTAAGATCCTAAGAGCCATGATGAGGAGTTAGTGTGTTGATTGATGAGGTACTTACAGATTTGCCAGTAGTTATGGTACATGCTGAAGGTCCGGAGGCTTCACTGGGTGGGTGTAGCTGTTTGAGTTTTTTTCTCTTTTTGGCAGTAACAGTGTATCACAATGTGGAAGTGGGTAAATTGGATGGAATAAAGTTTAGAAAAAAAAAAAAAACAGAACATAAACAAGAAAACAAAGAGGTAACATAAAGATGCAGCTGCTGTGAGCATAATGATGCTGCATAATGTGGTGGGGGGATAAGTTCAAATGGCCAATACAGGTAGGCTGGTGGCCCAGAATGGGGGAATCGCTTAAGAAGAGATGTGAATTTTGGATGAGATCCTTTCGATCAGTGGCAGGAACGAGTGCCGCAGGCCTGGCAGGATGGTGTGACTTTTTCCAGATGTTTATGAGGACCTGGAAATGAGGGTGGTTCAGGGATTATGCCCCATGCGCAAAGCAGTGCAAGGCCTTCTTCTATGTAGGTAATTGAGTGGCATGATCCGTTGTGCTCAACCACTATCTTGGAAGATTGTTTCCATTTATATTCAATTTTGGTGTTCAATTGTCGCCTAATGTCTAGGGTATACTTAGATCTGAAAATATTTGGATGTTGTTTTATGGATTCGGCAATTAACCCATGGAGCGAGCTTTGTGCAGAATTTGCTCCTTGATGTGGTAGAAGTGAATCCTCATAACTATGTAGTGGGGAGCAGTGTTGGGAAGATAAGATGGCTTATGGACATGGTGGATACGATCTATGGTCAGTTCTAGCAGTGGTGTTTGGAATATTAAGACCTCAAACAGATCAGAGGCAAAGTTTTTGAGGTCGGCTGTCTGAACTGATTCAGGTACCCCTCTGAGCTTTAAATTTTTTTGCTGTGGGCAATCTTCAATGTCAACGAGCTTGGCCTTAATCCACTTACGTTTCTCAACCCCCTTTCGCAGGCTTTAACAAGATCATTTATGGTGATTGTCATATCCCCCATTGAATTTTCAATATAGTGGATCCTGGTGCCCAGAGAGTGTATTCCAGTGCTAAACTACATTGAAATTTTTATGAATTAAGATTAGAGTGAGTGGTGCAGGGATAATAGCATATCCTCGTCCATGACAGGCTGATTTGAAGCTGGGAAGGACGCAATAGGAAACTACATGGAGGAACTGAGTGACACAAAGTGCTCTCCCTGACCTCAGACACTGGCAGTCTATTGTCCAGCCTCATTTTTGCTTTAGCTGGGCTTCATTAGTTTGGACTGGAGGGATGAGATGTGGAAGGAGACTGAGAAGCCAGAGGAGTCCCTTCAGCAGCTTCTGGATCGTCAGGCAGGTCTGTGTAGTGACCATCGCTGTGCTGTGAGGGATCAGGGTCCAGGGCTCCAGCGCCATCTTTGCTGATCCCTCCTGCTGGTTGATGGAAGAAGGCGGTTAGCTTCTTGGGTCTTCCTTGCACTTTGAAAACATTGCTGGTGGGGTGTAATGTGTTTGCCCGGGTGGCCAAACCGCTGCTCTACGTAGCTGTGTGTCACTTGTGTCCCCCTATTAAGGCTGGAGCTCCATTCTCAGGCTTCCATGCTAATCGTGCATCGGCCACACCCCAGTAACCCTTTTTAAATGCATCTTATGCGCGTTGTAAACACCATAAGAGTGTTTGTGATATTGGTATTCCTGGTACATTTGCAGTGCATTTACATTGATATTAATGGAGGCAATTGAGAAGTGATAAGACAGCTGAATGCTACATGTCTGATAAAGTTTGGTGCGGTTCAAAGTGAAGTGATACAAATGGAACCATGTGAACAGAACAATACTGTCCGCTGCAGTGCATAATTGACACAGAGCATTGACAGGTGTTCATGAGGCTTAAAAAACACAGATAAAATACTTGCTTTTGACGCTAGTGTAAACTCAACCTTACAGCTGAAGTGTTCTGGAAGCAGTATGGGGGACTTCCAGTCTGCTGCCAGAATTAAAGAGAGCCGGGAGAAATGTTTCTCCATCATTCTGGACAAGTCTTGTATTTTTATCAATGAATACAAGACTTCCTCTCATTGGCCGAGGTGGAAATTGTGATGATATCTGTGTGTCCTCTTCAGTCAATCAGAGATAGCCCTGTATTTAGTGTATTTTTTGTACACAGCTTCTCCTTAGAAGAATTCAGCTCAACTCTCTCTTTAATTCCAACAGCTGTACAGATGATTCTCTGGTAGCTGTATAGATGATTTCCCATCAATTGAATTCCAGTAGCAGACAGGAAATGTCTAATGCTACTATACAGTACAACACAAAGTGGCTGAAAATGTAGTAATAGAAATAATTTGTTTGGGCCAGCAACCTAAACTTAGTAGGTTAAGACTGCTAAACCTGAACCTGCTGAGTTCAAGTTTAGCAGATTTCAATCAGGATTTAATGAATCCCCCTCAAATCAAAGCCAGGCAGATACATACTAAAATAAGCAACTGTGTTCAGAGTTTAACTTACATTTAGTGACTCATGTTGCTACATTTTATTTATGGCGTTTGCGTGCTTTATTTAAGAACATTCATTTTTAATAATACTGAATGTTTGTAAAAAGCCTATAGTCAATACCATTCTCTAGTTAATGTTTTATTGGAATTATCTGAGCTGCCTGGAATTGGAAATGAAGAAATAAATATGCTAGTAGGCGGAGGTTTTTGGTGGAGAAAACTTTGTATGTTTCTTAAGCTAAAAAACAAACAAACTGTAAAATGCTAAAGAGCTGATCCTAGTTCCAGGACAATGATGCTCCACCATAAACACTGGCAGAAACATTAGGGAAGATGGCTGTGGCAGATGTGGCATGTCAAACCATGGAGTAGTGAAAGGGGAAGAAGTAGACTGATAAGCTCAACTTTCTGTCCACTTGGTCTGTCCTCCTATTAGCATGCTCATTGTCATACATCCCAACTGATTGGCTGCTTGTGCTGTTTCCCCTCCCCCACGTCCTGCAAGGGCGAATTCAGATACTTACACTGCTTGCATTTGAAAAATAAATAAATACAAGTTTAAATAGTCTTTTTGTTTCTTTATGTTACACGTATAAAAGTTTTTTTTGTTTTAAGTTTCAAGTATAATACATTATTCCAATATATTGTAAAAAAAAAAAAAAAACGACTACTACAAACAAAAGTGTGAGTGGTTTCTTTCTAGCATATAAGATCTATGTGTGTGGTATGCTAACAATTTTTTTATTTCATGTTTCAGTCTACTTTTTTTCTTTTACTAAAAAAAACATATTTTATCTAAGCCAAGTAGAAAATAAAGATATATTACACTATATTACCAAAATTATTGGGACACCTGCCTTTAAACGCACATGAACTTTAATGGCATCCCAGTCTTAGCCCATAGGGTTCAATATTGAGTTGGCCCACCCTTTGCAGCTATAACAGCTTCATCTCTTCTGGGAAGGCTGTCTTCAAGGTTTAGGAATGTGTCTATGGGAATGTTTGACCATTCTTCCAGAAGAGCATTTGTGAGGCCAGGCACTGATGTGGACAGAATATGTGGCCTGCAGTCTGCACCCTATTCATCCCAAAGCTGTTCTGTTGGGTTGAGGTCAGGGCTCTGTGCAGGCCAGTCAAGTTCCTCCACCCCCCAAACTTGCTAATCCATGTCTTTATGGACCTTGCTTTGTGCACTGGTACGCAGTCATGTTTGAACAGGAAGGGGCCATCCCAAAACTGTTCTCACAAAGTTGGGAGCATGAAATTGTCAAAACTGTCTTGGTATGCTGATGCCTTAAGAGTTCCCTTCACTGAAACTAAGGGGCCAAGCCCAGTCCCTGAAAAGCACCATAACCCCCCCTCCACCAAATGATTTGGACCAGTGCACAAATCAATGTCCAAATAGACATGGATGAGCAAGTTTGGAGTGGAGGAACTTGACTGGCCTGCAGAGAGTCCTCACCGCAACCTCATAGAACACCTTTGGGATGAATTTGGGTGGAGAGTGTGAGCCAGGTCTTCTCATCCAACAGCAGTGCCTGACCTCACAAAGGCGCTTCTGTAAGACTGGTCAAACATTCCCAAAGACACAATCCTATACCTTGTGGACAGCCTATGGACTAAGACTGGGATGCCATTTAAGTTCATGTGAGTGTAAAGGGTGGCGTCCCAATTATTTTGGTAAAATAGTGTATGTCCCAAGAAAAATTAGTGGAATTGAGGTTAACCACTTGCCGACCTCCGCAGGACTAAATACGACGGCGGTCAGCCCCTCCTTGGGCAAAGTGACGTATGGGTATGTCACTCACCCGCGAGCCTGTAGGGGGCAAATGCGCGCCACCAGGGGTGCGCTCCTGCCCCCACTCGTTCACAAACATCCCCGCGCGTGTGACCGGCGGCTCCGATGTCCGCCGGTCACTCGCGATCTCGTTCAGGAGAGGGAGAAAGGCATTCTTCCTTAGATCATGACAGAGGCTATGTGATCCTGCTATGTAGGATCATATGTCTGTGTTATGATCTAACAAGCCACGTCCCTTGACAGATGGAATCATGCCCCTAGGGATACATTTAACCTCTTGATCACCAATAAAGTTAGCCCCTTCCCTGCCAGTGTCATTTTTACAGTAACAGTGCATATTTTTAGCACTGATTTTAGCACTGATTACTGTATTAATGTCACTGGTACCCCCAAAAGTGTCAAAAATGTCAGTCAGGGGTCCGATCTGTCCGCCACAATGTCGCAGTCCCGCAAAAAAAAAAAACGCAGATCGCCACCATTACTAGTTTAAAAAAAAAACAATAAAAATGACATAAATCTTTCCCGTAGTTAGTAAGCACAATAACTTTTGCGCAAACCAATCAAAATACGCTTACTGCGATTTTTTTTACCAAAAATATGTAGCAGAAAACAAATTGGCCTAAAATGTTAAAAAAATTTGATTTTTACATTTTTTTTGAGAATTTCATATAAAAAAAATTGAAAAATATTGTTATTTTTTCAAAATTGTCGCTTTTTTTTGTTTATAGCACAAAAAATAAAAATCGCACAGGTGATCAAATGCCACCAAAAGAAAGCTCTGTTTGTGGGTAAAAAATTTTTGCTCTTTTTTTGTTTATAGTGCAAAAAGTAAAAATCGCACAGGTGATCAAATACCACCAAAAGAAAGCTCTGTTTATGGGTAAAAAAGGACGCCAACCTCATTACCCTTATTGGGTACAGCTTTGCACAACTGCGCAATTGTCCGTTAAAGTCATGCAGTGCCGAATTGCAAAATAGGGCCTGGTCTTTGAGCAGCCAAATTCTCCGGGGCTTAAGTGGTTATTAATCAAATTGTGTGTGCTTTTATATGTTAATATTAGTATAATATTTACAAGCCCATACAACTGTTTATTAAAGAAAAGACTTACAGATGTAGCAATGTGAATTTTCAAATATGCTGTACATTTTATATCTTTTCATAATATAATGACATTTCTAATTTCTGAAAATTGTTTAGTTTACCTTCCCTGTCCAGCTGTGAATCATTGTCTTTTGAGATGAGCAGTAAGACTTGAGGGTCCATTTATTGGTTATTGATCACCCCCTTTCTTTCCCTTCTCATCAGATTGGTTCCTATGCTAAAAATCACACATGGGCTGCACATTTTCTGTAACGTGTGTGCTTTGATTTGTTCTCATTTATGTCATGCTAGTCATAGTGAAAAAACTATAAGCTGTATATGGGGTTTTAGTTTTTTAGTTTTGCTACATAGGTTAATTTTTTTTATTCTTTTCTCATCTGAGACTAATGCTATGTAATCACAGAACAATCTTTCATCTGATTTGACAAAGCATTCAGTGTTTGGCTCTTCTGTAATAAATTGTAGGACACCATGGGGACACATTGGATTATTTTTGCAAATCTAAGCAAATTTTCATCAAGGGATATATTTCACATTCTGTCTACATTTTTAGCAGCACACACCTGCACAGTTAAATGATTGACTCAAAGTCTTGGACAATTGTCCCCAGAAGCCTGACGTGTTTAAAGATTTGGATGATGCAAAAGATTTTGTTATTTAGCATTGCGAATATGTCTTCACTTACCATTACTTATACACACAACGAATATCATAAGAGATACAAATCAGTCAGCAAATAATTGGTCATATGTATTTATCATGTACTTGAACATGCATTACTGGAGTATGTAAGAGTAAATTGTTAGGAATGATAAGCTGAGTTCCTGTCACACACTTAATATGCAGCTGAAATACATATACAGGAGCTGTTTTACATATCTATCAACGAGTTTTCATTTTTTCCAGCAAGTCCTGAAATTTCATGAAATTTCAATTTTCTCGACTTTAGTTAAGTAATACAGCTTGGTTAACTCCGTGCTCCCAGCTTGTTACTGGGCAGTGAAGGAGCAATAAATGGACGGGGTAACCTCTCTTCTCCCCTTTTGGTTCAAAGTACTGGTAGTTTTTGCCTGGATAGAGAATTACAAGAGGCTGCTATCAAGAAAAATACTAGCTTCATTTAAAAATACATGTATTGCATTAAATTGTACTTTGTTATATCTGCTTTGAGTTTAGCTTTAAACTTAACTGAATGTTAATTTAAAAAAATGTTATTTACAAGTATTTGAAATTTTAGTGAAAATAATAGAAACGCTATAAATTATGTACAAGCACTGAGAATTCTTTCCTTCAGCCAAATGCCTATCATTTCATACAATAAAGTCTGGTGGTGATTTGGAGTTGTAACAGAGCACTGATGGCTTTATATAAGGGTTTCGGGAACTTCTAGGATGAAGAAATTTGATGAAAGGAGCATAACAGAAATCCAATAAATTATCCCTGAAGATATCTTTCGACGCTTAGCTAGCTAACTATAGAAGCCTAACTAAGAAGCCTACACCTAATATGATAGGACCAAATTGTAAAAACAAGTAAAAAGGTGACGCAGTGTTCAAAATAGGTCTTTAAAATGTGCCTAGCAAAGTGTATTTATATGCAGTACAATATACTGTGTATATATATATATATATATATATATCTCAAAACAGCACCAACCATTGTGAAAAGTGCAACCTATCAATAACTGCAGCCCCTTTAAATGTGATCAACACAACAAACAGAAATATCCACGTGATTAGTGAAATATTTTACTATAAATATTTTACTGTAAATACTGCACACAACCTAGTGAGATGTGCTAAAAAAAATTAATTAATGACACTAGTGCATCAACAAATACACAAATCCTGGCAAACAAAAAATCTGGTGTTTGTGGCCTCTGTGATGAGGTCACCAACACAACCAATGTGTATATAGGTGCAAAATTTGATTCTAGGACAATATCCCCCCGGACAATATCCCCCCGACAATATCCCCCGGACAATATCCCTGGACAACATCCCCCCGGACAATATCCCCCCGGGACAACATCCCCCCAGACAATATCCTCCCTGGACAATATCCCCCCTCTAACCCTAACCCTAACCCTAACCCTCTAACCCTAAACCTCTAACCCTTACCCTATGTCTCGGGGGATATTGCCGGGGGATGATGTCCCGGGGGGATATTATTCCAGGGGGGGATATTGTCCTGATATTTGCATAGATGAAAAAATATATTATTACATAGAACAAAATAAAAGAAAAAGCAAACAGCGACTCCCCCCCAAAAAAAGCGATAAAAGTCCACTGTATATTGGGACAGTCCACTAAAAATATTTGTGATGATTTCTGTGACCATATAACCATCCTAGTGCAACATAGGTGCTCTTCTCCAAAAATCCAAGTGCTCCACCACATGCTGATATATAACACACTCACCAGAGCCCCCAGGTCCCAGGGGCCATATGCGTTTTTGGTGAATGCAACTTAATGCAAGATCAATGAACTCTTCTGAAGTACTGGGCACTTCGGAAGAGTTCATTGATCTTGCATTAAGTTGCATTAATCTCACTAGGTTGTGCGCAGTATTTGCATGGTAAAATATTTCACTAATCACGTGGATATTTCTAGTGGGGGGAGGATTGAATAGGATATTGTATTGGATATAGTTACACAACAGTGCCTAATTTTTCTAATATCTTAATAAATAAAAAATAAATAAATATATATATATATGTATATGTATATATATATATATATATATATATATATATATATATATATATATATACAAACGCTATATTGTCATAAGTATTGGGGCGCCTGCCTTTACATGCACATAACATAAGCATTAATAGCATCACAGTCTTGGTCCGTAGGGTTCAATATTGAGTTGGCCCACCCTTTGCAGCTATAACAGCTTCAACTCTTCTGGGAAGGCCGCCCACAAGGTTTGGGAGTGTGTCTATGGGAATGTTTGATCATTCTTCCAGAAGCGCATTTGTGAGGTCAGGCACGGATGTTGGAGAGAAGGCCTGGCTTGCAGTCTCCACTCTAATTCATCCCAAAAGTGTTCTATCGGGTTGAAGTATGACCTCTCTGCAGGCCAGTCAAGTTCCTCCACCCCAAACTTACTCATCGATGCATAGATAGAAATAGAAATGCAGGGCAGAGCAAAAGACAAATCTCAGCACAGTCTAAACATACAGAAAGGGGGGGGGGGTTACAGTGTCAGGGGAGACATACAGCTGATTATCCACCTGTTATCAGCTGATAGAAAATGGCTCTCGCTAAGATGCAGGGACAAAGACCGACTACTATTTGGCAGAGCTGTTAAAGGTATAGATGGACTTGTGTGGACACATAGGCAACTCACATAATAGCTTAGCTGGGCAACTGCAGAGAAACAGTCAGAAACAGAGAAAGCTCCAATTCGCAGCCCATAGGTAAGAACAGATGTAGTCATAACCAAGAGCATTAGGATGCCCAAACAGAAAGGAACAGAAGTAAAAACCAGTTCAGACGGATAGGTAGGATTAGAAGCTATAGTTAATACAAGTCAAATCTGGTAAATTCAACAAAGGAATAGAAAGAGGCTGTGCAAGAATACAGTGATATTAAACTCTGGTTTAAAAAATATACTGTATATTTAGGTATATATTCTTAACTCAAAATGTACATTCTGTTGATCTCAGCTTCCCCTATTATTTTTTTGCTGTGATTCAACGTCCTACTAGAGGGTGGCTACAATCGTTCTCCCTGACCCCACTGTATGTAGGAACGTAGCCACCCTCTATGGCTTAATTACAAGTTAGACTAGAGACTATGAACTATAAGATTTGCATTGTGCTTATACCACAACTCATATAAACTGCTCGTCCCAAAGAAACAGAATTGAGCTAGAAAAGGGGAGGTTTGGCAACTCATAGGAGAATAAATCATTTTTAGTACAGATTAAATCAGACAGATGCACCAGCATTGGTTGGTGAGGGCAGAACCTCTAAAAACTGTAGCCCAAAAAATACACCCTATGAGGCGCAGGTGATCAAAGACAAAAACACAGGCTACAGGTTACAGAAAAGCCCTAATTTGAAGAAGACGCAATATTCTAAGCTTTAAAGGGTACCATAACAAGAGGGCAGGGCCAGTAGAAAGGATGGGCTGGAGGGGCAGCTGCCCTGGGCACTGTAGTAATATGTGAGATGGGGGGGCACCACAAGGAGATTGGGGTAATTTGGGGGGCAGCAGTGGGTAAGAATTGTTCTACGAGGGGAAGTTTTGAGGGATTTGCTAGGAAAGGGGATTTGGGGGAATTTGTGTTGGGAGGGGGAGTGGGGAAGACGATTTGTGCTAGGAGGGGGGATTTGTGCGGTATTTGCTCGGGGGGGGAATTTGTGCTAGGAGGGGAGATTTGGTGTGGGGAGGGAGAGGATGTGTACCTGTGGGGGGGAGATTTAAGTAGTAGAGGATTTGTGCTAGGAGGAGTTTTTTTTTTGGGGGGGGTGTGTGCTGGGGGGATTTGGATAGAGGGAGGATTTTACCTGGAATGGAGTATGGGGGGGGGGGGGTAAGGATTTGTACTGAGAGGGGGGATCTCAGCAGGGGGTGGATTTGTCCTGGAAGAATGGGGAATTTATGCTTTGAGGGGTAAAAATGCATATTAGTGCTCAATTTTTTTTTTTAGGGGGGGGGGTTTGCTAACACATAATGCTCTTACATCTTGAGGAGGGGGCGCAGTTTGGCATGTTCGCCCTGGGCTCTAGGTGGCCTTGTCCCCGCACTGCAAGAGGGGACCACATTATCTGAAACCAAAACGGGCTAACCAGTGCTTTTTTCTGGGCAGGAACATTTCTAAATTTTCTCAATTCACACCAATAAATACAAGTAATTGATACGTTTACCACCTTCACTTATGAAAGAACACCCAAAGTGTAATTTAAAGGGTAACACTCTAACACACTGTGCCTGTGCCCATCCCACCAATGCGTGATGCTGGCTGACAACAAAACAGGGCAAGCACCTACTTCATCTTATTAGCAGATCAATTTGTATAATCTTTATACCTGAATTGGCATGCAAGAAATTACTGAATGGGCTAAATAACAATTGCACTTCGTGCTATGTTAAGTACTCTCTTTATTTTTAATTGGTTAATAACAGGTAAATCAATATTTATCCTTAGCCTTTAAAATTGTAAAATATATAGTTGCCTTGTGTAAAAACCACATGCTTAACAAGACATAAGCACTTAAATTCGTATACATAAAGGTATCATTATAACTATTTTCCCATAACCAGTAGAAATAACACAGTGGTAATTTGATGTTTAAATATCATGTGTCTTTAATTTTAGAATTCAAAAGATTAATTTTTAAGACAGGCTAATCTAAGCAGAAGACGTTATGCTATGTCACGCTAAAGAATGTAGGTGGCTAATGACATTTTAAATGTCAACGGGGCAGTAAAACTTCCTATGCTGAAGGCATTTAATTAGCCCCAGACAGATATTCCTCCACTGAGACAGATGTGCTTTTTCTTACTGCATGGTTCTGAGTGATGCAACTAAGAGATATATTGACCTATAGCAACATACAAGATTGAAACTATATTACAAGACTCAGTGCTGTAAAATCAACTGTAGAGAACACTCAAGGATGAGCTGATGACAGAATGTAGAGTATTATTTTATCTGCTGTGAAATTCAGTGACTCATTGGTTTTATTGTTACAGCAATGAATCCCTTTCTCTTGATGGCTTTCTTAATAAAAAAAATAAATAAAAAAACAATCATCCAAGTTACCTAAATGGATTTAGCAGCAGAATTGTTCAGTTCTCAATGTACTGCTGAAGCCTTCTACTTCAACCCTCCATTGTTCCTTTGCACCATTGCAAATTCTATGGGATTTCCCATTTGTTGGTAGTGATTAATGTGTTACTATGAATATTTTTAAATTACTGCAACCAAATGTTATATAGTAGAATGTGAAAGATAACTGCGCCCAAAATGTAATTTCTCTTACGTCCTCCCACAGTCGCCGCCACTTCATATTCATCACTAATGGGGTTATTGACCTTTGCTCCATAGGAGTAGCTAGGCAACAAAATTTGTTAATATCAAAGCTTTTAGCATATCCCACCCCTAGGGGGTGGTCCCCTCAGTCAATACCTCCCTGCTTCCTGCATTCCCAACTCAGTTTCTAATGCCTAGCTTAGGAGTAGGCTGGCTGTTCCTGTGCTGGGGCTCTCAGTCTCAGCCTCTATTCTCTTTTTGATTTAATTTGAGTTTTTTTCTCTTTCTTTTACTTAGCTGTTAATTTTCAGCATTAGTTAGTTTCTTCGAATGAAGATGATCATGCGGAGCTGGGTCTCGGACTGGCCACCCTGGATCCCAGGGTTCAGGGCCAGGGGCTTCCCAGCCTGCCATCGAGCGTTCAGCGCAGGTTTCCCTGGCATATTGAATGACCCATCCCTGTTCGCTGCAGGGATGCTATCTGTGAGGTGGCTACCTCACTGGACACCATTGCGGTTTTGCACCGCAGTTCCACTGCGTCCTGGCTGCGACACTCCCTGTCCTCAGTGCAGTGGTTTGGTCGCTGGAGAAGGCTCCCCACGCCATCCGGACTGGTAAGTGTAAATCTATGTGGGGACCTGTCTATTTGGGTGTCAGTCTGGGACTGTGTGACCCTGCATGCCTGTGTAAATGCTGAGCTCCCTGTCAGATTCCTGTGTGGAATAGCTGCTTGTCTGTGGGCTGCAAGGGGGGGGGGGCTCTCCCGCTCTGCTGTGTGGCTGCATAAAACAGTCTGGGCTTAGGCATGCTGTGCAGCGATCGCTGCTGCGTCCCCCCATTTTTTTGCGGCAAATTTAGGGTGACCGGTCCTGTGTGGTACAGCGCGGCGTTTTGGCGCCAAACGCCGCCATTTTGGCGGCGATCGATCAGGCCACATGTCGGCGACATTTTCTATTTGCCTAAGGAATCCTCAGCCGAGCGGCCAATTTGTGTAGCCTTACATAGGCTTTATAGGGCGGTCAGTTATTGCATCACTTCCTTTTGCTCTGGGACAGCGATCGGTGGCAGCAGCCTGTGTGATCTCTCCAGGTTTTTACCTTTCATTTTCCTGTTTTCCTTGCCCAAGGTTCTTATCCCTGTGGGGGTCGGTGTATACAGTAGGGTGCGGTGGGCTACGCTCGCCGCGGTCTTAAAGGGGCGGTACTCCTTTTTTTCTACTTTTGCTGGGGCATGGATTCTCAGGATTGCAAGTTTCCTCCCACCTTGGTGGGGGGCCAAGGGGCTGCTGCATCCCCCGAGGGGGCTGATCTGGCTACTATTGTGGCGAACTTGGCTGCTCAGGTGCAGATGCTGGTGGCTGATCGATCCACCAAACAGCCCAGAGTGTCTATTTCCTCTGATTCAGAGGGCGATGGGGCTGCTATGGCTGGAGTGCCCTTCTCAGGGTCTCACTCATCTCTAGACCTTGTGGGGTCTGAGGGGGAGGCTGAGGTAGAAGGGGTTGATAATTCTCCCCCTGGCTCGTCTGAAGAGCTTGCACTCATGGATGAGTTGGTTGCTTCTATCAAGCAAACGCTGCATTTGCAGGATGAACCCTGTCCTCCTGTTTTGATGTCCTCTTATGGGACGCAGAGAAAACGCAGAACATCGCAGGTTTTTCCTTGCTCTGCGGAATTTCAGCGCGCGGTTGATGAGCAATGGCGCAATTTAAAGAAGCCTTTTGCTGTGCCGAGTAGGTTCAAACTGCGTTATCCATTTACACCCACCACTGATGAGCGTTGGTGTGTGCCGCCTCAGGTGGATCACGCGGTGGCGATTTTGAATAAATCCACTGCGATCCTTGCTGAGGATACCCCGGTGTTCCGGGACCCGACGGACAGGAGACTGGAGTCTCTGGCCCGTCATGCTTATACGGTTGCTGGTTCTATGCTGAAGCCTATTTTTGCTTCCATTATGGCAGCCCAGGCTATTGTGGATTGGACGCAGGTGCTCAGGCGCACCCTGGTGGCTGACTTTGCCCCGCCGACAACTTTGGCTATGGTGGATCAAATTCATCAGGGTGTCATGTATTTGTGTGATGCGGACTTAGATTTGGTCCCTTTGGCTGCGCGTCTTTCAAGTGTGGCGGTATTGAACCGTCGCCTGATATGGCTGAAATGTTGGTCTGTTGACCAGTCTTCTCGCAAGACTTTAGCTAATTTGCCCTATGAGGGATCTCGCCTTTTTTTGGCGAATCTTTGGATACTCTGATAAAGGGAATTTCTGGGGGTAAGAGCACTCTCTTGCACCAAACTCACAAGAATAAGTTTGTTCGTGGTAAGAAGAATACCTCGTTTAGGCCCTCTCAGGGGTCCTTTCGTGCCTTTCGGTCGCACTATAAGGGCAAGCCCTTCAAGGGCCAAGGTTCCCTGAAGAAGCCGTGGACGGGTAAGCAGAAGTCCGGCCAGTCCGGGTCCGCTGCCCATAACAATTCAGCCTGAAGGGACGCCCTCACCCAGTTCTGGGGTGGGGGGACGTTTGCTCGGTTTTCTTCAACCCTGGCTGGACCGCATTTGGGACAGATGGGTTCAGGAAATCGTTCGATCTGGATACAAGATCGAGTTTCTCTCTCGGCCGGCGGGCAGATTTTTCCCCTCAAACCTTCAGCTGACTCCGGAGCGCTTGCAGGATCTGCACCTGGCGGTGCGGGACCTGCGGGCCCAGGGAGTGGTGGTTCCAGTGCCTCATCGGGACAGATTTCGGGGGTTCTATTCCAATCTGTTCACTGTGCCCAGAAAGGAGGGCAAGGTACGTCCGATTCTGGACTTGAAAGCTCTGAACCACTTTGTGCGGGTTCGCAAGTTTCGCATTGGAATCCCTGCGCTCGGTGGTGGCTGCCCTGGTTCCGGGGGAATTCATGGCCTTCATCGATTTAAAGGATGCGTATCTTCACATTCCAATTTTCGAGGGTCACCAGAGGTACCTTCGATTCGCCATTGCGGAGGATCATTTCCAATTCGTGGCGTTACCTTTTGGTCTCGCTTCGGCTCCGCGGGTTTTCACCAAGGTGCTTGCGCCGGTCCTGGCTTTATTGAGAGCCCAGGGCATCTCTGTCTTGGGGTATCTGGACGATATCTTGATCAGTCAGGGCCTGGTGAACGACCTGTCCATCACGATGCAGACTCTGCAGGAGTTCGGTTGGACGATGAATTTTCCAAAGTCAACGTTGTGTCCGTCAGTTCGTCTTCCCTACCTGGGGATGGTACTGGACTCTGTTCAAGCGAAGGTCTTCCTGCCGGAAGACAAGCTCCGGACACTTCAGAACGAAGTCAGGTCCCTCAGGGACAGTCAGTGCTCGTCCCTCAAGACGTGTATGAGGTGTCTGGGATTGATGGTCTCAGCTTTCGAGGCGATTCCCTTCGCCCAGTTTCACACACGGGATCTCCAGGCGGAGGTCCTGGCCAAGTGGGACGGGCGTCCGCAATCTCTGGATCTGCGGATTTCATTGAGCCGCCTCCCCCGAAGGGGTCTTTTGTGGTGGCTCCAGTCCCCGGCGGTGTCGGGGGGCAAGTCTTTTTGTCCTTTGTCGTGGACGGTGATCACCACGGATGCCAGCCTGTCGGGCTGGGGTGGTGTCCTGGGCGTTCTGTCCGCCCAGGGAACTTGGTCGGAGGAGGAATCCTCCCTTCCGATCAACATTCTGGAATTGCGAGCAATAGATCTCTGTCTTCTGCGTTGGACGGACAGGCTTCAGGGCCGTCCGGTTCGGGTGCAGACGGACAATGCCACAGCGGTGGCCTACATCAACCACCAAGGGGGCACCAGGAGTGCCCGAGCGGCTCGGGAAGTGGCCGACATTCTGTCTTGGGCCGAGACGCACGTCCCGGCGATATCTGCAGTTCACATTCCGGGGGTGGAGAACTGGCAGGCGGATTATCTGAGTCGCCAGACCCTGGACCAGGGAGAATGGTCCCTTCATCTGGATGTCTTTCAGATGTTGTGCGTGAAGTGGGGGTCCCCAGATGTGGACCTGTTCGCGTCTCGTCTTAACAACAAGGTGGAAAGGTTCGTGGCAAGGACGCGCGATCCTCGGGCAGACGCCTCAGATGCGTTAGTGGCGCCCTGGCATCAGTATCATCTGATGTATGCCTTTCCACCGATTCAGCTGCTGTCGAGGCTCCTTCGCAGGTTGGGCTCGGAACCACACACGGTGATTCTGGTGGCGCCAGACTGGCCTCGCCGGTCTTGGTACGCAGACCTCGTGAATCTGGCGGTCGACGATCCGTGGCGTCTGCCTCTTCGAGAAGATCTCCTGTCTCAGGGACCGATCTTCCATCCTGCTTTACAGTCGCTGGCTTTAACGGCCTGGCTGTTGAAAGCCAGGTCCTGAAGGATAGGGGTCTCTCCCCTGAGGTCATTCCCACTTTGATCAAGGCTAGAAAAGCCTCTTCGGGGAAGATTTACTACCGTACTTGGAAGGCGTATTTTGCCTGGTGTGAGTCCAGGGGGTATTCCCCTCGCTCGTACTCGGTATCGAGAGTGTTGGCTTTCCTTCAAACGGGCGTAGACCAGCGTTTGGCGTTGGCCACGATTAAGGGTCAGATTTCTGCACTGGCCGTTCTCTTTCAACGCCCTGTGGCGTCTAATTCTTTGGTTAGCACCTTTGTTCAAGGGGTGCGACACTTGGCCCCTCCTCGGAGGGACCCTTTACCTCCATGGGACTTGAACCTTGTTCTGTCCGTGTTGAAACATGCTCCCTTTGAGAAGATCAGGGAGATCTCGTTGTCTCTATTGTCCAAGAAGGTTGCCTTTTTAATGGCAATCACTGCGGCTCGCAGGGTATCGGAGCTGGCGGCCATGTCCTGCAGCTCTCCCTACTTGGTGATTCACTTGGATAAGGTGGTCTTACGACCTAACCCTTCTTTTCTTCCGAAGAGGATCTCGGAATTTCACCTCAATGAGGACATTGTCTTGCCTTCGCTTTGCACGAAGCCTAAGCATCCAAGGGAGGTGGCTTTGCATTCCTTGGATGTTGTTCGGGCGATCAGGGTTTACCTGTCATCGACGAAATCCTTTCGCAAGTCGGATTCTCTTTTTGTTCTTCCAGAGGGTCCTCGGAAGGGCATGGCAGCGTCGGCTGCGACCATCGCCAAATGGATCAGACAGACCATTGTGCAAGCCTATGCTTTGAGGGGGAAGGTTCCTCCTTTCCCTGTAAAGGCGCACTCTACCAAGTCTCTGAGTACGTCTTGGGCCTATCGTCATCAGGCTTCTGTGGCCCAGGTGTGTAAGGCGGCGACTTGGTCGTCCGTTCACACCTTCTCCAAATTCTACAAGGTGGATGTTCAGGCATCGGCGGATGCTTCCTTTGGCCGCAAAGTTCTTAGTGCGGCAGTGCCTTAGGGTCTTTTGTTTTGGGTCCTTGGCTGTTGGGATGTCTTTATCCCTAGGTTACTTGTTTTCCTGGGTTGTTGCTCCTGTTGAGCACGTTTTTTTCCTGTTGCCCAGTTGGTTCTCTTACTTTGGTAAGGTTCCTTTCTCTGATGTGGGTACTGCGTTGCTTTAGGCGCGGCTGCGTTTTTTCCCACCCCTCATGTCTACACTGCTATGGGACGTCCCCATTAGTGATGAATATGAAGTGGCGGCGACTGTCGGAGGACGTAAGAGAAAACTGAATTTTTGTAAAATCTTACCTGTAAATTCCTTTCTCTGAGTCCTCCGACAGTCGCCGCCCCCGCCCCTCTTTTGGGGTTTGTTTATGTACTCTACTGCTATGCTACTGAAACTGAGTTGGGAATGCAGGAAGCAGGGAGGTATTGACTGAGGGGACCACCCCCTAGGGGTGGGATATGCTAAAAGCTTTGATATTAACAAATTTTGTTGCCTAGCTACTCCTACGGAGCAAAGGTCAATAACCCCATTAGTGATGAATATGAAGTGGCGGCGACTGTCGGAGGACTCAGAGAAAGGAATTTTACAGGTAAGATTTTACAAAAATTCCGTTATTCAGTTCTGAGTGAAATCATTTTCAAAACCAGATGTGTCTGTAAACACACTGGATTTGTTACTGGAATTTGTATTCTAAATAACACCATTTAGAATCACACGGACTAGTACTGGAACTTCAAGCAAATGCAAAAAAGATACTGTATAAGCATGCGCAGTACAATACCCCCAAACGCACAGTTCTCTGATGCTTTTTAGAAAGGAGTTTTTTACAGTCTCCTGTGACAGCAGTAGAAGGAAGAAGAGGCTGGTGGCACTTCCAGGAATAAAAGCATTTCTTTATTTCAAATCCGTAGGAACATTAATATGACAAATACGGTACATACTGGTCAGCAATGATTGAGCACAGGAGTGTGAAACGCGTCTGCTGACCAGTATGTACCGTATTTGTCATATCATTGTTCCCATAGATTTTAAATAAAGAAGTGTTTTTATTCCTGGTAGTGTCACCAGCCTCTTCTTCCTTCGACATGCTCCTTCAGCCATGGACCAGGCAGGCACCCGGGCTTACACAGAAGCCAGGGATCTCTACAGGTTACAAAAAAAGGTCACTTCCCCCACCTATAACTGGTCTTAACAGCAAGGAGCACTGGAAGGGCAAACACATGTCAAAAAAGTCAAGGAGTTTCCAGTCACAACTTACCAACCAGCCTGCAACCAACCAAATTAACCTGTCCAACAGTTTGCGTTAAAAACAGAGGTTTAGTTGCACACCTTTGCAAATACATGCATAAGCTGCAGGCCACGGCAAGGCACCCTGATATCTGCAGACCTTAACTCTACCTTTAAAGAGTCTTCAGAGGGAGAGCACATGTATTCTAATGGATAGATGGAGGGCAGGTGATTGGAGGGAGCCCACCCCTCCCTAAAGGTGCATGGTCACACTGAACACCCAGCACATAGCACAATGGCAGCAAAGGTGTCAGTGCGTTGCCTGACCAATATAATAATGCAGCTTACACATGTATTTGCAAATGTGTGCAACTAAACTCCTGTTTTTAACGCATACTGTTAGACAGGTTAATCGGTTGGTCGCAGGCTGGTTGGTAAGTTGTGACTGGAAACTCCTTGGCTTTTTTTTGATCTCTACAGGTTGCCTTGGAGCATGCAATTGATATCACTGTATTCTTATATGTTTTTCATATCTAAAATGCGAACAGCAATTAAAAACACTAAAAACATTGAGAAAATAATATTTTATTTTAGGTGTGCTATGGCTTAGCTTGTGCTAGAGTAGTCATGTTAAAAAATTATGCATATTGTATGCTGTAATTTTTGCATGTGTGTTCCCACCCCTTGTGGACAAATAATACACTCTGGAAGCATAGGATTAGAATGTTTACATGGCATTGATGTCCAATAATACAGGCATACCCGTTATTAGTTCAAACCTATACGTACCTATGAAGTTCCCTACTGAAGTGTTTAGAAATAGCACACACACCACACTCTGAGGAACAGTAAATATGGATTCTTTAAAGTTTAATGGAGTTGCAATAATTGCAAAAAATACCAGAAATAGAATTCAAAAAGATAACCATGGAATGACTTGTCATTGCAAGTTCTCTGCTCGCTGAACACAGTCAACAACCTATTCCACAATGTAACACTATAAAGGTCTATTTATGAAGAAAATTGCTGTGATAATGTCTCAAGCCATCATGAATAATTCCCATATTTTGCCTAATATGTTTATTTTCTATGATTGTCACTTCTATCTATTGGTCATATTTCAGGGTTTTCCTAATTGAGGTATTTCAGAAAAAAATGCATTATGGCCACTAGATGGAACTGATGAGCCTAGGAAATAAACAAAATGGGGATTATTGCGACAGGTGTGCAAATTTTTGAGAAGTTTGCACAGAATTTTTACTTTTTTTCATGAATAGACTTCTATGTTAGTTTAGAAGAAGTGTCCAATTTTAATCCATACCTTTTTAACCACTCTGCAACCGCTCACAGTAATACTACTGCGGCAGAGTGGTTCGTTATCGTCCAGCCACGTAGTATTAACGTGACTGGACACTCCCCCTTCTGGGCGGCGCTTGCGCGCCGCCGGAGGCTCGCTCCCGCTGTTTTCATTCACAGCGGGAGTCGGGCCAGGGGAGGAGCAGCGGCGATCGCCGCTGCTCTTACCCGATCGTCGGGGATCGAGTCTGGAGATCCGCCCGCTGTGTGTAAACACAGCGGGCGGATCTCCATAGTGACAGGGAGTGACAGATCGGACTGTTCAGCATAGCTGGACATCCGATCTGTCCATGAATCACATAGTCACCTCCCCCCCTACACGTCAGTAAGCACCAGGCATACATTAACCCCTCCCTCTCCAATAAAATTAACCCCTTCCCTGCCAGTGTCATTTTTACAGTAACAGTGCATATTTATAGCACTGATTACTGCAGTAATGTCACTGGTACCCCCAAAAGTGTCAAAAATGTCAGTCAGGGGTCCGGTCTGTCCGCCGCAATGTCGCAGTCCCGCAAAAAAAATCGCAGATCGCCGCCATTACGCGTTAAAAAAAAAACACCAAAAATGACAGAAATCTTTCCCTTTGTTAGTAAACGCAATAACTTTTGCGCAAACCAATCAAAATACGCTTATTGCGATTTTTTTTTTACCAAACATATGTAGCATAAAACAAATTGGCCAAAAATTTTTAAAAAAATTGGTTTTTACATCTTTTTTGGGGGGAATTTCATATAAAAAAATGTTAAAAATATTGTTATTTTTTCAAAATAAACGCTCTTTTTTTGTTTATAGCGCAAAAAGTAAAAATCGCACAGGTGATCAAATACCACCAAAAGAAAGCTCTGTTTGTGGGAAAAAAAGGACATAAATTTCGTTTGGGTACGGCGTCGCACGACCGCGCAATTGTCAGTTGAAGTCGCAAAGCGCCGAATCGCAAAAAGTGGCCTGGACGGAAGACAGCAAAATCCTCCGGTGGTAAAGTGGTTAAAAGGGCAATTTTAAGTTCTTTATTAGCCATGACACATACTGGTTCAAGGACAGTGAAACATTTATTCAGATTCACTGATGATTAGATGACTGCCCCAAAAATAGAATGCTATTCGAGATTCAGAGTGCACTACAGAAGTTGAAGACTTTGCTATAACACAGGGATCTAAATTACAGAAACTTGTTGATCATAAGCGTATTAAGTTAATGGCAGCATATATTACAGTTTTTCTCAAGAAAAAATGCTTTTATTAATGAGAAGATAACAGATATATATATATAAGAAAATAAGTGATTTTATTATACTTTATATTTAAAGGCAAGATGAAAAAAAAAGGTTTGCTGCAAAGTGATTAAAATTAATTACAATGCAAAAACACAAAACAGTATACTGCATAAGTATACACCCCTTGAAATTAGTATTTACTAGTTGATCATTTGTCACCAACTACCATTTTGGGTCTGTGTGGGTACGTCTTTATCAGCTTTGCACATCTGAACATTTTTTTTTCTATCTATCTTTGCAAAACTGCTCCAGTTCTGTTAAGGTGGAATGGAGATCATGGGTGAACAGCTACAAATACTTCATTGAATTGAAATAGATTTGAGATGGACTCTGACAGGCAATTGTAGTTTAAATACGCAGGTACTGTATCTGAAAGGTCCAACATGGTTAAATCAGTTTTATGGCATTTCCAACACCATGATGACAAAAGAACACACCAAAAAACTCTGTGAAAGATGCAGTAAGGCATAGGTCAGGAGATGGATGAATGAATATTTCCAAGTCAGTAAATATCCTTTGGAGTACCGTTAAACCAATCATTAAGAAGTAGACAAGAGTATGAAACATTTGTAAATTTTTAAAGAGCACCAAAATAACTGCAAGTAGGAGACTTGTATTTGGGTCTACCTACAGTATGAGTTACATGCCTAAGTGGCTGAGATTGGAGAGACTATGCGTACACATTTTGCCAGGGGACTTTGTCATTTACAGTTTAAGGGGAGAGTCGCAAAAGAGAGCCATTGTTAACTAAAACTCACATTTAGCTAGAAGGCACCTAGGAAGTAGCTCAAAGAATGTTTTATGATGTGATGACTGAACTTTTTGTCTATAAAACCACAGACACTTTTTTTGGCATGTGCCAAAAACTGCACATCACTATAGATGCAACGTCCCCACCATGAAGCATAATGGTGACAGAATAATGCTGCTGAGATATTTGTCTGCAGAATGTCCTGGAAGGCTTGTGAAGATGGAATAAATATAACATATTACATAAAAATCTTGGAGGAAAACCTGATGAAGTTTGAAGAAAAACCTGAGCCTATGAAGAAAATGTGTCTTCCAGCAAGATGATGATGTCAAGCATGAAGCTAAAATAACATAGTGGCTTGAAAACAAAAATGTAATGGGTCAGTCTCCATCACAATCCAAAAAAACAATCTATAGTTCACTCACGTCCACCTTGCCACGTAACAGAGCTGGCACAGTTTTGCAAAGAACGATGGGAGGAAAATTGCAGTGTCCAGATACTGTATATAAAACTTAAGGAGACCCATTCATGCACTTATATCAAGGGGTATATACAATACATATGCAGTCAGCTATTTTCCATTTACCACTGTAAACCACTTTACAGAGATTGTACTTTGACATTTAAGAGTATATATATATATATATATATATATATATATATATATATATATATATATATATGTGTGTGTGTGTGTATATACTTTATATATATATATATATATGTATATATACATATATATATATATATATATTTTATATATATATGTAGCACCCTCCTAGGTAGGTGCAAGGAAAACCATAAGGGAGGCCCTGTCTGCTTATCAGGGGGGCCTGATTGTTCAGCTAGGCTGTCATGTGTTTCCAGGTGTGCCTGTTGAGCTTGGAGAGTCTCATCACTATGTCCACTGAGGGCTCGTATTGGATAGTGGAGGAAACCTGGCCAATAGCACACCAGGGCTTGTATCTATCCCAGAGGGCAGAAACTGCCACAATGCATCCTGGGATGGGGTATAAGTCTGAGGGGGGCACATGACAGAGTGTCTTTGGCAGGAAGCAGAGTCCCAGGAGGTGGGTGATGGCTGTCTCTCCTTCTGTCAGCGTGAGGAAAGTGTCCTGGGCAGTCGGCCTAGAGGACGGAAGGTTGAGCTGAGCTGCAGATAGGGATCCGGTGTGCTGTGGACCGAGTGGAGCTGCTGGGCAGAGGGTTCCAGGAAAGAAGTGTTGTGAGTACTGTAAACTGCCCAGGGGTCTGCCTAGGATAGGGGACCACTCTAGAAGGTCAGAGGGATCCAGGAGCCAGCTAACCAGTAGAGAAGGCTTAGAAAAGGGGGTGCCAGTGTCTAAACCCTGAAGATAAGTGCGTGAGAGAGGGTGCCGGTGCGGGCCCTGAAGCGTACAAGTGTTCAGCAGTGCAGCAGTGATAAAGTAGCTGCCTCAGCAAGGAGTGCCAAAGGGAGCTTCAAAAGGACTTTGAGTCACAAGAAGGTGATCAGAAGTCAGTTCAGTGTTAACAGGCAGCAGACCAGCTTTAACCAGCGTTGACCGGCATCAAGCCAGCATCAAGTCAGCGCCAACAGCATTTTTCAGTTGTCCCCAGCAAATTGTTCATAGTTAAGCCAAAGGAGTATCCCACTCATCCCTTCCTCCATCCAAGTTCTCAATAAATATAAAAACCCAAAGATACTGGACTGGTCATTGTCTCAGTGCTCACACTTGGAGAACATGCTTAAATGTGCTGTTGTTGTTAGCTGAAACCCAGGCAGATCCACATCCAGCAAAATGGCTGGGAAACCTGCTACATATATATATATATATATATAC
Source organism: Pelophylax lessonae (assembly GCF_965119305.1). NCBI lineage: Eukaryota > Metazoa > Chordata > Amphibia > Anura > Ranidae > Pelophylax > Pelophylax lessonae. The sequence goes on along the minus strand of NC_138772.1, from coordinate 372,173,331 downwards.
AAGGTAGGTGCTAGGTAAAGTGTAGTAGGTCTTGTCTGCTTGTCAGCAGGGCCATGATTTTCAGCTAGGTTGTCATGGTTCCCAGGTGTGGCTGTTGAGACTGGGGAGTCTCCCTACGGTGCTCAATGAGGGCTCTTATTGGGCAGTGGAGAAAACCCAGCCAATGGCACACCCAGGCTTGTATCTACCCCAGAAAGGCAGATTCTGCCACACAGCATTCTGGGAGTGGGTATAAGTTTGAGGGGAGCACATGACGCAGCGTCCCAGGAGGGAGAGTACGGCTGTCTCTCCTCCTGTCAAGAGGAATCGGGTGTCCCAGGAGGCTTGCCTGAGGGGACGGAGGGCTGAGCTGAGCTGAGCTGCAGAGATGATCCGGTGTGCTGAGGTCCAGCAAAGCTGAGAGGGGTTGAGTTTCAGGAAAGCATTCCCAGTTGTGAGTACTGCCCCTGATGGTCTGACTAATGAAAGGGGGCCACTCCGGAGAAGGTCAGAGGGATCCGGGAGTTAGCTAGCCTGCGCAAGAAGAGAAAAAGGGGGTGCCAGTGTTGACCCTGAAGAGTAAAGGGGTTTCCAGTGGTTGGGCCCTGAAGTATTCAGTGTAGAGTGGAAGTGAACAGTGGAAGTGTACAGCGTGCAGTGTACAGTGTTGAGAGTTGCAGCAGCAGCAGCAGTGTTAGGAAGTCAGTCAGGAAGGACTGGAGGGAGCAGTGTCAAAGACTTTTGAGCTAACCAGAGTGTCAGAAGTCAGTCTTCAGGACAGTGCAAGCAAGTCAGTGATTTCAAGCGCCAGCAAGCGTTGGTCGGCATCCAGCCGGCATCAAGTCAGCGCTGAAAGGCATTTTTTCTCAAGTGTCCCAATTTGTACCTAGTTGAGCCAGAGGAGTATCCCATCATTTCCTTCTCCCATCCCTTTATCAAATAAACAAAACAAAACAAAGATGCCGGATTGTTCTTTGACTCAGATCTCACACTTCAGTGAGTTCAGTGAGGAATACGTTTAAATGTGCTGTTGGTGTTACCGGTGACCATGGCAGACCCACGTCAGGCCCAATGCCTGGAAATATTGCTACATATATATATATATATATATATATACACTGTATATATATATATGTATATATATATATATATATATATATATGATTTAAACTCCATTGTGATTCAGTGTTCCATACCAATAACATTTAAAAACATTCAAGGCAGTGAATATATATATATATATATATATTTTAGGTTAGGCACTGTAATCTAGCACCCAAGAGTAGAAGTATGTACCATAGCCGCATGGTCACATACACTCCTGGCTGTAACAGGAACAAAAACTGTATTTTGTACTATATAAAACAATTTCAGTGCAATAAAATAGAGAAAGTCATGAAAGATTATCATCATACATGATCTGACAGGGAAAATCAGGCAGTTTACACCATAAAGAACTAGAGTGCCTAAGCAGTACGATAAAGGGGGCAGCACCATTTACGATTTGTATTTCATGTTCTGCTTTTCTTTTATTCTCTGGGCACCTGTGAGTTATTTCAGCTATAAAGCCTATGGAGTACAGGCCAGGATTGTAAAATGAGTCCTATTACTTTTTAGCTTCAGTAAGATACATCCTCTCCTTTTTTGTAAGTTAATGCTTTGTAGACTTTGCAGACAAATAATCTTTGTGCATAAAAAATAAATAACATGCTGCCTCCATTCCAGTTTTAAAATGATATTAAAGGTAATTAAAAAAAAACCACACATTATACTTACCTGCTCTGTGTAGTGGTTTTGCACAGAGCGGTCCTGATCCTCCCCTGCTTGGGTCCCCCGCCGGCGCTCCTGAATCCTTTTCTTCTCCGAGTGCCCCCATAGTAAGCTACTTGCTATGGGTGCACTCGTGCATGTTCGCCCCTGAGTCCTGCTCTGTGTGTCCATAAGACACATGGAATGGGGCTCGGCCATGATCTCTTCTCACTGGTTGTAATTAACAGCGGCGGAAGCCAAAGAAGGAGAAAATGTATCTTACTGAGGCTAAAAAATATTATGACTCCTTTTTACCTTCCTAGCCTGTACTCTATAGGTTTTATAGCTGAGTTACCTCACAGCTGCTCAGAGAATAAAAGAAAAGCAAAATGTGAAATGCAAATCGTAAATGGTGCTGCCCCCTTTACTGTCTCTCAGCCAATGAGGAGGCAGATGCTCCCGTGCACATTGCTGAATCGACATGGGGCTTGGGTAAATATTTGGGGGGCTGTGGGGGGAGCTGCATACTGAAGTTTTTTTTCATGCATAGAATGCATAAAGGTAAAAAACCTTTAGACAGCCAGTAGTAAAGGAGACAGACTGGCAACTGTATAAGAGAGCATTATCATTCAATTGCACCTAGGGTAAATCTAAAAGGAGATCGCCCTAGGAAAAATCTCCATGTGAAAAACGAAACATTATTGGAAAAAAGCCATTTCAGTGTATTATGGATGTTACTTAACACCTTGCCACTGACTGTACACATATGTGGCATCCCTGAAATGGGTCTTCTGCACAGCACCCTCCCAGCACAGAGACCAGGTTCTCACCAACAGTCCCGGGTCTTAACAATCGTAAATCAGGAAGTCTGGTTCCTGATCACCTGTTCACTGCGGTAGCCTCTAATTGGCTATCACAGTGATCAGTCACTGTACAGCCTGCCCCTGGGTATGTTTTTCTCTATTGAATTGGACCACCATCTTTCTATTTTCCTTGTGGCTGGAATGTATTTTTGGATACATGCTTTATATTCTTTACCAATGTGAGTGTTTTTAATCTCATTTTTCTTATTAATGAATATTGCGGTAATATACTATTTGAGTCATTTTTAATTTTTATATGTAGCATCTGGATTGGAGGCATCTGTCTTTTCAGTATGGTGAGGGATCTATATACAAATGGAAGAGTCTGGCCTGCCGCTCTGCTATTTTCCCTTAACAAACTTCAATGAATACCAGGCACTTTTACCCTCTTCCTGCCCAGGCCATTTTTCAGCTTTTAACGCTGTTACACTTTGAATGACAATTTCACAGTCATGCAACACTGCACCCATATGACAGTTTTATAATTTTTTTCACACAAATAGAGCTTTCTTTTGGTAGTTTTTGATCACCGCTGGGTTTTTTATTTTTTGCTAAATAAACAAAAAAAGAAAACAAACTTGCATTTTTCTTTGTTTCTGTTAAAAAAAAAATATTCACATAAATAATTATTCTTCATACATTTAGGCCAAACTGTTTTCTGCTACATTTCTTTGGTGTAAATAACCCAAATCAGTGTCTATTATTAAGTCCGTAGGAAATTTAGAATCCACAAACTATGGTATATATATATATATATATATATGTCTGAAAATCAATTAATCCTGATGTTATGATAGCCTCTCATTTCTTGAGGCCCAAAAACACTAGGACAGTACAAATATCCCTGAAATGACCCCTTTATGGGAAAGTAGACAGCTCAAGGTATTTAGTAAGAGGCATAGTGAGTTTTTTGAAGTTGTAATTTTTTTGTCACAATTTTTTGGAAAATAAAGACATTTAAAAAAATAGTTTTTTTGCAGACTTTTGTTGTTTTGTTTTTTTCCATACTGTCACCAGTTCATTACAGTGTTATCATATAACTGGTGTGGTGGTGATCAGGGACACTGACTAGTGACAATATGTAAAATATATATTTATTCATTTTTTTATATTATTTGTTTTTCTTCTGTTTCACAATTTTTTAACACACTGTGACCAGAGCAATACAGTATTATCATAGTGACACTGTACTACTTTGGGGAAGTGATCAGGTTTTTTTTTACATATCATGATGGCTAATACCGGTGAATTTCACTGGTATAAGCAACTATTTTTACTGAATGAAACTGATTCATTTAGTGTCCTTTCACACAGGCTTTCTGCCCCGCAGACTCCATTTTGCTCAGCAGGGATCGATCTGCTGATCCCCACTGAGCAGGCGGATGACAGGTCCGTCTCTGCTTACTTTGCAGAGACAGACCTGTCAGAGCCTCCTCTATGGCAGATCGGATGAGAATGGACCACCTGTCTGTTTTCATCCTATCCGGTCCTCCAGACAGATGGAAAATAGGGTTGCCATCTGTCATTATTTCACAGACAGGATCAGACAGATAGCAGCGGGTGTCAGCGGAGATTGACATCCGCTGCTCTATAGGGGTGCATGGAGCATCCAAACAGGTCCGCCTAAAAAACTGACCGGTGGACCTGATCGGAAAGTCAGTGTGAAAGGGGCCTAAGTGTTTACAATTGTGATTAGCTTTGATTGGCAGCAGCTACTCACATGGTACAGATGGACTGTGATTGGCTCTGTCTGTACCATGTGATCACTGTGATTTATTGCAGCTATTAACACAATTGTACACAATAATTGGCATGAAAGTAAGCCATCCATTTGTCATGTGTTCTGCTATGGTTCAGACACTGCAGCTTTTTAATTTGAATACTGAGACTGCTCAATTGGTGATCATGAAATTAGATTTTTCCTAGATTGATTTTTAATTCAGAAATCAATTTAAGAAAGTACATGTTTTAACAGTCATGCAATTCTTCAGAACAAAGAAATGTGGGAATCTGCAATATTGCTTTAAATCTGAATCCCAAGAATTCAGCAACTTTGCAAAAAGTAAAACAAATTAGGTTCATGTCACCTCTCTACTCTCTCTCTAATTATTTGTGACATGTTTATTGCACACCTCAGAGAACACATTCCAGCTCTGAGGGGAGAGATGCCACACAACAACTTTGCCCACCCCTCCTCGTTGTTGCCTATTCCCAGAAGCCATTGTATTTTGTGAATTAGTTCACAATGGGTGAATGGGCAGAAGGGGGGAGAGAGGTAGGGATATCTGTTCCAGTAACTCTCCTCTTAAAGGAACTGAGGCCACAACGAGCAGTGTCAAGGCTCCAGAAGTTATCTTCTAATAGAGTTAAGTCTACAATATTATAAATAGGAGTGAAAGTTTTTATTCCAACAACATTGGGGTCCCACCTTAATCACACATGAATGTGCCTTTAAGCCTGGAGGATGCATGAAAGTATTGTTACTTTTATAGACATACATATATTTATATTATATATAGCTTATAACACAGTTTAAGGACTTCTTGTATTTTCTCTATTGTATTGTATTGTATTGTATTTCTCTATTTTTTAGCTTTTAGCCCTGATGAAGGGGGAGTGTTGAGCCCCAGGAACGCATTGGGTGTTAAAAAATAAAAATCTTTTAAAGGGCTATACAAGCTGGTGTGGCTTTCCCATCCTTTCAAAACTGCTTTTAAGCCTGGAGGAGGCCTTTTGTAATTTGACTATTTCCAAAAGTCCATCATAAAATGTTATTCCCTTCTTGTATGATTATGGGAGGATTTGTTTTTATGGTAACAAAGCTGGGGTCACATCTAAAACCCACAATATTATACTGTCCCATGCTCTTCCATTAAGCTAGTTATTTAAAAAATGTTAAGATTAGAGTTGAGCGGACCCCTGGATGTCCGTGTTCAGCGGGTTCGGCCGAACTTGAAAAAAAAGTGCGGGTCCGTGTCCCAGACATTTTCCGAACTTTACCCGGACACGGAACCCCATTGAAGTCAATGGGGACCCGAACTTTCAGGCACTAAAATGGCTCTAAAACACCAATGGAAAGGGCTAGATGCTGCAAATGGCAGCAAAACGTAGTTAAGATGCGCCCCAAAAATTGGAAAGGTGAATCTCACACGTACTGATACTGACTATGCCGCAATTTAATTCTTTTTACCCCAAAGGGTGTAGATTGAATAGCGGAATAGAAAATATGATATAAAATTGGTGATTTTTCAATAGCACATGTGAACACAGCAGTGTCTTATGTCAGTCAGCTCTGCTGCAGGCTATGAAGGGAAAAAAAAAATCCCCTTTAAGTTTGTAATTTTTAAATAGATTAGTACAGACTATGCCACAATTTAATTTTTTTTAACCCAAATGGTGTATATTGAATAGTGGAATAGAAAAAAGTGTATAAAATTGAAAATCACTCAATAGCACATGTGAACACAGCAGTGTCTTATCACAGTCAGCACTGAAGCAAAAAGGCTATGAAGGGGAAAAAAAGAAAAAAACCCTTTTAACTTGTAGTAAAATAGATCTAAGATGAACGCTGCACACAACTGACTGATAAAAATAGATTTTTTTCTCCCTCCTCCTCCTCAGTTGGCTCAAGTGAGGGCAAAAAGATTGTGTTCACTGCACCACCCCCCACACAGCAAAATCGATGTAGAACACTGACCCTGCCTAATCTCCAGCCTCGCCCTAATATGCTCAATAAGATCGTTCACTGCACAACCCCCCACACAGCAAAATCGATGTAGAACACTGACCCTGCCTAATCTCCAGCCTCGCCCTAATATGCTCAATAAGATCGTTCACTGCACAACCCCCCACACAGCAAAATCGATGTAGAAGACTGACCCTGCCTAATCTCCAGCCTCGCCCTGAAATGCTCTAATAACTCTCCCTGCCTGCACTCCGACCTGACCCTGCATTCTTTTCGGACACAATTTTTCACAGAATCACTGTCTGTCCCTAATCAGCAGCCAGCACGTATGTTGTGTGCTCTCTCCCTAATCTACAGCAGAATGACGCAGCGCGCTGGGGCTCTCGAACTTATAAAAACATGGTCACATGCTTCAGATGGCCAATCACAGCTACTAATACATTAGTAGGCATGGCTGGGATGGCTTAAGGCACACCAGTTAAATGCTTGTTGATTGGCTGTTGAAAGCCCGCCATTAAAAGCGCGCCATTACATACAAAACAGGAAATAAAATGATCGAACATACAGTAAAGTTTTCGGGTCCGTGTTCGGGTAACAAAAATCCAATTATTCGGTATGAACACGAATAATACAGTCCGTGTTCGCTCAACACTAGTTAAGATTTATCTAGATCTACCCATAGTCTCCACTAACGCTCCCCCTTATTTATTTTGTGAATATTCTCCAACATTATAATTAATCATATTAAGTTACATATGGGTTATTTCTCTAATGGATAAATAGATCTCATGCATGTATTTCAAAGATGTACTAAGCTGTTTGAGTGGATTTTAGCTTTACTTCTTATAGCCTATTGCATTAATTGCTGAAATGGAAATGACATGTTTTTAGCTACTCCAGCATACATTATCTTGTAACTATTACAGCATAGATTGAATAGGGGTCAAATCATTAAATGGAGAATTTTCACTGCTGTGCATTGTTTGTGACATTTTTCAACTGAAATTGATATTTTCAGTTCTCAAAAGATTTTTATGTCATGACTCACATTTGTTTGCTGTATGCTATTTCTTGTTATGTTATCAACTTTTGTGGTATATGAATATAAAGTCAGTTCACAAAGATTATTGTGCAGATTATTACTCTTTAAAATATTATTACCTTCTGACTGGCATTAATTGTAAGGATTTATGAGATGTCTACAGGAACAGTGGGAAATTAAATCTTTTGTTAAAAAATAATGATTCATAGGAAAACAATATTGACTCATGAAAAATAAATGTTGAAATATTATTAGTTAAAATCATAAACATATAAAATATCACTAGCAGCTAGGGGAATAGACTCCTGCTTTGGCAAAATCACTTTAGGTATATTTGCCACCATAGGACCTGAGCCACTGGGCTTCCTCTCTCCCTGTATAAATCAATTATAATGCAAGAAGAAGCTTCCAGCAGGTTGAAGCTTAGGAGGAGGTCAAATTCAAATCAGAAGGAGATCGACTGTAGGTCAATCGCACCTGGCAATGAACTGTAAATGATCCCAGATGCATCTCAAACTGTTTCCAAAGGCAGATAAAATGCACCTAAAAGCACACTGCATTTGCCCAATTTGCTCAACATAACTCAAAGCCCTTTGACTGAGACCCTAAGTCGTGTATTGGGCCACCACAAGTCAGATTCAGAATTTATGTTTTCAACTTTCATTTCTATTATTGCTTTGACATTGATTGATGGACATTGGGGATGGGGGCAATACAGGCAATTCTTTCTACAAACACTGTCGAAGGTGAAGGTAGAGTAATGAAATATTTTAAATTCTAACTAAAGATGAATTGGTTATATCATGTTAGGGATACTGTTACCAAATATATGGCACCATGCAACCCACTGCATAAATGAAATATTGTAACTGTTGCAGAATAAATAACACTATATGATTATTACAACATACATTATTTATTATAACTATCACATTGTAAATACCACGTGGCAATTGTTAAAGCAGAATAGCTTGTGGTACTTAACATTGTAGCTTTAAACATCTACATGTCATATTTTACAACACAAAGTTGATCCACCATAAATTGTATGTTGCAACTGACAGTGAAGTTATAGAAGAATAAATGACACATTGTAACTGTTAAAACATAAAGGGGGGATCATAATTATTCCAGGATAAATGGCAGGTTGCAACTGTTGCAGCCTAATAGCAAGTTGTAAAGTGGTATGACAGAAATGGCATATTGTAACTAGTTTGGAATAAAAAGCATTTTATAATTTTCTATGTAAATGGATAAATTGTATGCTGTAACAGCTACATTGTAAAATAGCATATTGTAATTGTTACAGTAAAATAGCATATATTTGACTATTACAGAAAAAAAAATTGCACTTGGTTGGGAGGGAAAATAAAATGTGCCGTGGGTTTTTATGTAGGAGAATTTCTTATATTTAATTTAGTTCCATTATGTTTTACTAAAAGTATAGTATCAAGAAAATGCTGTCAGTGAAATGACTCAGATCTATTCTGGGGCAGTAGGGTTTTTATATTGACCATGACATCTCTAGAGCTTGGTGGGGAGGCTTTAGGGAGTTGTTATGCTAAAATATTGTAATTTTTGCTTGACATTCCTTATGTTTATAGGACTATACTTAAACTAGTAAATGACATGCATTAACCACTTTAGCCCTGGAAGATTTTGCTGCTCAATAAACAGGCCACGTTTTTCAACTTGGCACTGCATGAATTTAACTGACAATTACGCGGTCTTGCAATGCTGTACCCAAACAAAATTTACGTCCTTTTTTTCCCCACAAACAGAGCTTTCTTTTGGTGGTATTTGATCACCGCTGCACTTTTTATTTTTTGCTATATTAATAAAAAAAGAGCAAAGATTTTGCGGAAAAATTGACATTTTCTACTTTGACTGTTAAAAAATATCCAATATATTAAATTTTTGTCATATATTTAGGCCAAAATGTACTTAGCTACATGTCTTTGACAATAAAATTCTCAAGGAGCGCATTTTTATCCACTTTAAGACTGGAAGATTGTACCCCCTTCCTGGACAGGCCATATTTTGCGATTCGGCACTGCATTAATTTAAGGGACAATTGCGCGGTCGTGCGAGGCTGTACCCAAATGAAATTTACGTCCTTTTTTTCCCCACAAAAATAGAGATTTCTTTGGTGGTATTTGATCACCTGTGCGATTTTTAATTTTTGAAAAAAAAAACAACAATATTTTTAACATTCTGATATATAACATCCCCAAAAAAAAATTAAAAATCAAATTTTTTTTAACATTTTAGGCCAATTCATTTTCTGCTACATATTTTTGGTAAAATAAAAATCACAATAAGCATGTTTTGATTGGTTTGTTCAAAAGTTATTGCGTTTTCTAACTACAGGAAATATTTATGTCATTTTTATTGTTTTTTTTTTTTTACTACTAATGGCGGCGATCTGCAATTTTTTGCGGGACTGTGAAATTGCAGCGGACAGATCGGACCCCTAACTAACGTTTTTGACACTTTTGGGGGGACCAGTGACATTACTACAGTAATCAGTGCTATAAATATGCACTGTTACTGTAATAATGACACTGGCAGGGAAGGGGTTAACACTGTTGGTGATCAAGGGGTTAAATGTATGCCTCATGCTTACTGACGTGTGTGGGGGGAGGAGGTTCTGTGACATAGACAGAGATCGCAGGTTCAGCTATGCTGAATCCTGTGATCTCTCCCTGTCTGTCACAGAGAAGATCCGCCTGCTTTGTTTACACAAGGGTGCCGATCTTCTCACACTTTCCCCAATGATCGGGGAAGAGAGGCGTTGATCGCCACCTCTCCTCCTCCGTCCCGACTCCTGCTGTGTCTAAACACAGCGGGAGCGAGCCTCCGGTGGTGCATGCGCCACCGAGACAGCTAGGAGACCAAGGGGAGCCGCTGTGCTGCAGTAGCAGCACAGTGAGCGGTTGGCAAGTGGTTAAGTATGGGAAATCCTGTGCTGAAAAGACCAGCTCATATATCTCTAAATATGCTCATAGACATGAGCTGACTATAATCTTCCAACACCACCCAATCCCCAAAGAAATATTAGATTGGAAATTGGTCTTATGTTTATGGGTACTCGTAGAGAGCCTTGTCTAACCAATCATAGGAGATAGGTTAGAAAACCGTGTTTAGTATTAATTTGTTGTTTGGCTAGTTATAACCTGACAGTATATCAGTATGCTTTCTCTCCTCTATTCTATTTGCATAGACCATTATGCTGTATCCCAGTGAGTTGTGCCTACACATCTGACCTCCCTCTTAAGTCTATAGCAAGATAAATGTTTAAAGTGCATTATTGAGGATAGAAATATGGAATTTGCTTTTTCTGATTTGTTTTTAAATGTGCAGGCACAGGGGCTATCATTCTCATTCTAGCTTCACTAGGTAACAAGCCACTTACCAAGAACAAGCATGCAATCAGTAAAGTTTGATTCCCATCCTTTATGATGTTTCCAGGTCAGTGAATTACTAGGTGTTGAAGACAGATTATGCATAACAGCTCAAGAGTGGCAGCACCCACATTTCTATCCTTACAGGTTTGCTTTAGAATGTTGTATCTCACAAGTATAGCCCCTTCCAGTATGAAAAGGTTAGGATCCCTGCCTGCTTTGTATTTCCATCTGTGTGCTTTTTTTAAAGATTTCTTCTTTCCAGTAAGAACAGGGCATGATGGAACATCTCTCCAGTGGTTATACTCAGTAAAAAACAAAACACATGTTTAAAAGGGTAAGAAAGAGTTGAAATGTCTAGCAATGTTTTATTGCTTTCTTTCTGGGTGATAGCTGTATTCTTATGCGTATGTAGATGAATGTGCCCATATGTATACAGTATGTATTTTGCACATACTATATATACATATATATATACAGTGGGTACGGAAAGTATTCAGACCCCCTTAAATTTTTCACTCTTTGTTATATTGCAGCCATTTGCTAAAATCATTTAGGTTCATTCTTCTTCCTCATGAATGTACACATAGCACCCCATACTGACAGAAAAACACAGAATTGTTGACATTGTTGCAGATTTATTAAAAAAGAAAAACTGAAATATTACATGGTCCTAAGTATTCAGACCCTTTGCTGTGACACTCATATATTTAACTCGGGTACTTTCCATTTCTTCTGATCATCCTTGAGATGGTTCTACACCTTCATTTGAGTCCAGCTGTGTTTGATTATACTGATTGGACTTGATTAGGAAAGCCACACACCTGTCTATATAAGACCTTCCAGATCACAATGCATGTCAGAGCAAATGAGAATCATGAGGTCAAAGGAACTGCCTGAAGAGCTCAGAGACAGAATTGTGGCAAGGCACAGATCTGGCCAAGGTTACAAAAAGATTTCTGCTGCACTTAAGGTTCCTAAGAGCACAGTGGCCTCCATAATCCTCAAATGGAAGACGTTTGGGACGACCAGAACCCTTCCTAGAGCTGGCCGTTCGGCCAAACTAAGCTATCGGGGGAGAAGAGCCTTGGTGAGAGAGGTAAAGAAGAACCCAAAGATCACTGTGGCTGAGCTCCAGAGATGCAGTCAGGAGATGGGAGAAAGTTGTAGAAAGTCAACCATCACTGCAGCCCTCCACCTGTCGGGGCTTTATGGCAGAGTGGCCCGACGGAAGCCTCTCCTCAGTGTAAGACACATGAAAGCCCGCATGGAGTTTGCTAAAAAACACCTGAAGGACTCCAAGATGGTGAGAAATAAGATTCTCTGGTCTGATGAGACCAAAATAGAACTTTTTGGCCTTAATTCTAAGCGGTATGTGTGGAGAAAACCAGGCACTGCTCATCACCTGTCCAATACAGTCCCAACAGTGAAGCATGGTGGTGGCAGCATCATGCTGTGGGGGTGTTTTTCAGCTGCAGGGACAGGGCGACTGGTTGCAATCGAGGGAAAGATGAATGCGGCCAAGTACAGGGATATCCTGGACAAAAATCTTCTCCAGAGTGCTCTGGACCTCAGACTGGGCCGAAGGTTTACCTTCCAACAAGACAATGACCCTAAGCACACAGCTAAAATAACGAAGGAGTGGCTTCACAACAACTCCGTGACTGTTCTTGAATGGCCCAGCCAGAGCCCTGATTTAAACCCAATTGAGCATCTCTGGAGAGACCTAAAAATGGCTGTCCACCAACGTTTACCATCCAACCTGACAGAACTGGAGAGGATCTGCAAGGAGGAATGGCAGAGGATCCCCAAATCCAGGTGTGAAAGACTTGTTGCATCTTTCCCAAAAAGACTCCTGGCTGTATTAGATCAAAAGGGGGCTTCTACTAAATACTGAGCAAAGGGTCTGAATACTTAGGACCATGTGATATTTCAGTTTTTCTTTTTTAATAAATCTGCAACAATGTCAACAATTCTGTGTTTTTCTGTCAGTATGGGGTGCTATGTATACATTCATGAGGAAGAAGAATGAACTTAAATGATTTTAGCAAATGGCTGCAATATAACAAAGAGTGAAAAATTTAAGGGGGTCTGTATACTTTCCGTACCCACTGTATATATATATATATATATATATATATATATATATATATATATACAAATATATATGTGTATGCTGCCCATGATCTATTTTGTTGTCAGACCTATAATTACACCAGTAACATATATATTCATAATACATTTGTCTTAGTGTAGCCCTGATAAAAGGGGGAACATTGTATAACCCCAAAACATGTTGGCTGTCTTTTTAATGCAAACCGCTAAATAAATTTGGACTTTTTTTATTATTGAGTTTGGTGCCCTTTCTATTGGTACATTTCTTTTTTTTTTTTTTTTCAATAGATTTTCATTGAGAAAAAGCATACAGTACAATAGTCCAAACTGGGGGGAAAGCTTCCCGACTATGTATTGAAACAAATATACAGTATATTGAGTGACTTGTAAATATTGTAACGAAACAGGTATGGCTTTATGTGGAGTTTTAAGCGAATAGCCTGCCGTGACATTACCCCTGGTTAGGGGCAACATCAGGGCTGAAAGAAGGGTGGCAGAACAGAAGGAAAGAAGGGAGGGGAGAGGGGGAAGTAGAGTGAAGGTAAGCAATATAAGATAGGTGCTAGTCTTAACACTAAGTAAACTTACAAGGAATATCATACTGCATTTTGAAACTTAAGAGTTGCTGCAGGCTCTGTTTTTTTCTGTTCTGTTTCTGTTCTTGGGGGATATACATTTCCAATGTTTTTTTTTTTTTTTTAATACCGATGAGGGAATGATTCTAGGTATAGTAGCGATATGCTTTTGGAATCTGATAGCCAGGGGGACCAGTGTTTCGTGAATTTATCTCCTGACATATTTGCTTTGTCTAGAAAGAATTCCATATGACATTGTTTGTTAAGAGAAAAAATGTCAAAAAAGAATTTTGGAGGGAGAGGGTTTTTCCTCGAGCGTGCTATGGAAAGGCATGCTGCAATCAGAATATGTGTTTTGATGGGGATACATTTTATTGGCCCAGGACAGAGGTTCTGACCAAAGAGAGACATTTGCGGGGTTACCAAATATGAAGCTTGGATGAGGTACATGTTTTTTTTTTCTAACAATAAATACCTGATAGAAATTTGAACTCACCCAATCTATCCAATAACTAAGAAAAAAACCTGGCTGAGGTTAGGCTTTATGAATTCAGTAGACCTTAAATTAGAAATCTCTGTTATGTCATGATTAGGATATTTTATTTTGATTCAAACGTTTCTTATTTTAAATTGTGTATTTAAGATATTAGTCATGCCACTTGATCCAAGTTTCACTAAAGGAGTTTCCAACATGATTTGGACTGCACAGAACAAAGATAGAAGAATCCATTTACCTGTGGAAATGTTATTTCACTTATTTTTTTATTTTATTTAGATCCAATATTTTATATGCTTTTTTACTATTACTAAAAATTTTTGCTTCACAAATAAACATCTAATAGAAAATGCGCTCAAGTTATAGGATTCCAAGAGAATTGAGCAATTCCTAAAAGAGAGCTTAGCAAGAATTGTTTGTCTCTCTGAAACTTCATACGGAGGTGTCTGAATAGACAATTTGGAGGTTACTCCTCTGACTCATTCACTTGTGTTTTTGCATTGCAGCCTAAATTATACAGATCTGAAAACAACAGACTTTTTCAGAAAAGCAAGTAAGAAAATAGGAAAACATAGGAAAAGAAGCACAGAGCTCCACTCACTGGTTGTAAATGAGAATACACAATATTCATTAAAAAAAAATCATATTAACCTTAAAATAAATTAAAAATATTTGACATTTTTTAAAAACTTTTGGACCTCTGTTGTTCCCAGCTTTTCTGCTGTTCTTTGGAACCTTGAACAGATTCGCAAATGGGAGGACATCCATAATCGTTCCTCAACGTCTTCTGTAATGAACTTCTACATTCAGTGCTGTCAGATCCTCACCAGTGTGTTCAGGAAAACAACAGGTCAAGCACTGTAATCAAAAGTTGTAACCAACATAGACTCAATCTTCAATATGAAACTATAAACAAGGGAATATATAAACCAGAAGATCTGCAGGTCAAACTAAAAAAATAAAATCTATAAACCATATATCACACTATCAATTCTTTCTTCCTAACAGTAGAAAGACATACATTTAAAAACATAAAAAATCCACAAGAGGGAGCCTTATAACATGTGACCCTGTGAGCTGTAGATTATCATATAAATAGAAAAAAAAGGATGTGCAGTACATCTGGTAAAACAGTGGTCAGACGTCTTCCAAGAATTTGTGGAAATTCCCAATGTATCTTTTTTCTTATCAGGGTATGTCCACAACATACAGTATATGGAGACAAATTGCCAAATCCTTTCATGGAAGCTCTTAAGCTAAAAAACAAAAAATCCAGCTGTTGCTCATATGCTTTCAGGGGAGTCAATTTTAAGCCACTGCAATCTCAAGTAAATCCATCCATATGTAGATTCATTGTGGATTATAGCTAGCTGCAATGATATGTACAGAGGCAGTTATATTTTCTATACTTCAATGATAAGGAGTTAATTAATTATCCACAATATACATACAGTATATGCACAGATGCCAGTATTTACTTCTGCTTCATAGTGTCCATAAGATTAAATAACAATTCCAATTGCCACATGAATGTGTATACATATATGCCACCAGGTATAAAAAGATTTGCATTTCAAAATAAATAAACTTTTGATGAAAATAAAAAAAAGAAGATTTGCAATACTTTGTGGGTATTGATGCTATATAGCTAATGCAAACTGTGCTCATTATTTATTATTATTATTTCAGGTACTTATATAGCGCTGTCAATTTACACAGCGCTTTACATATACATTACACATTCACATCAGTCCCTGCCCTCAAGGAGCGTACAATCTAAGGTCCCTAACTCACATTCATACATACATAGTAGGTCCAATTTTATACAGGATCCAATTAACCTACCAGCATGTCTTTGGAGTGTGGAAGGAAACCGGAGTACCCGGAGGAAACCCACGCAGGCACAGGGAGAACATGCAAACTCCAGGCAGGTAGTGTCGTGGTTGGGATTTAAACCAACAACCCTCTTGCTGCTAGGTGAAAGTGCTAACCACTATACCACTGTCCCTGCTCATTATATTTTATATGCTGTAGATTAAAAGATATGCAACTTTTCAAAGGGTCTTTTTCTGTGACCGGGACACATTTCCTATTAGTTACTGCAGAATCTGCATAAGGTGAACTTTAATTCAAATAAATATAGTATAGGTTGCAAATGGCCGGTAACAAATAAATAGTTCTTGCAGCAAAACAGAAGTATATAATGCAGGTTGTATAGGGCCAATTGGGCCGATCTTACCAGTGTCATAAAACAGAATGTGTCCATTAATTGTGGACAAGCCAATCAAGATGAGACACCCTTCTCTTGACACATTTTGCTGTAGTGTGTGGATTGCTCAAACATTTGTGCCTGAGTTTAGCACTGTCAGATCCAGGAAAACAAGAGACAAAGCACCGTTTGTGCTCAATCTGCTTGGGCATAACAGGGGGGACATCAGGAATCTAATAGACACCAGCTATCTCCATGAAGAGTATCTGTCACCTGCCTAATGCTATTACATAGGGGCCTTGTGATAGCAAGTTAAATAAATAAAAATAAAAAGTGTTTAAAAAATTAAAATGTGATCAAATAAATTAAAAAAAAACATATATTTTACAGGTGCCCTGGCCCCATGCACCCAGAAACGCAAATGTGCTTGGGGCATGCACCAATGTGTACACAATAAATCTGCAACACATACTAGGTTTGTACATCTTTAACAAGTTCAAATTTGTTGGCCTCCTGGTCAGGACAGAAGGTTAGGCCAAGTTTCAATACTTCAGCCTCACTCTCTGATAGTGGGTAAGCTGACAAATTGATAACTTCGTAATGCTCCCGACCCACCTCTCCAGGGGGGTCAGGCAAAACTACTTTGGGGGCTGGTTCGGTTGTTTTAAAGGTGTAAGAGTGGTAACCGGTGCTCTTTTGTGTGTGCGGGATGCCCTGTCATAGCATCCGCATCCAATGCTGACGTTAGATCTCAGCGGGGTGGGGGAGGTATATAAGTGACTTATTGACACCGTACTTGTCTGCTGGAACAGCTTTTTTGCCTAGCCACACAACGAATACAAGTATTTGCCCGAATAGAATGTGTAAGAAGGAAGGGAGGCTATGTTGTATGTATGGGATATCCAGGTTGGAAACAATTTTTTTTTTATATCATTTTTCTATATCATTTTCTTTCCCTGTATAGACTGGCAGCTCTTGAAGGTTCAGTGAAGTCTGGTCATTCTGGCTTATGTACAATGAGGGACTGGTAAAGATTTAATGACCAAGTGACCTTTTGAAGGCTATCCAATATTGGTTGCAGGCTCTCCTTGATGTACATTTTGGGCATTTGTAAGTAAAACCAGAGAAACCATAGTTTGACAGCTTTTGTAAATACAGGTTTAACCCTTAGTTTGTTGAGACCTTCTACCTCCTCCATGGGAGAGGAGTTTTTCATCTAGTTCCCCATTAAAGTCCCATTAATACCTCCTCTGGTATATGGGCCCCCTAGTCCGACTGGTCCATGGGTCCCCTGTGACAGACTTACCTTCATCATTTAATAGTCTCTAGAGCTCTACACCACCACAGGTATAGAGTCGATTCTAAATCTTCACATGATTGATCAAGTGCCACTTATTTTGTTTATTTTATTTGCATTTATATATATGCTGCTTTCTCAGTATTCACTATTCATTGTATTTCTTATTTGCTTATTAGTAAACATTGTCCAAAAATTCTTCATGCGTTTCCCTGAAGAAGCCATTTCGATGAAACCAGTAGGAAACAAAAACACAGTGAATGATGCTCCCTTTTTACACCAAACATCTGTCTGTATAATAATGCTTTTATATATATGTTTTGAGAAATAAATGTTTACATTTTTATATACATGTATTTGCTATTTTGTGTCTGAGCACCGTAAAAGTCCCACACTCCATGTCCTTTTGTTTCTCTATTAAATTGTTTAATTTCATGCATATTTAACATACACATTGAAAATAAAACATTAAATGCTTACACAGCTGCAGCTATAAGATATAAGATAATTTAATAAACAGCAAAATAAAGAAATCAGTGGGCACAAGTGCACAGCGTTATGGAAGAAAAAGAATAATTGTTATAGGCAATGACAAAAATAAAATTGTAACAAAGCAGCCAAGGTAAAAGTGAATGTGAAAATTGATAAACCTTCAAATATCAAGGAGTTAATCCAAATAATACTTCCCTTTCATGGAAAGGCAAACATATACAGCTGAGCAACAAAGGAAATACAATATGATATTGACAGAAGTAGTTCAAAGGACACGAGTTACTCATAGGACATAGACTATAAGACTGTGTCTACATCAAAAAATATTGTGAGAATAAATCCAGCCTGCCCTGCAATTTCTGGGAAGAGTTATGAATTTAAAAGCATATTCTGCTCTCTAAAGTGTCTTGTTCCCACTGAAATAGCAAACAGTGGCTCTCACAATATTAGAGAAGGGGTTTACTCCCCTAATCTTGAGGCAAGTTCACAAATATCACTTTAATGTGACATCTTCTATTTGTTGCCTTTTCTGGTATTTACGAAAATCAACAGAGATCACAGTACTTTCTCTGCATAAGGGCTCTGTCCAGGATCAGCATATACCGTATTTATCGGTGTATAACAAGCACCGGCGTATAACACGCACCTCATTTTAAAAAGGAAATTTCAGGAAAAAAAATTCAATTTCAAATAAAGAACTTTAAAGCAAAATAAGGGTAGCTCAGAACTTTTTTTTATTAATATTATTAACACTATTAAGATTATCAAATAAGTCTGCCGGGGGGGGGGAGTAAAGAAACACTGCCTGGTAGGGAGACAAACACTAGCCATCAGCAGTGTTTCTTTGCTCCCCCCCTGGCAGACTTCTTTTAATACTCTGGTCCCCTTTAAAATCAATGTACACAGCAGGGAGGGGGGTCAGCTGGTGTATGTAGTAGTCTCTTGCTCCCCCTTGCTCTGTCAGGCAGTGTCTAATCTTTGCGTGCAGTATCGTACTTGTCACATTCTTTACATTCCTTAAATGCCATTCCCTAAATGCCTTTACCTCAGTGAAACTCTCGCCGAGTAACTCTCGCGATGAATGCAGAGCCGTTGTCGTGGTTACGCTCAGACGGCCACGAGATTTACTGGTGTGACGTATCCCTGTAGCAGGAAGGAGGAAGGAGGAAGGCTGCTCTGGAGGTCAGACTGTAATGCCGATGTAACATTACACCGCACCATTCAAGAATTCCACTTGCTTATATAAATGATACATTCCAGTGTAGCAGAGGAAGGCTGCCGGGGACTGCAATGCGCGCCGATCACATCCATTCGCGCTGCTGTGCGGTATTTACTATGGGTCATTAACATTATATCGGCGTATAACACGCACACATCATTTGCCCCCTATTTGCAGGAAGAAAAAGTGCGTGTTATACACCGATAAATACGGTACTTCCAGGACTGAGATGCAGGTTCATGGATGACCATGAAATGACAAATGGTGTGTTACCTGTAAGTTACATTTTGAGATTTAATTTATCTCAGATATGATTTGGGTTAATGAGGGTTCTTTGACCCTGAGTGAAAGCTTTAACGTAACAAATGCATTGGTAAATAGCAAGGAGGCCTAAACTTTTACACAGTCTATCTATAGTACAGAAAAGTGAAAAAAAAAATCATAGGTTAAATTAAAGAATACAGAGCCTAATATTTGAATCCATTGATGTACAAACATTAAGACAGACAACATATAGGACAAGCATGTATACATATAAGTGCTAGGAGATGTCTTGATATTTACCAGTGGTATAATGTGATATGGGGCCCCTGTTCAGGTGCATGTCTCCTTCCGACTTCCCTGTTTAAAGCTTAAATTAATGTACACCTATCGCTCATAGACTTACATAGGGCCATCCAGATTGGTGAAGCTATCTTACCCCTCACCTCCCTCCGAGCATATCTCATCCAGGATTGGACAATTTCCCCATCCCCTAGCTTTAGCATAACTCCCCCCTCGATAGCACCTCCTCTCTAAGGGGGGGGGGGGATTGATTGCCAGGTAACCTTCTCTTGAATGGGGCATTAGGTATGCAAGGTCATACCCTGGGCAAATTGTCCATTACCTAACAGATGGCCACCTTCATTGCATAACTAAAGAGAGCGTCTTTGAAGTGGAGGCAGATATAATGAAGGAGGTGTAACGGTCTAGTCTAAATTATTACCTCGGCCCCATAAAGTCTGCGAAAAGGAACTTAATCAAGGTGTTGTCCTTTCTCGCATACAAGTTTATGACGGGTAAATAGCAGAACATCTTTAGGGACACACACTTGTTTAGCCCAACCTAACATTCCTGCACTTCAAAATAAATTGGTATAATAAAGCCTGCAAACTGTGTTCACACAAATGGGTACATCAAACTATTACCAAAAACCAAAACCCAATATCTCATACCACTAAGTATATATATATATATATATATATATATATATATATATATATATATATATTTATATATATATATATATATATATATATATATATATATATATATATACATATCTATTTACAGTTGCTAATGGAGATTACACATAAACTACTCAAGGCAACAGGTACCTCTCACAATATTATAAAAGGCATTTACTCCCCTAATGTTAAGGCACATTTACAAATATCACTTTAAGGTAACATCTTCTATTTGTTCCCTTTTCTGTGAACACGTAAATAACATGTAAGTGTAAGACATGAAGGTATTTACTAAAAACCACAGAGAGTACAGTATTCTCTGCGTAAGGGTTCTGTCCAGGATCAACATATACTTCCAGGACTGAGATGCAGGCTCATGGATGACCATGAAATGGCAAAAAGTGTGTTACCCATAAGTTTTATTTTCAAGTTTAATATAGCTCAGATATGATTTGGGTTAATAAGTGTTCTTTCACCCTGAGTGAAAGCTTCAACACAACAACAGAAATGTATTGGTAATAGTACAGAAAAGGGAAAATAATCATAGGTTAAATGAACGAATACAGAGTATAATATTTAAAACATTAATATACAAATAGCAAGACAGACAACACATAGGACAAGCATGTATAAATATAGGTGCTAGGAGATGTCTTGATATTTAGCATCAGCATATACTTCCAGGACTAAGATGCAGGCTCATGGATGACAAAATCATGTGAATCCCGGTGCCTGTGTAGTTCCTGCAGCCTCTTACCTTCTGATACATTTACAGCGCTGCAGTCTGATCACTGCAGTAAAGGAGATTGAGGAAATGTATTTTTTTCTGCCTGTAGCAAACTGATGACATCATATCAGCCTAGGCAAAGCCACTGAACTGGAGAACAAGGGCTTTTAATGACAAAAGGTAAATTTGGCATATTTATATTACTGCTGTATACTGTGACATGTAAGGGGTTAATTATTCTGAGATGTTACTAAGAAGTAACTTTAAGCAGCCACCCCCAGCTAGATATAATTATTTATAAGACTGGAGAGATACATTACTTGCTTAAAGAAAAAGAGAATGCATATTGGTTTGGTACATATTTTCTTCATTAATTCTTTACAGTCAGGATAAAAATGTGTAATGTTTAAGTAATATTAGTTATTGGTATTTTGTTTTCTCCCTCTGTGGCAGCATGTAGAACTTTAAGGTTAATTTTCTTCCTGTTATCCTGTTGTTTACAGAGATGGGTAGCTCACAATGAAATGATTCACCTAGGTGAATAAGTCAAAGCATTGATTTTTTTTTTCTTACTCCTCCCATATATCTGCCTACAGAGTTAAGAGGTATTAAAACACAGAAAACTCTAAAAAAATGAAAATAAAATAAACCTCAAACATCTATAGTTTCCCTTAAGATTATAAATGCTGCTCCTCTAGACAACATGGAAAGAAGGTAGTGGTATATTTAGCATTTTAATTGATCGAGGGGGTCATTTCACACTTGTATTGGATTTTTACATTTATTCCTTTTGCAAAGTGAGGGACAAACAATAATACAAAACTTTTATGTAGATGCTTTAAAAATGCTCAAAACTGCGTAATACATATGTCTTTGTGTATTCACTCCTTATACAGTAAGTGTATCTGCACTTCAAAGTCCCATTAATAGCTCCTGCACTACTCCTGAATTCAGAACAGCACTGCCACAATCATCTAGGCCAGTGATGGCGAACCTTGGCACCCCAGATGTTTTGGAACTACATTTCCCATGATGCTCATGCACTCTGCAGTGTAGTTGAGCATTATGGGAAATGTAGTTCCAAAACATCTGGGGTGCCAAGGTTCGCCATCACTGATCTAGGCTGTGCCTGCTTGCACAGTGGAATGAGAAGATGTTGCAAGGGGACGTGGGTAACAGCATTCTCACTGATGATACAGAAGCCAGTAGGTTGTCAATCAGCATGTGACCACAACTAAATCTCAGGATTGGATGTACAGAATTATAAATCCATTAGCAAGCATCTCTCATATATACATGCTATCTTTAGGTATAGCTATTTTTCAGAAGTTCAGCTTCAAGAAGAATAATCTGAAACATTCATATTCCTTTGTTTTATGCAGTCTACAATAATGTATTTTCACCTTTGAATTACTATTAAAGGTCATTTTTTTTTTTGGGGGGGGGGGGGGCATACATTAATGATCACTATGCTTTTTTAGTGGTGTAATTGTCACCACAGGACAACTTTGTAAAGTATGTAATATGCTCTAACATTTCTGTTTACTTGGACTTCCAGTTGGAAAAAAAAAAAAATCCCATAGCTGATTTTCTAAAACAGCTGCAATGTGTGCTATGTTTCTTATTGAATATACTGTACATATTAAATGTAACTTTAATGTTATTGTAATGTCTTGTTTTTTTTTTCTATTAAAATAAGAAACATGTTATACTTTCCTGCTCTGTGCAGTGGTTTTGCATTTAATTTAAGGTAGGCTAATCCAGTCCTTTTTGATATTTCTTACAGCCCTTCAATGCACCCACAATATACAGTATGCAATAGATATGCCCCCCCCCCCCCCTAGCATGATTAATACATATACTAATATATTCCTCTTTTTTATTAGCAAAATTGGTGTACTATTTGTGGAAGTCAAAATTACTGAGCTCCCATCAATACCCTACACAGACCAACTCCCTGTTCAGCATATTGTGTTGACTCATATATGGTTATGACTAGGTAGGTAGGCCAGGTTCCAGTGAGCCAATCCTAATATCTCACTTGCTAATGGTTATAATTTCTTTATACCTACCCTTGGGATCCAGGGTTTCTATTCCTATCTTACCACTAAATACTCTTATGCACATTTATACTTTCTCTTATTACACCACCCCCACGCATGCTCCTTCCACCAAGGCTATTATTTGTCCGCTGTTTGTTTGCAATATATGGGTGACTGCACCACTGGCACGGGAGGTCCACTGTGCGAAACTGTTCAACAACATATTATTGGTGTATTATAACTAATGATGTTTTTTGTAATTGATTATAGATAACACAGGATTTTTTCAATCACTATTTGCCCCTGAAGAAACTTGTAGCGAAACATGTCGGGCATTGATCTAGCTGTGAGCCATGTTTATAGTGATATAATCTTTGTTTCTTTCATTACCATTTTATTGTATGTTTTGTATGTATATTTTTAGCGTATGATATATGTAATATTTAATAAAGATTGTGTTATATCTTTTTAAAAATATTTGGTGTTACATTTTTGAGATACGATACCATTAAAGTCCCCCCTTTAGCCCTCAAGCACCACGTCCTTCATATGGACTTTGGTCAAAAACATATTGGGATGTAGGTATCATATGTATAGACAACATTACCAAACACAATAATTAAGTACTATATCTTTTGAACTAGTCATTTATAAGAAGTTTATTTCACATAGATATTATTCTGCCTTTATCAGTGGCAATTAGCCTACATACACTGAGAAAGTAGCGCCGATTTCCTTCCCTTATTCTTTTTTCCATGTAGTATGTGGTGACACTACTAAATTGGCTGCTCTCTCCTACATTACCTGTTTTCTATCCACTACCAACTTCCACACCTAATTTCCTAATTCCCTAACTATTATTATTACATCATTACCTTATTTGTAGTGCATTGGCCCCATATTCTACTATACATTTTTATAATTGAATGCTTAATTATATGTATTTTGATAGATGGTTTTCAGAACAGTTCAGATTCTTTTTTGGTATTCTTTCATTCCTAAAAGCGTGCAGTCTTATATAAGATTTATAAGAGCTCCTTTCTACCTTACCTTTTACCTACTATGCCTAGAAGGGCACTTCAGCTGAGTTTCAGGAATCAAAAAATTATATGAAGGTTAACAGTTGCTGCCCTGTCACTTCCTAAGGATGTATAACATTGCCTAATACCAGAAGCTTGTTTTTCTTTATTTTCCACTTAACAGTAGCATTCAGTTATTTTTTACACCGTTAAGACTGAGTATTATAAATTCCTGTTTATGCCTAATCATGATGGATGATCTTTAAACCTAATTGTGTAATAAATTACTGCACATCAACACCCTTAACACAAATCAAGTTAACCTGCCATAAACCTAAATAATTGAAACAAAAAGAAAAAATAAAACACGTACATAAGCACATTAAAATTGCATGTAAAAGCGATCAGAAGATCCAGAGTTCAAGAAAGCTGAATTTATATGTAAATTTCAACTTTTCCTGTAAAAGTTGAGCTTAGTCAACCTAGAGGACAAGGGGAAAAGGGCAAGAACAATCACAACATTAAAGGAAAAAATACGATTTGCATATAATTTCCATGCATTTCTGGATCTTCTAACACTTTGGGCCTCTAGTTTTCATTATAGGTAATACCTTCCTATGTAATTATTATATGCTTAGATTGAATAGCCTAAATTTACTTATAGTATTACTAAACCCACAACAGTAAAATCAGTCTTTATATGCAGTAAGGCATGCTTGTTATACTCCTGTGAAAACTAAGGGGTAAATCCTTTGCATTGTGTACAAAAGGCTGTTCTATCATGTCTTCTCTGATCATCTCCTTCTTCCACTGACTCCCATATATTTCCTGATATTTACAGAGCCAGGGGACAGGCTGCACATGTTAAGCTTGGTGTGTATTGCTAGAGAGTTTTTTCTTTCTTGGGAGGGTGCATGTGTTTAGAACAGGACCAATCAGCACTAGCCAGATAGAGGGTCAGGGGTCCTGCATTTTCCTGAGACAATCATGGGAGAATGAAAACTCCTACAAGCTTTATTCAGACACTGATAGAAGTCAGACTGCTCTAAATGCTGATGAGAAAAGGTATTTAGCAGTTTATATTTACTAAAATAATTGCATTTGCATGTTTTGTATTATGTGGGAGACCAGGTATATTGAATGCAGGTTCCTGGGTTTAGTAACACTTTAAATTGTTACTAAAGGTAATTTAAAATAATAAACATGTTATATTCCCCTCCTGCTCTGTGCAATTATTTTCCACAGAGTGGCCTAAACCTCCACTTCTGGGGTCCCCCACCAATGATCTTGGCTCCTCCACTTTTGCATGTGTCCCCCATAGCAAGCCTCAGGCAGGCAGTGCTCTGAGAATGTCCAAATGGCCCTAGTGAAAGGGGAACAAGCTCAGCTGTATGAAAGTATTTACAACACAAAAAGTAACCCTTGCCCGGTTGATTAAAGTGCTCAGATGAGCTAAAGACCGATTCTAGTTAATCCCTCTGAACACTCATATATATATGATTTTGAACTCAAGATCACTGTGGACATTTTTCTGAGTGGATGCTGCTGCTGAGACATATGAATTTGGAACACCTAGCTGTGCTGCCATCATTGTATACTTAACCTATGGGCCCATGAATAATGGTATTTGATAACCTTGAACGTTGTTGGTTATTACAGAAAATACCTTACCTGTTCACATAGCTGTCTGGGGTCTTGTCATCATACCACTGCGGTTTGTCTTCTCTTTCAGCTGCCATAGGTGTCAGGTTTGCTCTCTTATTGGATCCTAAAGAAAAAGTCCAGATGAAGCTTTACACGAAACGCGTCAACTTTGTGAACCATATTATATGTGATTGGTGCAATCTTGTACAGTATACTATGTAATGTGGTACTAGCACACTTTGAGAGATGCATATGTATGTGGTATTTTGTACACATCCCCCCTTTATTTATGTATATTGTTATATGGTTATAAATATGGTTTTAACTCAAATTTGTATTACGTTTTAAATATGACTGCATCATCCTCTGTACCAGTAAAGTCTGTTGTTTTTTTTTTCTTTGTTTTAGTTTGGCAGAATCTTGATAGGATGTAGTACATAACTTTGGTGACAGTTACCTAATATTATATCTTATTGTATTACTTAATATATATAATACATACAGCATCTTTATGTGTAGTATTTCAAATAATCCCTATGAGTTATATGTTCAAATCACATTATTTTGTATAGAATTATCCTCTATTTTAATATTTGATTTCCTTTTTGAAGTTATAACATTACCTTCATGTATCTGTTGTTTTTACCAGTTAGTAACCAGCCTACATTTCAAACAGTGGTTATGACTTTCAAAGACTTTTTATATAGTAATGTTTATTTTTTAATTTGTTTATTTCATTCAGTTTGACTGTACACTTACTGTTTACCCAGGGTACTGTACACATTTTCTGATGAAGTGGCAACCAAAGTGCCACAAAAGCAGTTGATGGTATGTTTTGCCTGTTTTTTGACAAATAAATACCTACATCTTTGCAGAATAAACTTAGAAGAAATTTATTTTCATACAACCACCTCTTTTGACCTGACCAATAATTTGGCTTTTGGGGCCTAATGCTCTACATGAATGCTACCTGCCCTGACTGTCTGCCCGATTCAATCTACTCTTTCAACATGTGATTTGGTACTTTGCCTATTTACCTGTTAGTTAATGCCAATGTTGTGACTCTTAAGGTTGTAACCTGGAGTTTTCATGCAGCCAGGTTCCAGCCCTCCTGGTACTCCTTGGGCTCTACCTGGCACAATTCTGTTGGGAACATATAATTGATCTAAACCAGTGTTTCTCAACCTTTTTTCAGCCAAGGCACCCTTTAAAAATGATGGACAATCTCGAGGCACCCTTTACAATTTATGGACAGGCTTGAGGCACCCTGTAAAAATGATGGACAATATTGAGGCACCCTTTAAAAATTATGGACCGTTTCAAGGCACCCTTTAAAAATGATGAACCATCTCGAACCACCACATTCTAAATTCTTAAAGCTGTTCCAATAGGTTTTACAGCATTCATTACAGTCCTCCTGAGGAAAGAGCGCGCCGGGTACATCGACCCCGCGCATGCTCAGAAACGCGTCGTGCCTGCCGTTCCTTTGCTGTTTGAACTCACCACCCCTGGTGACGGGAGAGCGTCCATCCATCCACGGAACCTTGCAGCCGTCGGTCACTTCCATCTGACCGCTCATCGTACACTGAGGCGGGAGGCTGCCGGCTTTATTTCCTCCCATTAAACATCTACTCAGCCACGGACGGCGCTTTGGATTGGACATCACCACCTCCCTCCCCCCAGAGGATGCTTTAAAGATCTGATGATGTTACACAGCCTGACTTTCACTTATGTCTTGTGAGTTACTACACACATTGCTTCTTATGTATTATTAAACTGTCTACACTTAGAGCGCTTCTCCTTTTTGTTTTTTTGCTCTAACAGAATCTCCTCTTGGTCTGTGGAAGAGCGGCTCAGTGTTTATGGACTACTCCTTTCTGACTACACGTCGATCCCATACAATACAGTAAATTTATTCCATCAGCTTTATTTAGTGTTTTGCTTTTGTCCCTTTCCCTCCCCCTCCCCCCCCTCCCCCTTCTCCTTGCTTTTTTAATTGACTCATCATACCCATCCCCTGTGTTGGAGGTTTTTAGCGCTCTGGTTTCACATATGCTAAAAGATTGTAATGTTGCACATTGAAAACCTGTGATTTAGTGTAACTAAAAAGGCAGGGTTCATCCACACGCTAGCTTGTATACAATTTTTGGGCAATTTTTAGGCATTTTGCCAAGGCACCCCTGAAGAAACCTCAAGGCATCCCAGGGTGCCTGGGCACCCTGGTTGAAAAAGGCTGATTTTTTCAATGATTCCCAATGAAATATTTTGTTCATGAAGCATAAATGTATAGTTACATGGCATATATCATGTTATGTATTGTACACAATGTATAACAAGTTTCATGCTGGTTATATTTACTATATATATGATATGTTTTAAATTATCTTTTCTAATTGCTATGTGCAATATATATTCTATCTTATAAACATATAAGATAATAGCTGAGAATAATGACAGTTATGTACAGAAGATTATTATATATATCATAGATTTATTTTGACGTTAACGTTAACGTTATGTTAACTGTATGGTATAATAGGAAATTATTTGGCTATAATTTATATGAGCAATAACTGTTGTTGTGTCTTACTGTGTCTGTACTTGTAGTAAATGTAGATTGTAGCTTATGAACATGTTTATTAGGTATACCACATATCTGAAATTTATTAAAAGGTATTTAGCATTCCTTCTGACTGTAATGAAATGGCCCCTGGTATTTCCAAATAATATATTGCTATTCACGAGCAGTCCCATTATGGTGTTAATTGTATGGAGATGCAAATATAGGCACCCAGTTTAAGGTTATTCTTCTTAAAGTAATGTACTTAGTAAAGATCATGTCTGTGGGGATTTTCAAGATAATGGCTCTGTTTCAAGCTAGAATTTTCCTGTGCATTAGTCCAGTGTGATTAGGAGAATAATGAGGCAATATTCGGTTTGTGAGCACATTATCCCTGGAGGATTATTACACCACCAATATCTTGCTGCAATCTCTTTAACTATGCAAAGTATTCACTACAACTCTTCAAGGAGACCAGAGAAAACAAAATACAACATATTATTCATTATTTATAACCCAAAGAAAAGGATAGGTTTCAAAGATAGGTTTGCTGCAAAGCAAAAATGTATATTTAATCCCTCTACATCAAAACTCAATGTTTCCCCACCCACCCAAACACTAAAAAATATCACAGTTAATGAACATCATTTTTGGGGGATGAGCTGGTGGGTCATGTCTCAAAGTGAAACTTTTGTCAGAAAATGTAGTCTTGCTAGATGACTTCAGGCTGGCCCATTTGCAGGTATAGCTATGTAAAACAATAACAATAAGTGCCTCTACTGTTTAAAATCCAGTAACACACTGTCTCACCCTGCTCTGCACATGCTCAGTTGCTCTCCATTTTTAGGCATTTTTAGGCACTGCCGAGTTTGTAGAGGCCAATCTGCTGACAGCCTTAAAGCAGAATAAAACCCTCCTATCCTTTACAGCCAGGGAAGCTGCTTCTGTTTGATCTGCAACTGCCATGGTGCTGCACATATAATCTGTTATAACACCAGCCATTTGATGGTTTGACAGTTGGGTTGAGGACGCAATCAAATCAAACTATTTTTTGAAACCAGTAAATCAATGGATTTAGTTCCACTTGTTGATTTACTGCTGAAGCTTTGGGCTTCAGCAAAAGGGCAGCCTACAGCAAGAAGAAACAGGAGCAATGCTGGAGGCAATTTACAGCACACACTATTTTGGTAGCATAATTATTCATGTAGAATGTATGTTCATTGCTTAAATACATGATTTTTTATCAAGTTGCTATGGGTAAAGCTTCAATTTACGTGGATTCTAATTCTCAGTGTAGATACTCTGTCTTTATTAAAATGCCTTAGAAATTTTCACTGAAATTTGTCAGTGTCCCATGCTCTCCAGTCCCTTCAAATAAGACCCTTAAGGGTTGATATACTAAAACTTAGTTAAGTTTCATATAAATCAATCAGCTTTTTTTGTAAAAGGAAAACCCCCTATATTGGTGGGACTATAAGGGCAACCACTCATCCCAATGTATAAAAAATATATGTTTTATTACAATCATTTATAAAAAAAAGTTCACAATGCATGTTTGAATACGTATTTGTTAATACAAAATTGTTAGACAATACAACATGTATAAACAAAACAATAAAAAAGGTCACGGCTTGCAATAGATGCTCATCAAAGTATGTGGAACATCAGTGGAAATATTCTTTCAAACCCGTGAAGTGTTTCAGGTGAGAAACACCTTTCCTCAGGGGTATAAAGTATGGAGTTGTATGGACTCTTACACCATATTAAGAGAGATCACATTATTTAAATCGTATAACTTTTCTATTAAACATCTGTACATTTCAATCTCTAAATACATGAAAAGGAATACTAGGTTGCATACCAGTTCCAAAGTTTCATGTAGAATAAAATCAATGACTGACAGAGGAAGGGGAAGGGTGTGCAAGGGGAGCTGCAAAGATGTAAGTAGTATTGCCCCAATTAAGACATGGTGGGGTTGCTGGGGCCATCAAATCTCAACAGGGACCCACAAGAGTCCTCACTAGCATGGGCCAAAGGATCGTACCCGCCTCTCAAGGATTGGCCTGTCTAAAAAAGATGCAATGAAAAGTAAAGTAAAGGGTCACAGGGATGTGTTTGGAACATACTCTAGAGTAAAAAAAGGAACAGATGTCCAATATAGCAAAAACGTTTTTATACATATATATATATTTATATAGATACCTGTATATAAGGTGTAAAAAGTGATTGGGTATATGGAAAAGCATTCTTCCTGTCATCAGTTGAAATTGTCCATATGTAGATGGAATCCCCAGAATTTGTATGGTCCTATGTAAGTATATAGAAATTATATTAAAAAGGAGCCATCAGTGTATGCTGATATGGTGGCATAATTATATCCATACAAAAAAGGACCAATTGGTACAGAGGAGGGGAGATCTTGCCAATGAAGGCCTTGTGGTCATACAAAAGTGTGGAACTTACCTGTCAAAACCATCCGGCGGAGATAGCTGTCAAACTGAACTGAGCCGCATAGCAGTATGGCGTGGGACGCCCATGCATGGGCCTTGTCCGGGAATAGGCATGAATTTGTGGAGAATTGGCCATTGGGACCCCCCACATGGTGCCAAACCAACGTAAGCGGGTGTGCGTTGTGCACTACAGGGGCACCAGCACAGAAATGTGACATCACTGTCAGAGGTGGGGAGCCATTGCTAAGCAACAGAGTCACATCTATGGCGGAGTCACTGGAGAAGGGGGCATTGATCGAGTGGGCCCAGTGACCCCTTAGTGCCCCTGGTGAGGCCATAGAAGGGGTGATGACCGGCAACCCTCCTATGTGATGAGTGTCACACAAGGATAAAGAGACACAGATGGTCACACAGCTGGCCACACAGGGAGCAAGGAGAGATCAAAGCACAGGGGGAAAAAAGATAGAAAAAGTTACCTGTTGTTGTCATTAGATGCATACATAGGCAGATAGTAAATACATTGTAAATAGTCCTACATAGCAAAGCATAAAGAATATACCAATGAACTTCTATGTATAACATTCCAGTGTATATTTGAATAACAGATTTTCTATACTGTATTTCAAAAGAATTGCATAGATTGAAGGTTCACATACTTGACACAGAAATGTAATATCACTAAAGTGCCTGGATAAAGGATACTAATCTAGTGAGAGTAAAATGAATGTGTATAAAGAATCTCGTTTCGTAGATAGATTGATCAAAAAATATGGGAGCTATGAACAAATTAAAAAAGTTTAGATGGTAGATAATTATTTTATTTTCACATCCTCCTGATGAGTGAAGATTAAACTCGGGCGGCGGTGTCCGGGTGGAGATTTGCCAACATCCCTAATATAATTGTGGAAGAAAAAGGAAGGTTCCCCTGGGTTCAGGACTTTTTAGGCAAAAGACCATCCAAAAAAGTAAAAGAAGTATATGCACAAATGTAAAAGAGTAAATGCATAAATGTATTCAAAGCGTAGAAAATTATTTCAAATAACATATAATGTGAGATAAAAACAAAGACAATACAATGTACATGCGGTATGAATGCACCATGACGGAAAGCTGAAAGAACAAGAAACGTGAGTGATCTCCCAAGGTAAGACCTTGACACGTTTCGGGTAACAACCCTTTGTCCAAAAGGTCGGTTGGGGTACACTTCTAATTGTAGATAGAAAGAGTATAAATTAGTTTAAGTTCATAGTATCATAGTTATGTAGAATACAAAAACAAGATAAATATATATATACATTGCATTAGTTATATCTAGCATGATGAAAATATAGAAGTGTATATACGCACCACATATCCAGTTTCCATGGGTTCAAGACCGCCTGTATGAAGAAATGCTGCGGTTAGGAAAGAGCTGCAGTATTAAATGGGACCGCGCTAGAATAGGGTGAAGGGCAGAGACATAAAAATCCCCATACATATATGGGGGAGAAAAAAGTAGGGGGAGAGGATGGAAGCAACACTAGTATGCCCAGCTTGAAGTATTGGTTTCTTAGTTGAGTAGTATTATGCTCAAACCCTCCAGAACCTATCCCGCAAGGATCTCACAAGGCTAGTGATTCACACTCTAATACAATTAATATTTCCTTATATTCATTAGCTACGATCCCTTGACTTTCTTTTCCCTATACCACATTTTAACTTATGGTAATTTCTAAATCTTACATACATCCTTTATGATCTTCTTTTCCACCCAGATATCCTTACGTGCTTGGCCACTAGCCTTGTGAGATCCTTGTCAGTTCAACCATGTGTTTATCACATAGATAACTTGCAACATGTTATGATTTAAAATCATATACTTATAAATATGTCCATAATAAATATAGTATTTTGTCCATTAAAAGTGTTTATAAGCACATTTATAAACATTGGCTTGTAAGCTGGCATATATAGATTTATGAATAAATGCAGTGTCATGAAAGTCTTGATCGTATGACTTTCCTTAGATAATCCATGAACTGACTCTTTTGAACTAGAGAAATAATACATTTCTACAAGCTCCTATCTTTGAGTGAAGGTCTCACACTCATGTTTATTTTCCCAACATTGAGACAACGGCAAGCGGCTGAGTAGACAAGTCATATTGTCCTGGGTCAATAGAATGTAACACATACTGTACAGGGTTACAAACAAGATAGAGTCTGTAGGTTTGTTCTTAAGTTGAATCTGTTTGTAAGTTGGAACACAGGAAAACAGGATTGGTGATCAGTGGAGACACCTTTTTCCCATAATAATTCTTACAGGAGTGAGTTTACCTTCCTAGAGGTAGATTTCCTCCCACTTCCTGTTGTTATCTCCCTCTGTTTGTAAATAGAAGTCATTTGTAAGTCAGATGTTTGTAACCCGGGGACTGCCTGTATCCTTAAGAAACTGGAATACTGTCGTATACTCACCTTGATACGTCTGAAGTAAAATCTAAAGTAAAATTTCTTGCAATACTGAAAGTGTATATTGATCGATACTAGAGGTAGATCATTTAGTAAAGGTGAGCAGTTGGTGCAGCTGGTGTAGGATTGCACATGGTGAAACATTTAACCACTTACCGCAAATCGACATAGCCCTACGTTGGCTGCAATAAGTGGCTGTACCGGGGTGATGCCTGCAGCTAGAGGCATCATCCTGGGACCATTTTTTAGAGCCAGCAGTCGACTTTCAGGCGGTAATGGCTGATGCAGCTTATGAGCCACTTTGATTGTTACCCCAGCGAGTGGGAGTGGACGCTCCCCCCCTCCCGTCACCTTTCACAGCTCTGCCCTGGTCTCCCGTCCCACCAGGAGACCCGAGCAACCATCCGGCATGTCGGATTTGGCTTTGATTGGGTTTCTGATGACGTAACCAGGAGTCCATGATGTCACGTCCGGGTTACTCGGCTGCTAAAGGCGCCGAATTTAAAAAGTGAGTGTATTCAAAAATGCAGTTTTCAGCATTTGAATACATTAAAGTGCAGTGGAGGGGTCTAGGATCTTTTAGACCCCAGATCCCTCCATAAAAAGTACCTGTCGCTGCCTATTGCTGTCACAAGGGATGTTTACATTGCTTGTGACAGCAATAAAAGGGACCTTTTTTTTTTAATTAAAAAGCATAAAAAATATTAAATAATACATGATAAAATAATATTTCTTAAACAATATGAAAACCCATCTACAATATGTACAAGGTGTGTCATTACTTACCATCCAATGGCTAGTGGAACGTATAAACGTATAAACAAAGATCAAACAAAATAATAAAGTACTTGTAAAGTGTAAACAATAGGTAATAATATCCACAAAAGGAACTAAATTACAATTTCAAAACTGTAATTAGCCCTAAAAAAAAAAAAACTAAGTGTACAAATGAACTTTATTAGATATAAAATAAAAATAATGATGATGAGATAGGCATAGAGAGAAGGCCTTTAGGAGCCAGTATGTCAAGAGTAAAGATCCAGTATGTTTCTTGCTTGCATAGTCACTTAAAGTGTTCAGCTGATGAATATTGGTCTGGTATAGATTCAATTACCCATACCTTCAGGTCCACTGAGAACTTGTTGTGGTACTCAGAGAAATTTTGTGGTATACTATGTTTTACAGTACATTGCCCTCTTCCACAAACCACTGATGTTATCCAATTTTTTTGCGTAAGGTTATGATGATGATTTGATTGATGATTTGGCCTAAATAAAGCAATCCTCTTGGGCATGAAAGGCAATAAACTACATATGTGGATGAACAGTTATTGAAGGCGCTGATGGAAACATCCTTCCATTGTCCATGAATGACTTCTGGCCATGTTGAACATGTAAAATATAAGGATTTCTTACAGCGGATTATGCCTACTGGAGTGAGTTGTGTGGATGTAGTCAATTTTGTACAATATTTTATCTTGCGTGTTGCAATTTGACTCTTGAAACGAGGTGCTTTCCTGTAGGCAACTTTAGGTACCTGAAAAATTAACTGTTTTAAATGTGGATCCTGAGAGAGGATGGGCCAGTATTTCTTAAACACATTCTCCATCCTATGATTTTGAGCATGGTATTCTGTAATGAATCTTGGTAAAGAATCATCAGTAGTCTTAGATTTGGTGTTGATGTTCTAAATAAGATAAGGGAATACGCATCATCAATAAGTTCTGGAGGGTACCCCTTATCTTGAAGTGTATTTCTCAGTGTGGTACTTTGTTGTTTGTAATCTTCCAATCTCATGTAATTGTGCCTCAGGAGATGGAACTGGCTCTTGGGGACATTCTTTACTCATGTGGGATGATGGCAACTAAAGAAATGATGGAAAGCTTGTTGGACTTGTTGCCTTATTAGGAGTTTATGTGTAATCTCTATTAGCAACTGTAAATAGATTTGTGTGTGTGTGTATATATATATATATATATATATATATATATATATATATATATATATATATGTATATTTACTTATGAGATATTGGGTTTTGGCTTTTACTAATAGTTTGATATAAGGTTTTAGCATAAGAAATAATTGATTTACCAATTTCTTTTTGAAGTGCAGGTATGTTAGGTTGGGTTAAACATGTGTGTGGCCCTGAAGATGTTCTGCTATTTACCCATTGTAAACTATGCAAGAAAGTACAACACCTTAATTAAGTTCCTTTTTGCAGACTTTATGGGACCAAGGTAATAATTTTGACCAGGCCATTTCACTTCCTTCGTTATCTCTGCCTCCACTTCAAAGACCCTCTCTTTAGTTATGCGATGAAGGTGGCCATCTGTAAGGGAATGGACAATTTGCCTAGGGTATGACCTTGCATACCTAATGCCCCATTTAAGAGGAGGTTACCTGGCAAATAATTTTCTTGACCCCCCCCCCAGAGAGGAGGTGCTAGGGAGGGGCTGAGTTATGCTAAAGCTAGGGTAGGGGGAAATTATCCAATCCTGGATGAGCTACACCCAATTGGAATGGCCCTTTGCAAGTCTATGAGATATAGGTGTATATTAGTTTAAGTTTTAAACAGAGAAAGCAGAGGAGACATTTGCCTGAAGAGGGACCCCATATTATATTATACCACTGGTTAATATCAGGACATCTCCTAGCACTTTTATGTATATATATATATGCTTGTCCTATGTGTTGTCTGTCTTGCTGTATTTTGTTCGTATCTTAATGTTTTGAATATCATGCTCTGTATTCGTTCATTTACCTATGATATTTTTTCCCTTTCTGTACTATAGATAGATTGCGGTGTATTAGTTTAGGCCTCCTTACTATTTACCAATACATTTCTGTTGTTATGTTAAAGCTTTCACTCATGGTCAAAGAACCCTTATTAACCCAAATAATATTGAAGATATTTAAATCTCAAAATATAACTTACGGGTAACAGACTTATCTATAAATGAGGGGACAGGATCTGATGTCAATTCGGTATATGTGAGAGAAAAAATGTGGTAATAAACCAACTACCCACGCAAAGGAGATATATGAAAAAAACTAGATGATTATAAATGGTGAATAAACAAATTAATTAAGTAAAAATATTAGTGTAGGAGAATCCTAAATTAGAAGCAGCAATCAACATGTGGTCCGTGAAATATGAAAAAATTTATAATTATTGCTAAAATAAAAGATTGCGCTCAACTAAACCACTGGTGTAAACAAATATATAAATATGTGCAAAATATGCCAGATGAGTATAACATGCAGGAATAATAAAGATGGAACGCGGAAGGTGTTCCTAACCCGGAGACCGTGATCTTCATCCTTAAAGCCATGATTTTGCTTCATATTTGTAAGTGCATCCGTCTTTAATAAATTGATTTATATTTACGTACTTCACTATCGAGACCCTTCTTTTCCTTCTGGGTGTATTGTGTGGGAGCCCATCCCCAGGTTTAATGTTATTGGAGGAGGAGTCGTTTGGAGTACTTGGAGTCGGTGCCTATTCTTGAAGCCTGGTGTCTGGTATATTCACTCGCTTTATTGACCCCCTATTACTGAAGGGGTCCACGATATCTGGTAAGCACATATACACTCTGGGTGTTCTGGTGGAGGTGTATATTGCTACCAAGTGTTTATCACCATTCAAATCTGGATATTCATTGTCACTTTATGGACTATTTTATAATTTTTTTATTTATGGACATTTTGTAGTGATTTTGCACAATTTTAGGAATTATTTCATTTATATATTTATATATTTATTATTCCTGCACTTTATACTCATCTGGCATATTTTGCACATATTTATATATTTGTTTACACCAGTGGTTTAGTTGAGCGCAATCTTTTATTTTAGCAATAATTATATATTTTTTCACAATTCGGTATATGTGTTGGTGTCAGATAATAGGTGGTGAGCTTCTACTAAATTATTTGATCTATTTTGAAGAACAATACCTCCCCCTTGTCTGCTAGTTTGATGATAATTTTGGTGTCGTGACCAAGGAATTCTAAGGCTACTTGTTCCTAAAGGTTTAAGTTGGACAAGGAGTTTTGAGGTCTAAATGCCTATTTCTTACATATGTTGTTCAATTCAGTGTAGACTTCTTGATAAAATGTTTCCAGATAAGGGCCCTTAAAATGAGTAGAGTTGAAGACAAATTTCTGTCTCAAAGAAGTGTGCTTTTTTGGAGGAGAGCAGGCTAAATGTGGAGACTAAAAGACCTATTCTACATCATCACAAACCCCTTTGTGCTCCCCCATTATCCATTTTGGGGTCGATGCTGTGTACTACCATGCTATGATGTTATGATATTGTATGAGACATTTATTGTTACTAGTTGTAACTGGAGCTTACTACCCATGTTTCCCCTTTTTTTGGGGTTTTTTTAGCAAGTGTATTATGTAATATGTTAATAAAGTATATATTTTTACAATACTTCTTTATTTTTTGATCACTTACTTTGCTGCCTAAAAACCCACTGGGGGTGGATACTTCAGTATCAATTGTTTTCTAGGAGTCTTTTTCTTACCTTCATTAGTCCCATGTGATACCACATGGGGCTTATTAATCATTTCCAGACTGCCCGCCGCAGATATACTGCAGCAGGCAGCCCCTCCTGCGCGAACTGACGTAGGGGTACATCGGTCACGCGTGTGGTGTTGGGGGGCGAGCGTGCACCGCTGGCGGCGCGCTCCCACCTCCACTAGGCAGCAGGGATCCAGATGCATGGGGCTGGACACACCGATTGCCACCGGCCATCTGCGATTGCTCCCTGCTGAGAGAGAAGAACGGGCAGCTGTTGCAAAGTTAAATGATTACATCCTTCTATATAGGGTCACAGGTCTCTATGGTCATTTCAAAAGCCCATCCCCCCCCCACAGTTAGTAATCACTCCCCTAGGCTTACATTTAACCCCTTGAGCACCCACTAGGTTAACCCCTTCCCTGCCAATGTCATTATTACAGTAACGGTGCATATTTTTAGCACTGATTACTGTAGTAAAGTAATTGGTCCCCCCCAAAAGTGTCAAAAATGTCAGTTAGGGGTCTCATCTGTCCGCTGCAAGTTGCAGTCCTGCTAAAAATTGCAAATCATGGCCAGTAATAGTTAAAAAAAAAATAAAAATGACATAAAAAATTTCCCCTAGTTTGTAGCTTGTAGACACAATAACTTTTTTTTACCAAAAATATGTAGCAGAACAAGATTTTTTTTTTTTGGAAATGTTATATAGCAGAATGTGAAAAATATTGTTTTTTTTTTTTTTTTTCAGAATTGTCGCTCATTTTTTGTTTATAGCGCAAAAAAATAAAAATTGCACAGGTGATCAAATACCATCAAAAGAAAGCTCTATTTGTGGGGGGAAAAAAAGGACATCAATTTTATTTTTGTACAGCGTCGCATGACCCTGCAATTTTCCGTTAAATTTACGCAGTGCCGAATCACAAAAAATGTCCTGGTCATTAAGGGGCAAATCCTTCCGGTCTAGAACTGGTTAAAGTTTCAAGTATATATAGAGTCAATAGGGGGATGAGGGAATGGAACATATGTCATTAAAGGTGGTATATGGTGTCTATTTGTTTTCCAAGCTGAAAATACTATTGTAATTATAGTCATCAAGATCCCTCTGGAACTTTTCCAGCTTGGTCTTAATTAGGAAGTCCTCTTTTTTTTTTTTCATAAGTTGTTTAAAATTTCTAAGCCAGTCTATAGGCAGGTGGGAAACCTGGGAGGATAAGTCAATAATCAAATATCCAACCCTCTTGTGGAGTTGATTGTATCTTTTTCCTTATCCTATTTTTATTTTCATTTCTGTACCCATCCCTCTGGACCTTTGTTTATTATGCATTAGGTGTGACTCTCTCTCTTGACCTTAGACTGTATATGGCTTCCCTACTATGGTGCTTGTATATGATGGGTTATAGAAAAAAGAAAGTTGAAAATCACCTGATGTTTGAGGGATGGTATACTCACTGACTAACCGTTATGGTGTGGTATGTGCCCAAAAAAATAGACATGTTAAGAAAAAAATCTGCACTTATATTAGAGATAATACAATTAATACAAGAGGGAGCTATTTATCTATAGAATCCCCTATAATTGAATGTAAGCTAGGAGAGAAGGCTATCTAATACTATCTAATAATCTTAACCGCTCTTATGACTAATTAAAACTGGAGGGAGCTGATGAAATTTCATTAGTGGAAGATATTTAAAGAAGAGTCTGCAGAAGTTCACTGATTGGTGGACGAAACGCATCAACCTGTGACATCATCACACTCGGAAATGGAACCCATGTGTCCCCGTGCCAGCGCTAAGTAGTAAATATAATAGGTAACGGTTGACCAGCTCCCACTACACAGTGAAACTGTTAAGGCACCGCAACAGATGGACTGGAGAGAGAGCTTCTATTGTGGCAGGATCACACCTCCATCTGCAAACTGGATGAATTCCAGATGAATCGTGACAAGCTGAGATCTTTCTTGGAAATTTAAGCAGTGAGTAGAACAAACAATAGCGGTAGACTCTTTCCCGCAGCTCTGCCATCACTGAAAGCTTCATTCCCACAGTCTAATACATTCTAAACTGCTTATTGTCAGCTTGCCGTACTGAAAAATTCCTTTACTGATGCAGTGGTGCTGTTATCTTATTCACAAGCACTGTCAAATTACAAGAGCAAAGCTGAAGATTGAACTGTAGTGGAAGGCAGATAAGACTGGATAGTCAGTATACTTACTGACTGCCTAACAACTTGTGATTACATCTATGTCTGCTTCTTGCTCTATATAACTATTGCTTGCTGCTTGCTAAATGCCATTAACACTGCCATTGCTTGATGGACTACCTATCTCTCTCCATTAAATTAGCTAACATGATGCTATTGCACTTTAATGACTGTGCTCTTTGATCATTTGAATGGATTGACCAGATTTTGAATTTATATCCAATCTTAAAGGGGTATTCCCGAACTTGGATATCCATGAGCACTTACATGTGGTATTCCTCTTCTACCACATTGATTGGGGCTGTGTGATTAAACCTTTAACATTGCAGCTTATTCATGATGATTTAATGAATGGCAGTACAAGCCAAATTGGAGCAATCACACCTACTCGATCATTGGTTAGATTTCATGGCTAGCTACAGCTGTATCCCTCAGTTTCAATGGGCAACAATCTGGATTGTTTTTAACATTGTTGCAGTTTGTATAGTGTGTTAATGTTCAATTTTTGGAAGGTTTAATCCATATAATGGACGTATATCCACGTTTATTTCTATATAATTTGCTTAATAAACGGTTTTGCATACTAAACTGCATGGTAGATTATTGCCTACTTTTTGACAGTCTGGTTCTTCAGCTGTCACCCCCCCCCCCCCCTTCTTTATATGTCATGTATAACTCTTTCCCGCAGCTCTGCCATCACTGAAAGCTTCATTCCCACAGTCTAATACATTCTAAACTGCTTATTGTCAGCTTGCCGTACTGAAAAATTCCTTTACTGATGCAGTGGTGCTGTTATCTTATTCACAAGCACTGTCAAATTACAAGAGCAAAGCTGAAGATTGAACTGTAGTGGAAGGCAGATAAGACTGGATAGTCAGTATACTTACTGACTGCCTAACAACTTGTGATTACATCTATGTCTGCTTCTTGCTCTATATAACTATTGCTTGCTGCTTGCTAAATGCCATTAACACTGCCATTGCTTGATGGACTACCTATCTCTCTCCATTAAATTAGCTAACATGATGCTATTGCACTTTAATGACTGTGCTCTTTGATCATTTGAATGGATTGACCAGATTTTGAATTTATATCCAATCTTAAAGGGGTATTCCCGAACTTGGATATCCATGAGCACTTACATGTGGTATTCCTCTTCTACCACATTGATTGGGGCTGTGTGATTAAACCTTTAACATTGCAGCTTATTCATGATGATTTAATGAATGGCAGTACAAGCCAAATTGGAGCAATCACACCTACTCGATCATTGGTTAGATTTCATGGCTAGCTACAGCTGTATCCCTCAGTTTCAATGGGCAACAATCTGGATTGTTTTTAACATTGTTGCAGTTTGTATAGTGTGTTAATGTTCAATTTTTGGAAGGTTTAATCCATATAATGGACGTATATCCACGTTTATTTCTATATAATTTGCTTAATAAACGGTTTTGCATACTAAACTGCATGGTAGATTATTGCCTACTTTTTGACAGTCTGGTTCTTCAGCTGTCACCCCCCCCCCCCCCCCCCTTCTTTATATGTCATGTATAACGGGCCCTCCCTTTATTCTTTTTATAGTTCTTTGTATGCATTTATATAAGCCAGCTGCTACTAACTTACTATTTTTCTAATTTACTATTATTCTCTCTTGCAATTGGCTTAAAATACTAGTGATATGCTTATATGCCACTGCACAGATAAATTTGTTGGTATATTTACTCATTAAAATAAATAATGTATAGTGCTAACATTTGTGATATAAAACAATAAGAAAGACTTGGGGTGTGGTGAACGGTGACACAAGTCCAAAAATTCCCACAATATTTAATCAAATAACTGTGAGTGATTAGGAATGTCCAAATGACTATAAATAAATGATAAAAGTAATGAATCCTCCAACGAAGTTATAATGAATAGTTATAATGAAGTCCAAAGGTGAAACCTCATAACAATTTATAAGTGACACACCATAAAAGTAACCACAAGTCACAGCAGATGTTAAAAAGGACAAAGGAGTTATGGCCACAGAGGACGGAAAAAAGGCAGAAGTGTTAAATAATTTCTTCTCTTCAGTCTTCACAAAAGAATCGGGGGGCTACACTAACCCAGCTTGTAATGCTAAATTAAATAATACACCTCAGGAAGTACCGCCATGGCTAACAGAAGATAGACTTAGAACTAAACTAGAAAAACTTAACATAAAGAAATCACCAGGACCGGATGGCTTGCACCCGTGGGTTCTTAAAGAGCTCAGCCAGGTTATTGCCAGACCATTATTCTTGATATTTAAGGATAGTCTATAGACGGGTATGGTGCCAGCTGATTGGAAAAAAGCCAACATGATACCAATATTTAAAAAAGGGCAGAGATATATCCCAGGTAACTATAACCTAACATCAGTAGTCTGCAAGATTTTGGAGAGGATGTTAAGGGACCACATACAAGACTTTAGTAATGAAAACAGTATTATTAGTAGTAATCAGCATGGATTCATGAAAAATCGTTCTTGCCATACCAATCTATTAACCTTCTACAATGAAGTGAGCTGCCACCTAGATAAAGGTAAGCCGGTTGATGTGGTGTATCTGGACTTTGAAAAGGCCTTTGACGCCATTCCCCACAAACGCTTACTGAACAAACTAAGGAAGGTAGGTATGGACCATAGGGTGAGTACCTGGATAGAGAACTGGCTCCAGGGGAGAGTACAGAGGGTGGTGATTAATGGGGATTACTCGGATTGGGCGGGTGTGGAAAGTGGGGTCCCCCAAGGTTCTGTCCTGGACCAATCCTGTTTAATTTATTCATAAATGATCTAGAGGAGGGGATATCGAGTACAATCTCAGTATTTGCGGATGATACTAAGCTAAGCATGCCAATATCTTCTATGCAGGATGTGGAAACCTTACAAGCGGATCTGAACATGGAAAAGGACCTGGGGGTACTGGTAGACAACAGGCTTGGCAGTTGCATGCAATGCCAAGACACTGCAAGCAAAGCCAACAGAATACTGGCATGTATAAAAAAGGGGATTCACACCAGAAATAAAGAGATTATTCTCCCACTCTACAAGACTCTGGTCCGGCCACATCTGGAGTATGCTGTCCAGTTCTGGGCACCGGTCCTCAGGATGGATGTGCCGGAACTGGTGAGAGTCCAGAGAAGGGCAACAAAAATAATTAGGGGAATGGAGGGCATCGGCTATGAGGAAAGACTACAAGCACTGAACTTATTCTCTCTGGAGAAGAGACGATTGAGGGGGGATATGATATCAATGTACAAATACTGTACTGGCTACCCTAGCATAAGGAACAAACTTTTCAGAGAAAGGGAATACAATAAGACACGTGGCCACTCACTAAAACTTGAGGAAAAACGGTTTAACCTTAAAATACGTAAGGGGTTCTTCACTGTCAGAGCAGTAAGGATGTGGAATTCTCTTCCACAAGCAGTCGTATCAGCAGGGAGCATCGATAGTTTCAGAAAACTATTAGATGGGCACCTTAAAGACCACAACATACAGGGGTATACAATGTACGGTTAATAGCAAACGCACACACACATCATAGGTTGAACTGGATGGACTGGTGTCTTTTTTCGACCTCACAAACTATGTAACTATGTAACTATGTAAAATTCAGGAGACCTCTTCCCAGTGTGAATAGAAGATCAGCTTTGGATAACTACTGGTATAGCTAAAGGACTTAATGGTCCGATTCCATTCCTCTCAGCCTGGTGCGGTCACTTTGCAGATCCTCCTCTCATGATATGCAAAGTGACAGCACCATGCTGAGCGGCATGGAATCGGACTATAAAGTCCTTCAGCTATACCAGTAGTCATCCAGACAAGGCTCTGAAGAAGAGGGTAACCTCAAAACGCATTACCTGATGTGTCTACGAGCATTGTGAATTCACATATATGGACTTAAGCAGATGATGTTATGTCTAATCTATGATGTAAGCATTGGTTTGTGGGCACATTCACCCCCGTTTTATGCCATTTAATAATACATGTTTTGAGCATAATGCACTAGGCCCACACGCCTTCTTTGTTTCCTATACTTACAGTCATATCGGACTTCCCCAGTCTTTTGAGGGCAGCGAGGAGCACATTATCCACATGCAGTAATATGTCAAGATAGGAGATTAAAACCACGTTGAGACTTATCGCACAGCGCAGGAGAGTGAATATAGCGACAATTTCAGATCTACTTTATCTATATCTGTTGTGAAAGTGCCCATTGTGCAATAAGATGCTTGCAATATAGTTAGGCAATCCAGTACTGTTGAAAGTTGTTAGCTTTTAGCAAAGAGCATGACTGTCTATCCCAGCAATAAGTGACAGAATGAGGAGATAAAGTAGCACTGGAAATAAAAATGCACGGAGAGGAAGAAGGAAGTTTACTAGATAATATGGGAGGATGATGCAGGTAGAACACATTCCAAAGTGGCAGGGAATGGAAAGATGAATATCTTTGCTGGACAAACTGGAAATTGTGTTCCTATACATTACCGCCTGTACAGTGCTTACGATAAGTTTTTATTAAGCCATCCAATGGTCATTTTTTTTACCAATTTCTTGCTCCAAAATGCAGAAAAGACAGACACATATGTGAATTAGTCATCAGTTATACTTTACTAAGTTAGCTGGATTCCCAGCATCACATATTCATCATAAGAAAATAAAGGTGTAACATCCTCATCTCATAAAACTGTACATTGTACAATTAAATATTGCTATGATAAAAGGCAACACAACTTTAGTTGGCATTTAATATATGTAATGTCTCTACTAGTGCTGTTTAGATGAACTGAACAGTTCAGCATGACTCACACACTACAGGAAATCAATGTGCCACTTTCAGCAGATGCTATAAAGCCATTCAAGGAAAGTGATAAGCTCCAAGCAACACATTTTCAA
Source organism: Pelophylax lessonae (assembly GCF_965119305.1). Lineage (NCBI taxonomy): Eukaryota > Metazoa > Chordata > Amphibia > Anura > Ranidae > Pelophylax > Pelophylax lessonae. Next base: position 372,128,444 of record NC_138772.1, on the reverse strand, counting down.
GTATTTGCATATAGTTTTAAACAAGTATTCAATTCATATGTACATTATGGTAAATGTAATGCAAAAATTGTTTCACTGACAGCTCTAATCTCAAGCTTTAGGGAAAATCTACTGGTATAAGGAAAAGCTTTAAGGAAAAACTATTATCAAAAATATGTTGAATGCAGAGTTTGTCTGCTTTCAGTTGCTAAACCAAATATGGTACCCCAAAACAGCATTCTGGCCTTTTGGTACTAAAGTCCTGAAAATGGACTCTTGTTTTGGGGCTTTGTTGGCATTACGACTATAATGTATGTCCTGTCTATTTTTCATGATTTTCTTTGTGTTTAATATAATCCACATAAACATGTTGATTGCGATTTATCTAAAGAAATAGTGGGATATTGAGGGCTACACATGGTTCTGTTCTGTACCCTTGACTGCTTACTCGAGCATGGGAAAAGAATGTTTTGCTTAAAAAAAAAAATTCTTTCATCCCTCTATTACTTTTCTAGGTTCCACTGGAAGTATTTTTGGTACTGATAGAGCTGACTACACTTTCACATGATTCTTAATCATGTTTGGGATTTTATTATTACCAATGTAAAGTTATAACACACTTTAGTGAACTTTAATACATTTTTGTCAACTTTAGGTAAGTAATTTGGGTCTTGCACAAGAGGCTTGAACCATTAGGGTTAACCGCAGTAGGAGAGAGGAAAAAATATAGAAGCAGTCAGAAAAATAATTTTTTTAGTTAGTGTATAGTAGAATAGTTAATAGATGTACATTGCGTTCCTATCCCAACACTTCTTGGCATACATGCCTTCACACAAATGGAAGAAGAACAAAAAAGTGTGAAGTAAGATCACTCCAAAGATTTAGGTGCTCTATGAAATATATTCATACTTGATAAATATAAAAAAATCTGAAAAACATGTATAAAAATACATTAACTAATTTAGCATATTGCTTACATTAATTATAATTTTTATGTAACCATGCACATGTTTATTCTTATTCACACATCCATTTTTCGCTTAGAAGAAATATTCATAATTTCTGTAATATTGTCATTGTATTTGTCTATGTATTCAGGCAATTATTGACATTTTGTTAAAACATCTTGTATGACTGAGCAGTGTTGAATGACAGGAATAACTCTGGAAAAGTGCTCCACATTTTTTTTTTTTTGTAAACTCATTATTTGCATAAGAAAATATTTCAATGTGAAATAGTCAGGGAGTTATTTCCTTACATTATACTGGGAATAGAGTTTTAGAAATATATTTTTATTTGTTCTAGTCCTGTATGTGCATGATTTGGTTTGCATGTAAAGCTATTGATACGTTTTGCAAGCTTATTTAAAGACGCCCTATTATCAGCCCTAGCCTAATTAATTGCCTCCCTTGCAATCAGTTTACATTCCTCAGCATGATTTTTTTTGCCAAAGATAGGCTAATAAACACCCTCCTCTTCAAGAGCAAGAACCCAACATTTTTTGAAGGCTCTAAATTCTGGCCATCTCTGTCAGCTCGGGTCCCCACTGATGATCGATAATAAATTTGAATGATTTCTGATCAAGTGCCAACTATCATTTCTTACATAATGTTCACATCTAAGCTGGAAGCTGTAGTCACAAAAACAAAAACCTAGGGCCTTTATGTGAACACTGACACTTACAGGCTGTAATGCCATCAAGTAATAATTTATTCTGAGATAAAATTGATTAATATTTGAAATCTCTGAATTATTTGCTGTATTAAAATATTAACTTAATTAAGCTTAACTAAAAAGGCTTATATGTTCCTAAAAGTATAGAGAAAGTATTTGGTTATGCAAATTATTCATAGAGCTATTACTATGTTAATTAACATATGCGGTCAATTCTACATTTGACCTAGGTATCTAGGCATCAATTACCTCTGGCAGCAAAAGGATTAAATAACCACAGTCCCTCAAATCAGGTACTACAAAATGCTTGCAGATACCTTCAGATTAGTGCAAAATCCTTTTATGCACTTTGAAAAATTATTTGGGTATGTACTGTATACTAGCAAGCAAGCAAAAAATTGGGGGAGCAAACCCTGAACATGTATATCTAAAGCCGGTGCAGCTATGGACCAAGCAACATGTATATTAAAAAAGAATAGCGCAACCATGCAAAAGAAATGACTATTAAATATGGAGACAATCCATAAATAAAAATGGGGATTTAGTCCCACCATATGGCCATATCGTTTTTATCTAAAGCCGGTGCAGCTATGGACCAAGCAACATGTATGGTGGGACTAAATCCCCATTTTTATTTATGGATTGTCTCCATATTTAATAGTCATTTCTTTTGCATGGTTGCGCTATTCTTTTTTAATATACATGTACTGTATACTAGTCATAGAGCTATTACTATGTTCATTGATACATGCCATCGTTTCTAAATTTTTCCTATATATCTGGGCATCAATTACCTCAGGGCACAAAAGGGTTAAAGAACCATAGTCCCTCAGAGTGCCTTGTTTTGTCAGGGAATATGCCTGAATTATTGATTTAGTCAGCTAAATAGATTGAATCACAGTGCCTCCATTACAAAATATATTTATAAAAAATATTTAACTGAATTAATTATTCATTTTGAGTTAATTTGCCAAGCTGAGCTCTTTAAGAACACATGATTTGTGTAGGTATAGACTGAGGCTTTTAAAAAATAAATGAATATTTATTACAATAAGTGATACACAAACACCACTAACAGTTTGATTGATAGGTGGAAACAGACACTACAAATTATAATGAATTGCTACAGCCTTGATGTATCTGTTGGAACAAAGTAAATGTTTGATTTCCCCACTTCTAGATGTCCTAGCTTGTTTTTATAAAATTTGGCGGATAACAGCCTGCATTTGACTAACTTGACCCCTGAAACCGGTGCTGTCAGATTCCTGGGTGAAGTCTGTCTAAAGTTATACCATATGGCCAATTAAATAACCACATTTTTGGGGTGTTAAGATATTTGGTGGGGTAGCAAATCTATTAGTATTAAATACTTGCATACAACACAAATCAATGATAAATTTGGAAAATATAGTTACCCTTTTGAAATTGCTATTTGCTGTAAAAAATGGTTGCCGACAGACTAAGATGGCTGCCGATTACTGGTTGTAGTTTAGTTTCCAAAATGGAAAGTTATGTTGGAGCTATGTCCTAGATTCAGTAAAGTGCCAGATGATGGCCGTGTACAGTCTGATCAGATGGTCTGATGAGGATCACAGATGTTGTGTATTCAGATGATCTTCCTTCCTGTCTACCTGACTTGTCATATATTCAGTTGCGAACAATACTCTAAAAAAATCCCACCCAGAGGGTGTAATCTTCCTTTTCATTGGTGCACAGGATAATCATCAACCATGTGTTTATCACATAGATAACTTGCAACGTGTTATGATTTGAAATCATATACTTATAAATATGTCCATAATAAATATAGTATTTTGTCCATTAAAAGTGTTTATAAGCACATTTATAAACATTGGCTTGTAAGCTGACATAGATAGATTTATGAATAAATGCAGTGTCATGAAAGTCTTGATCGTATGACTTTCCTTAGATAATCCGTGAACTGACTCATTTGAACTAGAGGAATAATACATTTTCACAAGTGAAGGTCTCACACTCATGTTTTTTTTCCCAGCATTGAGACAACGGCAGGCGGCTGAGTAGACAAGTCATATTGTCCTGGGTCAATAGAATGTAACACATACAGTGGGGATTGAAAGTTTGGGCACCCCAGGTAAAATTTGTATTAATGTGCATAAAGAAGCCAAGGAAAGATGGAAAAATCTCCAAAAGGCATCAAATTACAGATTAGACATTCTTATAATATGTCAACAAAAGTTAGATTTTATTTCCATCATTGACACTTTCAAAATTACAGAAAACAAAAAAATGGTGTCTGCAAAAAGTTTGGGCACCCTGCAGAATTTATAGCATGCACTGCCCACTTTGCAAGGCTGAGACCTGCCAGTGTTATGGATTGTTCTCAAACATCATCTGGGAAGACCAGGTGATGTCAATCTCAAAGGTTTTAAATGCCCAGACTCATCTGACCTTGCCCCAACAATCAGCACCATGGGATCTCAGATTTCAGAAAACTGAAACTGAAAATAGCTGACGCTCACAAAGCTGGAGAAGGCTATAAGAAGATAGCAAAGCGTTTTCAGATGTCAATATCCTCTGTTCGGAATGTAATTAAGAAATGGCAGTCATCAGGAACGGTGGAAGTTAAAGCAAGATCTGGAAGACCAAGAAAAAGTTCAGACAGAACAGCTCACAGGATTGTGAGAAAAACAATTCAAAACCCACGTTTGACTGCACGATCCCTCCAGAAAGATCTGGCAGACACTGGAGTTGTGGTACACTATTCCACTATAAAGAGATACTTGTATGAATATGGTCTTCATGGAAGAGTCAGAAGAAAACCTCTTCTACGTCCTCACCACAAAAATCAGCGTTTGAACTTTGCATATGAACATATAGACAGGCCTGATGCATTTTGGAAACAAGTTCTGTGGACCGATGAGGTTAAAATTGAACTTTTTGGCTGGAATGAGCAAAAGGTACATTTGGAGAAGAAGGGGCACAGAATTGAATGAAAAGAACCTCTGTCCAACTGTTAAGCATGGGGGTGGATCAATCATGCTTTGGGGTTTTATTGCAGCCAGTGGCACAGGGAACATCTCATGAGTAGAAGGAAAAACGGATTCAATAAAATTTCAGCAAATTTTGGATGGTAACTTGATGCCATCTGTGAAAAAGCTGAAGTTAAAGAGAGGATGGCTTCTACAAATGGATAATGATCCTAAACACACCTCAAAATCCACGGGGGATTACATCAAGAGGCGTAAACTGAAGGTTTTACCATGGCCTTCACAATCTCCTGACCTCAACATAATTCAAAATCTATGGATAGACCTTAAAAGAGCAGTGCGTGACAGACAGCCCAGAAATCTCAAAGAACTGGAAGACTTTTGTAAGGAAGAATGGGCAAAGATACCTCAAACAAGAATTGAAAGACTCTTGGCTGGCTACAAAAAGCATTTACAAGATGTGATACTTGCCAAAGGGGGCAGTACAAGATATTAACTCTGCAGGGTGCCCAAACTTTTGCAGATGTCATTTTTTTGTTTTCTGTTATTTTGAAAGTGTAAATGATGGAAATAAAATCTAACTTTTGTTGACATATTATAAGAATGTCTAATCTGCAATTTGATGCCTTTTGGAGATTTTTCCATCTTTCCTTGGTTTCTTTATGCACATTAATACAAATTTTTACCTGGGGTGCCCAAACTTTCGATCCCCACTGTATGTATTGTTGTAACCTTGTTTACAGACCCCCAACTGTTCAGTTGAGAAAAACAGTGTCTCTGAGGGCCCTGGGACCTACAAATGACCCTGGATCTTGGGGCTTCTTTCATAATAAAAAGCTTCCATGGTTCAACTAGGGAAATGATGAAAATATAATTTTCCTCATATAAATTCTAGCAGCCTGTACATACCTTCAAATTAGTGCAAAATCCCCTTGTGCACTTTGAAAAATGTTTCAACAATATTTAAATGCTTAGGGTATTTTAGGTTTTTGACTTTTCTACAGTTTTAATCTATGGTTCTTGACTCTCAGTTTTACTGACAATTTTTGGAATCCCATACAGTGACAGTCAGGCTCACCAGTCAAGAAAGCTGCATTGTGTTGTTTTGTGAGAGATTGCATGGGGCTAAAAACTAGGGGCTAATGGTGGTACACAAGAAAATAGTTCAAGGGACTAAGTACTAAGTACAGCAGCAAGTGTATCAACTAATCAGAATCTACAGTATCTTGCACTAAAAAAAAATGTCTGGTTTGGGTTATACCATTTTCCACCTTGTGCTGTTTATGGGGTAAGCCTATCAGTAATGTGATTTATTAGGGAAAAAAAACAAACACTGAACCATAGTTATTAATTGAACAAACTTCAGCTCATATTTTCCATTTATAAAGCACTATGTGACACAATTGGTTTTATAATGGTATAGAGAAGAAGCTTAAAAGAAATAATGGTTGTCATAAGGTTTATGATATATAATTACATTTAAATAAGCATATGCAAAGCAGTAATTGCATGTTAAATGCAATTTGGTGAATATTTATAATTTCATTAAGAACCTCTCTTCAGTATGGATGTTTCCTTGGTTCTGAACATTTTCCTAATTTATCTTGATAATATTTATTTTACTTTACTAAAAGTCTTCCAGTTAATCATTTTACACTCTGGTGGAATGTAATATCTAGAAGGGAAGAGTATCTTGTCATACACATTAGCTTAATTGAAAATGATAACGAGGGATCTAGTCAATTAAATTTACATGTATTTGCTGCACCCATAATGCCTTTTGCTTTGCAAAGTATTTAGCACTTTTGAGATACAGTATACAACATGACAGCTGTGTTGTAAAACAAGCGCTAACAATGACTTAAGAATGCTCTATTTGTTACAAAAATATCTACACATATTTATTTGTTTCTTAAAATCACTGTTCTGTGATTTATGTTCCTTATTACAGTATTTTCTGGAGATAAGGTAGGCCAAACATTACACACATTTTTCATTCAACCAGCAGGTTAAACGGGGGGAGCTTTTTGTTCTATCAGCTGGGAGCCTTCCTCGACAGTGGAATGCAATGATCAGTTCTGCCTGCTATAGCCGGGAGCAGTGATCATTCATGAAAAAGCAGACAAGCTGGTAGTATACAAGTCAATCAATATACTTACTTGTGTACATCTAGCCAGCCCATACAGTATATTGATCAAATTTCAGCTGGTCCCTGCTGAACCGGCCAAATTTTGATCCATGTATGGCCAGCTTAAGCCAAGTAAAATGTTATGTCCCTATAAAATGTCTAAGGCTTTCAGTCTGCCTTCTTTAACTGCTTGTCTACTGGGCACTTTTACTGCCTTCCTGACCAGGCCAATTTTCAGCTTTAAGCACTGTCACACTTTGAATAACAATTGCGTGGTCATGCAACACTGTACCGAAATTACATTTTTAGCATTTTTTTCACACAAATAGAGTTTTCTTTTGGTGGTATTTAATCACCGCTGTTTTTCTTTTATTTTTCACTAAATAAACAAAAAAGACCAAAAATTTTGAAAAATGTCATAGTTTGTTATAAAATTTTGGAAACAGGTTATTTTTCTCCTTCACTGATGTGCGCTGATGGGGCTGCACTCATAGGCTGCACTGATGGGCACTGATAGGTACTGATGAGGCAGCACTGCTCGGCATTGATGGACACTGATAGGCTGCACTGATAGGCACTGATGAGGCAGGACTGGTGGGCACTGATGAGGCTGCACTGATAGGTGGCAGTGATGAGCACTGATAGGTGGCACTGATGGACACTGGTAGGTGGCAGTGATAGCCGGCACTGATAGGCACTGATAGGCAACACTGAGGGGCACTGATTGGCAGCACTGTTGTTGCTTGGCAGCACTGGTGGGCACACATTGGCAGCACTGTTGGGCACACTTTGGCAGTACTGGTGGGCACTGTTTTGACTGCACTGATTATCAGGACCCTGATTATTAGTGCACATACCCCTTATCCTCCTGCCCATCCTAACTTTCTCTCGACTATCCTAATTAGAGTAGAGTGGACACCTGGATGTCCGTGTTCGGCGGGTTCGGCCGAACTTGAAAAAAAAAGTCCGGGTCCGTGTCCCGGACTTTTTCCGAACTTTACCCAGACATCGAACCCCATTGAAGTCAATGGGGACCCGAAATTTCAGGCACTAAAATGGCTCTATAACACCAATGGAAAGGGCTAGAGTGCTGCAAATGGCAGCAAAACATAGTTAAGAGCAACAAATGTGGATAGGGAAATAACTTAAAACAAGAAAAAAAAAACAGAAAAATAAAACAATGTTCTTCATCTGTGAAGGACGAGGCCCATATGGAGTAGGAGGGAGGTTGAGGTGGTGGTGGATGTGGTGGTGTCTTAGGCGTGCGCACAGGGTGTGCCGGGTGTGCCTGGGCACACCCTAATCACCTAGGGCACATTAGCATTATCGCTCTGTTCGCCAGTGAGGAGATGGGAAAGATCTCCCTCGGACCTGCTCTGCCATAAGAGAAGTGCCACACACTTCTATTTCACTTTGCCAGCAGGGAGAGTAATGTACTGGGGCCATATACATGTAGGCAAACACATGCATGTGTATTTAAGCTTTGGGGTGCACACCCTAATGCAATAGGCTGCGCACA